>NC_135200.1:6245303-6548333 GCF_050948175.1 Xylocopa sonorina
CAGGATAGACGAGGATCCGTCGACAGGAGATCCAACGTGATCTCGCTGAGAATCGTCGCACGCAGCGGTCGGTGCCTGCTGGCGGCGGTTGGAGGCGATCATCTGTTTTCTGATTCCGAATACAGGACCTCCTGCTGTGTATATGTATAGGGGCTACGTATACTATCTACTCTGTCTGGAATTTCGATCGAACTGGTAGACATTTGCGCGATAATTCGTAAGAAACACACGTTACATCGTAACTTCATTGAAACTACCCCTGTTCAACCCTACAATCGCATTCTGAAATCTTCCAAACGCGATTCAACTCGAGATTTCCAACGAAACCCACTGCAATGATCGAGAATCGTTAAGTTGAATCGTAAAGATAGCTCGCACCAAGGGATTTTCGATTGTTTCGTACAAATGACCCTGAAGATCGTCGAGCGACGCGCACAGAAGGGGTCGGTCGAGAGGAGCGTGGCAGCGGGTGCATTTCTCACGATCTTGCGTTTGCGTCGAGCGAACGGCGTCCGGTATCGGACGTCGTCGTGGTGCTCGTGCCTGGCGAATCGAGCGAAAGGCGGGAATTTTTCCACCGTCCTGGACCAGGCCACGGTGGTTCGTGGTAACGGAAGGCGGGCCCCCCCTCCTCCTCCTCCTCTGTCCTGACGACTCAATCGCGGTTCCGAGCCAACGAACAAAATGATGGAGACCCGTGATAAAATTCATGAGCGGCCGGCTCTCTCGCCGCGCGGGGTAGTCGCCGAGTGAGGCGAGCACGCGAGCGATTAGCATAAAGGAGTCTCATTAGCAGCGGCACTCGACGAAATGTCAATGCCTGGGCCGCGTCGTCTATGGACGTCCACCCGGAACCGTGTGTACGTCCACCCCCGACCTTACGGCGGAAAAGGGCCCACGGCTGGCGTTCGTGGCCGTACGACGAATATCGAGGACGGCCATCGTCCTGGTCCACGTCTTCCGACGTGGCTGCCGCACGGAACCTAACCTTTGCACCCGTCGAGAATTGCGATTCCATGTTCGGATGCCCTTTCGCGCGACGCGAGATCGGGTACGCCTCGGATCGAGTTCAATTTCGAGTCGAGCTTCGAGGGTGATTAGATGATACAGCCTCTTCTGCAAATTTCCAAGGTTTTCGAGGAGTTTCTGACGCTCAACGGATAAGGGTGAACAATGGGAACCTTTTCTGTCGCAACGTATTAAATCCTGCCAATATTTCTGTCGAGAAAGAGGTTGAGAGAAAAGTATCGACAAGACTACAGCGAAAGAACAGAGTAGTATAAAAAAGAGCGAAATGTCCCGTGGCCAAAGGGACTCCGCCACCTGGAAAGGTCACCGAGCAAAGCCGCGGTGGAATAACCCGTTTCCGTTCCGCGTGTCGGAGTTCTCTCGCTCTCGTGGATGCATGCATGCTCGCGCGCGCGCGCGTTCACGAGGATGTTCGAGGGGTGAAAAAGTCACGCGAGTACCGTAACAATGAGTCGTCATGGGAAAAGGTGGCCTTAAGACGGCGTCGAATGGACACTAATCGCAAATACCCGCCGGCGTGATCCTGATGAGGCTGTTGTTTGATTCATCGCCGTGGCGGCACGTACCCGGTCTTCCCTCGAACGATCGAACCTTTGTCCTTTGTCCCAGTTAATTTTCCATAATTCATAATCCAAATTGCCGTGCAACCAGCGGGGACGCGCGATCGTTCGCGGATCCGATAGAAACCGTTGGGAGTTCGATGATGGAAGGAAGGTGTAATTTATTTCATGGAAATTGAAAGCCGTCGTTTCTCTTCTCTCACTTTTTTTTTTTTCAAACCGCGCTCCTTTTGTCGTCGCGCCATCGCGTTGTTGCTCGCTGTCCAATGATTCCGCTTTAAGACGATTTTGATTGGTTTTCTTCTTTCTCGAATAACTCAGCTAATTGTACGTCGCTTCTAGACGCGTCTTTATCGTTTTCCATCGGAAGAAATGACCTCAGATGATCGAAGGGATGGCAGCGCAGATGCACGGATTAGCATATTGTAATTAGCCATTGTAAAGAAGACGCGGAGGAATTCCTGGTAGCGCAGCCGGCAGGAGTTATTGACGCAGAGAATGGACAGTTAGATGCAACAATGCAACAGTATAATAAAATAGTATCGCGTAATTAGCTGCAGGAAAGGAGACGTAAATCGCCCAGGCGGCTGCTATTGGATGCATAGTAAATACTTAATTACAACGCAATAGTGCGAACTACCTGGATGGAAAATTCAATTATCCGCCGTCTGGAAATAACGCGAGGGGCGCTTAGAAAATTGCAAGCCGAAAATCGATGTTAAAATTTCAAAATTTCGATGTTAAAAATCAACATTAACATTCGAATCATCGATTAAATCCAAGCGAATTTTCGATTCGCACTAGAACTCGTTAAAAAGATCAGGGTTGCCGGACGAACGATAAAGTTCTCGAACGAGATCCACGCAACCAGGTACCAAGATTAATCACCGATTCCTAGAACACACCGCGATACATCAGAATTAACCCCCGTACGACTCGATTCGCTGGCGCATCCCCAGGGAACGGCGAACCGATCGCTGGTACCCGGCTCTCTAGGCGTGTATTTTCATTATCGCCCGCCGCGACACCCGCATATCCGGTTGGCGGCTGCTCTTTCGCGTCGCGTCCTCTCCGCCAGGCTAATCCCCCTTTTCTCGCGGCGGCGTGGCGCGCCGCGGCGCGATTCAACCGATTAGATTCCCGCCGTACCGCGGCGGGAGCCTCTGCCCAGCCATAATGACGCGAGATCCCCGATAATTGAACAATGTTCTCGTTATTGCCGGCGCTCTCGCGTCGCCGCCAACGCGCGCGTCCCATTGGCAGGCTATCGCGGAAATACCAGCGAGCGCGCGCTCGCTCGAAGGGGTGCCCGCGCGGAAGAGACGACGACGCCGCGTGGGAAGGACACCGCGCATTTCTCAACGAATGGGACGCGTGACGGTGCGCCTGGCCGTGAGCGGAACCGAGCGTTTCGCGCGTTCGATTGTGAGCACGGTCCTCTTTCAGCTGGCCCAGCGCGTAGGCTGATGGTTAATTGAGAGGTGGTATTGAATAGGGTGGCTTCGGAGAGCACCGCGCGAGCGAATGGGCGACCGCGTTCGAATGGTTTAGGAGATCGCGACTGAGACTCAACGTATGGGATGCGAGAAAAGTATGGAAAGTTGTGCGTGGTGTCTAAAATGTATGGTGAAATTATTTCTCGTGCACAGGAACTGAACGATAGAAGCGTTATAGAACGGCTAGCGTCTATCGAAGCGCTTCCAGAAAGTGGAACGTCGGATAGGTCCTCTTTAACGATCGCGATGGGTTTCCTTCGATGCTCAAACTTGTTCTCCTCGGAAGTTAAACATGCATTCTCATGCTCGTCTTGCGTACAGCGTGGAGGCACACAGTGTCATAACATCGAACGACTGTGTCGCGATTTTTATAATTACCGAACATGGATCGACGACATACATTTAGAGGGTTATTACGAAAAGCTTACAACAGACGGGTGGACGAGCCGACATGTTTGGTATTGCGAAAAATTCGTCGGCTCTGAAATGTTCCAACCCCGGTACTCACGATAGCACGCGATTGAAAATAGTTAAACGTATCGCTATTATCTGTAATTGGGTATCGGTGATTTCTTGTTAAATTCAATATGCTAATTTATGTTGAATGCGGCTCCCTTTTCAGGATGATTACGAACTATTCACCATCGCGTCCGAGATCACTCTACCTTGAGAATTCCTTACGCGGGATTTGATTGCGTGATTATCAACTATCTCGAGTTCAAAGGTTGCACGAAGAACTTTTCCTACGGCTTGCAACATGTTGCTGCGTTGCCGTCTTCCGCTCTTTTATTCTCCTCTGTGTGGTTAGAGAACTATTAAGTCCGTCGTCTCTAAGTAAATCGCTGTGCAACTCGCGGCGGGCAGGAATTACGCTAAATCGTCTTTCAATTTCGAAATTGAAAAATAAAAGATAGGGGAAAGGAGGAAACGATTATCTGAATGTTAAACTGGAAAATCAATATGAGAAAATGCCACGTAGCTAAAAGACATAAACATCCTCTTCGACGAAATACGTGAAATCAAAGAATCCCTGTAAATTTTCAATTGTAAACTATACTAATTATCCGAAGCAAACCCTCACCATAGAGTAACGAAGCAATCAAGAAAGAAATCTATAAATCCCCCAAACCAGCAGATCGATTCCTTCGAAGGAATTAAAAACGAGCTGGTCGACTTCCGCAAACGCTGCTTAGGAACGATCCGATTAAAATCCGTGGCTCGGCATCGGGAATGGAATTTTCAGCCGACGTCCCGTAATTTCTCATACGTATTACGTTACGGTGATATTCTAAAGCTCGCGGGACACGAGAGGGCAGCCGAGCCGTCGGGCTGTATACCGTTAAACCGGCGATATCGAAGCTGAGAAAGGATTAAAAGACGCTGCGCACGTTCGTCGAACGAGACGGAGACGCACAGCGAACAGGAAGGAGCCCGCTTTTATATAGGCAGCGAATGCCAATGTCGATCGGGCCCTGTTGCGTGAACCGAGCGCGCCTCGCAGGACATCGTCCAGGACGCCCACGCGACCGTGGGTGTTCCGAGCGATGAATAACGCTAAGCGCGCGTCCGGTGCACTCGTTACCGCGTAGATATTCCGATAAGCGGGGTTCGAATCGAGGGGATGGGGGTGGTTTTCGAACGAGACGAGGATCGATGCGTTGACGATAACCGCTGGAGGTGAACACCTTTCCTTTCCGACATCGTCTGCTAAGGAGGCCTCGAAAGGTCGCGGCCTTCGAGGTTTGTTTGACGCATTATTAGAAATTCTAAGTCGCAGAGAGTTGTGTGTGTCGATGAGGAGTGAGATGGTAAACGAAGGAATTTAATTGTAACATTGAAAGTCTTTTTTTTATAGTAGAAGTATTGGAAAATTGATTTTGCTGATTTGAACAGGTGATCGTATGGTGGTTGAATTTAATTTGTGATTTTCTGACCGATTTATTAACTATTGCGTATAATTATAAAGTGATCGAATTGGAATTAGGAATCGCTAACAAGATTGCCAACGTATTGGTTAAGTAAGAGAGGACGACTGGTGTAGTACATGGCAATGTATATTCAGTCAGGGTAATGGAATAACCTCGTGTATAAACTTATACTATGTACACTAGGACGCGAAGGTGTAACCAATTAACCAATTTATAGACGACGCGTTGTATTCATTTTCTCTGACCAGTAATCACGAGAAATCGCCTTTACACTTTCTCAGGTTGAACAATTTTCTCGTCGATTAAACACCAATTTCGTTGCCACCCTTATTTATCAGAATTCAATTTAATTCGAATCCAAAACAAATTGATCGAACCTCTGAACAGTACTCACCGCTACTGTCCTTTTTCATTCATAGTATATTGTTATTTCTTCTACGAAAAAATTAGCTAATTTCTTGATCAAAGCTCTGATCGATCAAGAAAAAGACTCCGTTCGAACAGAAAACAAGAGAGTGGAATAGAAAAAAGAGTAGATTCCAAACTCGTTACTTACCGATTCTTCGAAGGCATTCGTTTATTGATCATCCCAATTAGCGATTTCTGCGAAGCACGAATTCCACGGGAAAACGGTCCTCCGCGGAGTGGGTTTCCTCTCTCTGGAGGTCACGGTCGCGCGTGTCCCCGCGCGATGAGTCCTCGATGTATGTAAGGCGGATGGCACCAATAACGAATGAACAGCGTCGGCTTGTAAATCGTTGCCCGAGCAGCGGCGGCTACTCCGCGCTGACACGGGGGACTTCAACGTGGCTCGTTCCTCTTTGCCATTCAACATCAGCCTGGCCAGAAGAGCGACCAGATCGAAGATAGAGGCGATCTACAACCCGACGGAACAGTAAACACTCGGCTAGACTCGGATCCTAGATTGTTGCCCTCACGCTCGGTAATTCGTCTCTCCTCGTCTCTTTCCGCCTCCGCTGTTGCGTGTCCCCTCGATTCGAACGTTATCGTTCCTCATTTTTTTCTGCATCGATTCTCGAGTTATATCGTGGAGAGACCGTGTAAGAAATAAGCTTGTTGTTATATTTAATGCCAGTCGCGCCTCGAAAATATCGAGCATTTCTACCGTGGATGTGATAATTTTGTAAAGAGCAAAAAAAAAAAATGTCTGCACTTCCACGGTTGCGCAATGTCTCTCAACCGTGGAGCGAAAAAGCGTGTACATCCTCGCGTGTGTTAACCAGAAAGAGATAGAGAGATTACTTCGTCACTTTAATCAGAGATTATTCAATCAGTATGTTGCACATTGACACAAATCCTTCTTTACGAGCACAATTCGGAACGCCGCAACGATTTATTCACGCCGATACAATCTCATAAGCAGTGGCAACTTATCATTTGCCTCTTCCTCCTCGATGTAGCGATATGAAAATGTTTGCAACATGGCAGTCGGTAAATCTTTCGAGTTGTAAAATAAATTCACAAAAGCTGCTCGCTTTTCAGCCTGGTGTACTCGCTGACTTAAAATATATCACTTTTATGATGCACGATCAAGTCGTTTATCAATTTCTTCCACTATTACTTTAAACAACATTTCTTTCGTATCTATATACGACTCCACAGATTATTTTTCAAATATCTTGCAATCCTAGAAATTAATCAGTTATCGCACCGTGCAACTTGTACAATTGTACACGTAGCGTACTTCTTTTTAGTACAATTTTATTTATCTTCTCTACTTCTGCTTGTTACTCGATTGTCAAATTACAATAATTATGAGACCTAAGTTTCAATAATAATTCAATAAATTACGGAAGAGAAAAGGTGCACTAACGCCGATGAATGACGCGAGAGCGCCGCGAAAGGAGACGAAGGAGAAGAGGAACAAGAAGCTGTGTGTAACAGGAAGAAAGAAGAACGGTGGCAGGAAAAGATCGTGCAGAATCGGCCACGAAGCGACAAGTGGCTGACGACTTTATTTTTAGCCGCCACGCTGTCGCGATTACTTAGCTGGCAAAAAGCCAACGCGATTATTGTCGAAACGCGGCGAGGACGACGTTATTGCAGGCACGATTATCCTTCGATGCACGGTGACAAGTTGCCTTCGAACTTTAAGTTCGCGGTAGACCTTGTCCTGGCAATTTTGCGACGCATCCTCTTAACGTCCGTGTCACCATACTGTTGCTCGCTGAATTCAACATTTTTTTGATCACCAATGACGTACAGTGTGTAACCTTTATCTTTAGATGAACGAAGAATATCCTATCAACCACATTCACTCCTGCTAACAAGTCGAATCGTTTTAAAAATTAATTGAAGCAGACGTTTCCTTATCGCAAGGCGAAATTCGATGTTCGACGATCGAACAGATGCCATCGATTTCGTGGTACCGTTGCAGTGGCGCAAGAATTCGACGCGATCGAGAAAGACGCGAAACCGAGCACGATCGTTGGCTAGGCGCGCAGAAAAAAAAGAAAAGAAAAAAAGAAGAAAGTTCATTTCGGGTTCGTTTCAACTGAGGCTCTGTCCGTCTGTTCTGCATCGCGGCTGACGCTTTCAGAAATATTTCCCGGCAATTACTCCGCGAGGTTCAAGTGCCACGGAAGAAAGGGGGGCAAGAAGAGGAGCGAGGAATCCGCGTGCATAACGTCCGCAAGATTTATTGTCACGCGACCAGATTACGAGATTCCGGTCCACGGAATACATTGAATGCACCGTTAACGTCGGCCAAAAAACTGGCCGTGAAAAATTCGCCACCCGTTCCGTGCCAGTCGCCGCGGCGCGAGCGATTTGTTCCCGCGATTCGCGTTTAATTAGCCGGAAAATTCGATGACTAACATCGAGGATCGTCTAATGTATTCTTGAAAATTGTACATTTCGCGGCGTTTCCACGCGGACAGCACGGTTAAAAGAAATATTAATCGCTTCTGCGGATCAATTTGCCTTCGACAAACCGCCGTCCATTTTCGTCCCGTCTAATTCTTGTCTCTGGATTTGCATAAAATAATTGGAATGGTTTATCCGCGATCGATCAAATGATATTCAAAGCTTCTTCGAAGTCGGATATCACGCTATCGCTATTATATCATACCGCGTTGCGATTATTCATCCATTCCTGTTCATTCATGCACGAAAAGATTCGAACTCTGCTGCAACCAAACAAGAATAGCCATAAAATTTCAAAGAATCTTGTTAACTACAAGATGAAAACCCATGATATCACACTCAGTAATAGCAAAAGAAATTTCAGTCAAGAATCTCTAACAGAAAAGGACAGAGCCGATTGACCAAGTTTAATACTAACGAAATCAAAGAGAGTCGCGGAATTCAATTTGCCAAGCGAGGCCAACGATGAGAACGAAATTTCAATTCGACACGGCGGCGAAGCGCGAGCCTTAATTAAAGGAATCCGCGAGACATCGCGGGGGTAAAAGTCGCCGCGGTTTCACCCTTGCCCCATGTCGTGGCATCTGAATTCTAGCGGACGATCGCCGGATTTCTTGCTAATTGTACTCACACACTGGAATGTTCATTGTTTCGCCAGACGAAAAACGCGGGGAGAACGAAAGAGGGGCTCGTGAAATCGCATTTCGAGGGTAGCTGCTCCTGGTTTCGTTCTTCTTCCTCTTTCGCCATGACGCGCATACGTCGCATACCGATCGCCTGCTCGAACTTCAATTTCCCGCGAATTTCTGCGGAATACTTCTGCCGATGAGACGAAGCGAAGGCGGCAGTCGGAAACGAAAGCATTGTCTCGAAAACAATAGTGTACTTTTGCTCGCTACGTTATCGATACGCGAACAGCATCGACGAGAAAAATTATTTATATCTCTCCTTTTTTTCTTTTAATGAAATGCTCCATTGTTCCGTTTTCTTCCTTTTCTATTTCTGAGGAAGCGAAGCGCGGGTGAACCGTGTACTTGAGAAACAAATTGCTGGAGATATCGATCGCCAGTATTAGTCATTTCGTTCCGAGATACATTCTCAGAGTTATTATGAGCGATTTTATAACCAGGTTGATGAATATACTCTAGTACTGTATAGGTACTCGTATAGGTATCAAGTTTTGATTCGTGATTGCACGGTTGCTCGTAGATTGCACAATCCTTGAGTTAGAAACAGATTTCAGGAAGAAGGAAGTGGCGATCCAACAGCGAATTTCTAAGCTTAACTCGCACTATGGCTTAACTAATTTGCAATCCAATTGAAAGTTTCAAAGTCCTGAAAAGAACTTGGAAATTCCCGACTAAATTGCTAACTTAAAACTAAGCACGTAGTCCTTAGCTTGATATCGTTTTCGAGAGATCAGTCTCTGGAAGTGACTACGCAGGGACCCAACTCAACAATTTCGACGTACACGAAAACTATATAACTGAACAACAACCAGTTGTCTCGTCATTTATTTGAGATTCATAATTGATGTATTCGCATATTGCATGGTGATCCACCTCCAATTCCACGTTGAGTATGCTTACAATTCGATGGAGGCGTCCTCTGACTGAGAGGGTAGTTTGCAAGGACCAGTTTCAGCCTTCATCTAAAACCAGCCTTCACGTTTCATTCGCTATGCTCACTGATAACCAAAACTATATACTACGATCCCAAAAACTATTTAATGCAAATATTATATGGGATAGTGTTTTTAATTTCGTCCTAGATTTGACATCCGGCACACACAAACTATGCGGCAGTTCTTGGACGCTCTAAATAAATCCGCGAAGATCGCGAGCAACCGTTATCTCTTATCGTCGCGGGACCACCCCCCCGGTTCGTGGTTTCCGGGCGAACGATGCAGCAGTAAAGATAACGGGTGTCCCGATCTGTTCGCCTGTCCCCCTGCCCGTTGCCCTCGCATTACGATCGCGAGTCATTGGGGTCGTTACCGTATGCTCGGTTCAGATGGTCCGTGAAATGTCGCTCGTCGCGGTGGTCCCAAGTCGGAAACCGCCCGCGGCTGACCCCGTTTCCCCCATTGCTTATGCATGAGAACCTTGTCGAAGATTAGTTTTTATCAGTTTAGAACGCGCTCGCGTGGGAGAAGTGCTTTGTTCATCGTGGATAACGTGTTGCAAGCGTGGAGATCGGTATTGGGAATTTTCAGCGCGAGCTGTCGAGGGTTGATCGAGGGTGTAAGTTCCGAGTCTTTCGAGAGACGCGTTCTAGAGCAGCTCGCTTGATTAAAATTCGATAACAGTGTCTCGCTCGAGATCCGCGAAGGAAATAATCGAATAATTCAGGTGAAATTTCTCGATCACCGAAACAGGGTCGTGAATTATTTCTAGGAGAGCGAATGTATGTTTGAAGAGCGCGCTCGGCTCTTCTTGATGTGATATTCGAGCCGTCTGACACAGTTTTCGCGCTTTAATCAAATTCGAGCGATCGAAGTGTGGAATGTGTAAAATCAATCGAGGGGATTGGAACTGCTTTCGTGGACGGACAGGTACGGGAGTAGGGGAATAAGAACGATCGCCGTTCGGGACCTAGATTCTCCCTCGGATAACTTTTCGAACAAATTGAACTAGCTCAGCTGCCAACTTATTCTTCCTTCGCCAATCTAATATTCTAAATGGCCACCGTCTACGGCTCCGTTATCCTGATAAATGCGACCGTTTTCGATCACGTTCGGTACTGGGAGTAATCCAAGAATGCAATATGGAGGCACGCGAATGGACGCCACTTTTCTAGAAAGAACAGTTTTAGAATTCCTACGGCATGATTTAGTAGGATGATCAGAATCTTTCATTCGTCGAGCAGCTACTTTGCAAATTAAAGCGTCGGCACCGTTTCGACCGGTTACTCTTTCTAGGCGATTGAATTTTTATATATTTCGCGTGATACGAAATAAGAAAGAAGAAAAACGAAAAGGAGTAGAAAATGTCCATGTACGGCTGTTCGACGAAATCGTAATACAGTCACATTTTCTCGTTATTCTCGCCGTTTTCCAATTTCACATATATTGGACACCGGTGGGGAAGAAATGTGTCGAGTAACATTAGATTTTCTTGCGCCGGACCCGTTCACACGGGCGCGGGATTATTGCGAGAGCAAACGCGTGTAATTTGGCGGCCGTTACCGTGACGGAAGTAGGAACGGCGATAAAGGGGCGATACGACGGAAACGCGGAGCGACGCGATGAAATGTCTGCAACTCGAGGAAACGGGTAATTTCACCTGCCAAGATTGATGCGATGTCTTAAACTGGCAACAGCCTCGACGTTCGCCATCTCAAAACTGCAGATCGATCGATCGACCGATCTTATTTTCCGTTTCGATTGAAACCACGCGTCGCATGAATAATCCCCCGGACGTACGCGTGCGTATTTCGACTAGAAATCGATATTCCTTTCCCCTCGATATATCCCTCTCGATTAATGACAATAGAAACCGCGAATATAATTAGCAACCGGTTGAAATAGAATCTGAATGGAAGTCGTTGGACGGTACGAAATGCGCGGCACGAACGAGGCAACCGCAACAGATGTTCCCTCGAGCTGGCCATAACGTAATGGAGATCCGATCGTGATAATGACTTATTGTCGTCTATTGGCATAACGGTGCCGTGTGTTCGTCCAGCGGTCCGAAAGGGGACGAAGGCTCGCGATTATCAAAGGTCAGCCGGATCGTTAGCCGCGACTCCCGTAAATCGGCGTAGGTCAGTGAATCGCGAATCGACCGGCAGCGCGGCTCGTGCGAACGTCGTTGACCCGATTTAAGGGTGCCTCGGGACCGCGATCACCGGGAGATCGCCGATTCCCGATCGTCAACCGGCGGAGATCCCCCTCCGTGTTCGATCGATGTCCTCCTCGGGCGGTTCTCACGCCGCGACGATTATCAACCGGACGTAATCCTCCGTTCGACTTCGCTTTCTGGGTAACTGGGACCCCTCGCGTTCAGCCACCTTGTAATTGTGGGATAACCGGTGAAAGAAGCTCTGCGCTCGGTTTTAGTTTCAGTTTAGCGTTAATAGCGATCCTGTCTTGTTCCTTCTTGATTCAATTAATATTGCAAATTAATAATATTTAAGAATTGCAATACTTTGCCTCGTACCGCACGGAATAGACAATAACGGAAACCAGCCCTTTTTATGTAACTATTATAATCATCGTGATTACATTAATTACGAGCGTATCTCTTCGAAGATCATTACAAATAAGAGCAAAGTTTCCACGAGTGACTTCGTTCGAGGATGAAACAGGACCGACTGAAGCTACGTAATTACCCCCTTTTACGCGAAACAATTAATATTCGAAAAGTGGTCCCGCGGATACTCGAAGTGGCAATTATTACAGGTTCACACTGTGCAATTACATTCTTTCCTCCCAATTAAATAATATTCATCGATCGATCGCATGCTCCACTTCTTCCCGCGTATCGAGTAATCTCGACGTGATTCGACGCGACCCAACCCTCCGCGCCCAGAGGAGGATCGCATCGATCAAAACCGTTTCGCTACGTCCCAACCCCTTCGTCGTGCAATCTCCATCGATCACCCGTCCGTCTCCTCTTCCACCGTCGATCCTCGACCGCGAAAACGTGCCATGGGAAACCGCGTCGCGAAAAAATCCCGATTAACAGCCGGCTGCATGCATTCCATCGGCTGTGAAGACCATCCGCGCGGCTCGTTCGAGCATCCTGCCGATCGGGACCAAACCGTAACAACGTCGCGAACGTTATACTTAACGAATCATCGATCTACGTGTCCCGATAGAAAACCGGCCATCGCGGGACAGACGCGAGCGGCGGGCAATCCTTCCTACGATTCTATATGGATCACGTCGCGTGTAAACGCTCGGTACCAAGCGACATCGCGATCTCGACGCGTCGTAAAGGCTGAAAGGGCTGACGTGCACAGCCGACGAGAGTCCGTCTTTCGACGATCTCGTCTCGTTCGCTCGAGAAGCTCGAGCAATGCCCGCGGATAGCTTGGCCGGTTCCCTGGTAACGATAATATATCTCAGAGGAACGTTTAGAAAAACTACGGGGGTTGCTATCGATCGAGATGCGCGGAATCGCGCAGCCGCGTGTAATTTCATTGGTGGAACGGTGTAATTTTGGTTGAAAATTGGAATTAGTTTGTTTCTTTCAATTTTAGTGTATCATTGTTACTGGATTCTGTAATATTATGTTATTTCGAAGTTATTTCCCCTTTCGAATCAATTAATCTTCGCTGGTATAGAAGATGTCGCTAGGTGGCTTTTAAATTCCGTGGAAATTCAGCTGGAGAACAGCTGTTGAAATTTTTAGTTGGCTTCATAGGGTTAAGGAAGCAAACTTTTCTATTTTATCAGCGATAGTCTGGAAAGTAATACCAAATCGGAAATTATCGAGGCGGATGGATCGCAGGGCGTGCATGTGCGACACACACGTCCTGCGAACTGCTCTTTACGATCTGTCAGGACCCCATCGCTCCTCGCCACTCGTAATTACGATTTGCGGTTAGGGACCAATTACTCCGCGAATCTTTATCGATGCAACGGACCGCCATCGCGAGCAGTGCATCGTGATCTGCAACCAATAATCGTCGTCGGTCCATTTCCGTGTCTTCAAACCGCTAACTTGGACGCTGCTTCTTTTCTCTTCCGCAGCAAACTCCATTCAGTACGTGGGTCATCGTACACGTTATATCAATAATTTAATGAGAGGCGAAATTTATGTGATTAAGTGGTTCGTTGAGCAATATTGAAAACAGATTGAACAGCGTACGTGATGATTTGATTGAACTCGCCCATTGAATGGCAATTCACAGTGTATACTTTGCTGGCAATTCAGATGGATTGCTTCTCGATTTAAGCGTTGATCGAACAAAATTGGTATAATTGTGATTCTTCTTTTCGACGAAGGTGCACTTGCGCACAAATTGGACCGACGGAAATGTCTCTCATTCGAACAAATTGCAAATTGATCTCACGCTAAAGCGTAACATCGTTTCTTCTCTTACATTTCAGTGACCACGTAATTAAAAAAAAAGAAAAAAATTACGTAACTCTATACAACCTTTGAAACCCTATCCCATTCATTGCGTCGTTCCCCTCGTTACGCGTAACAACCAATCACGACGAATACGGTAGCCACCCTTAGCTGCGCCCTTCGATATTAAATTACTACCCTCGCTGACGCCACCGCGTCAAAGCTCGCGAAACTCCCTAAAATCCACGACCAAGCGAAAACGCGACTTTATCGAATAATTTTCCCTTAAATCGTAACAACGTCTCGCGACAGGGTTCATCGTCGAACCTTCCGGATCCACACGGGGACACGGGGCAGGAAGAAGCGTCTCGTAATACCGTTCGAGCGACACGAGCGACGCGCTGTGTCTTTCCTCTCTCGAGGTGTACAAAGAGCAAACAAAGAAGAGGCCGCGTGGTACACGCCGGATTCCCAAACGTGATGAAACAGCCAGGACGTTGACATCGCGCCGGATGACGAACCTCCAAACCGTTCGCCGGCTCGTGGAAACACGGACGCCTCGTTCATCTGATGTTCGACGAAGGTGAAAAGCCA
The DNA here is from genome assembly GCF_050948175.1 of Xylocopa sonorina. NCBI lineage: Eukaryota > Metazoa > Arthropoda > Insecta > Hymenoptera > Apidae > Xylocopa > Xylocopa sonorina. The sequence continues at coordinate 6,259,817 of NC_135200.1, forward strand.
CGCGCCGTTAGGTCGATGGAGGAAATTGTTTAGGGACCGTAGATGAAGGCGAGAGGGTTCACAGGGAAGAGAGGAAGAAAAAGAAAGTGTCTCGGATGAAACTGGAGACCGGAAACTGTTCCCTGAGAATTACGGGTTCAATTATCAAGGAACTCGCGAGGCCTGCGGTTGATTAAGTTCCGTTGTTGCAGCCTCGTAAATTCTCCTGCTACGACTAACTACGGGAGGAGGAAGAGGAATTAGACGGAACGTTTTGTCGACTGTTTACTGGGAAATTGGCGCTCGTTTGGTCGTGTGATGGATTAATCTTGCGGTCGATCGAGGGAACGACATTTTTCCTTCTACTCTGTCGATACAAGGCACTCGTTTTTCTTCTTCCAAAGAACCTTTCTTTTTTGCTATATGCTTAGAAGTGTGTATATTTATAATCACCACGCTGTAGTTTCATTTATTAGCCTCGACGACTAGTCTGCCACTCGCGACGTCCAGTTGAACATCCTGGCCTCAGCCATTTCGAATGGTTAATTCCTCTTCATCTCACCTAATAAAGGTAACAATTAAATAGACACGGATCTAGCTTAAGATTAGAAGTTCTCCTGAACGTTATATCACCGCGTTTCGTTCCACACAATTCGTTCTCTCGACGAACACCAGTAAGACAACCCGCGACAAAGTAGCGTAGCTCGCCTCGTCCAGCCTCGAAATGGCTGGCATCAACTCCTCGTAATCGCGAACGCTTTCAAGGTTCCTCCTCGCGCGTTATCACGGTCGAGGCTCGCGTTCTCGATCACGGGAGCAACGAACAACGACGGGGGACTATTCCTGGCCAGTGAATTATCGATCGTATGGTCTTTCTATTTCAGAAACGCAGGCTCGTGCGCGCGGTCCAGGCCCTCCTCCCGCGGCCAATACATTCGCCTGTTTACTCTCCATTGTATCGAGCGGCGCATATCGCGATACGGTTATCATTCATCGGTGGCTAACAGTACCCGGAGGACTGTTGTCAGGGATAGGAGAGGAGTGGCTGCGGCTTATATACCTGCCTCCTCTCCGCGATCCTATCGCGGCCGTACTCACTGGTACCCGCTGATATTTTACTGTCAACCGATGCTTCTGAACCGTTCGCCAGGGATCAGATCGCTCACGGACACCGGTTACCGAGAATTACGAGCGATACGCGCCCTCTGGCACTCGCCGCTCGCTCAGTTCTGGCCTAGTTTCGCGCTGGTGGCTGCGTCCCTTTTGCCAACCCCTTCGTCGATGCCTAGCGCAGTTCTCTGCTATCGTGGACGCCCTTATTTAGCCTAGTTTCCGTCGATGGTCGATATATACTGCTTTTGCTGCAACAGCTGGCCGATTCGTATCGATGCACAGTGAAAATTGTGAGAATCTCTATTGTAAAATCGGCAAGTATCGATGGATACTGACGAGAATTGTTCGACGCGTGTAATTGATATTGGCAATGACACGCTGACTCGGAATCGACTCGAACGCTCGACTCGAACGGAAGGCAAATAGAGAAAGGAAAAAGGAGCGAAGAGGAAGAGAGTTTATCTACGGGCCGCGCATAATTACGAGATCACGTCTCCGCGCGAGACGTCTTCGTCGCGTCTGGAGTCTGTTAATGTTACCCAAGGGCCCTCAGGTTCATTGTCATATTCCGTGTGGGAACTCTCCTTTGTTTACCCCCGAGTCGAGCGTTCTGAAACGTCGGTGTACTTATCACCGCCGATCTGTACGACGTCTCCTCTCCATCGTCTGCCTAACGAACTGTATTCCGTTGCTACCGACGTGCGCCATCTTCTCTTCCTACCGGAACGGTACCGTGAATCAACGCGCTGCAATTAGGCGTCCTCGAACGATCGAAATATCAAAAACTATTATACTACGTATCCAAAGAGACGAATATCTTTTATTCAGAAGTGGAACCAGAGGCATAAAGCAGATAAAGATATTCTGCTAACGATTCTATGGATATGACGCAAGAATCCAATCGTAAATACGGATCAGCAGACACGCGTCCTCCCCACTCCCATTCGCGAGGCAAACTCCGCTGATCCAAATCCACCAGAGACAAGAGAGCGGTTCACATAACTGGATCAGCGCGATGCGCGCACACAAGGGAAATAGTAGCCCAGAGATTCTTCCCAGGGCGTGTAATTATGATTTCGTGTCGAACTGCTGGCTGGCAGTGGCTCAGCGATCTAATAGCGGTCCGACTGGAGGAGCTCGCTCCGATCGGGGCCACTCGCTAAAAGTTCGTCCCGGTGAACGACGTAAACGGGGGTAAACCGCGGCATTCCCACGGGCCCGCGCGTCCTCGCGAAAAACCGCTTGGGTTCGAGGTCGAGATTAGTATGAAGGTCGAGCGCATCCGAAGCGCTGCTCCTAATGTCGAAGCGTTTTAGAAACGCGCGTAACGACCCAGATTTGATCTAACGGAGCGGCCACAACTCGTGCCGCTTCCCTCCTCCTCCTCCTCATCCTCCTCCTTCTGAACCGCGTTCGCCTCCTCGCCCCTTTCGTTGGTCTTTGTCAAACTCGACTTCGCTCGTAATGTCTAACGGGGCCCCGCGTACACAGATCGTACGAACATACCAACGGGATTATAATTTTGTGCACCTCGACCAGCGTACGGTGTTGGCTCGTGTCGATGCGCGGATGGTTATGTACATAACGACGCACACGGTCGATCGAACGGCTCGAACGACGCGCTGCCGCTTCGACAGGAAACGGTCGCGCGTCTCTGGCTCGCGTCGCTCGTAATTAGACGACGGATCGAAGTCGAAGCGTATGATTGGCGGATACGTCGAACGAGAGGTGCTTCCATACGCGTGGCAGGTGTTTCAATTAGTGGCACTGATTTCTAATGCCGTCTTGGACGAGTCGACTTTGATTTTCTGGTAGTTCGGTTCTAGGAGAAGGTGAACGTTTATTGTAATTTTGTTGCAGGTGCGCGTGGAAATTGAATTTTTCATATCTGTAATTATCGACCATTGCGCGATATTTGTTGTGCAATAAAAGGTCTCGATTTGAAACGTTTGGAATATGAGAAACAGCGATATTTGATACGTAACGTTAATTACTATCGACGTTCAGAGAAACAATTAACCGTGCAACGCTTGTACCGCAGCGCTCCGAATTTTACAGTTATCGCATGGAGGCCTCGAGCTCGCTGTTCCTCCTGCAATTTTCCGAATTTAACGAACGACGAATAACTCAAATTATCCTTTTCAATTTGTCTCGTCCATACGCGCACCGGCGGATGAGAATATATTGGAAAAAAAATATCTACTCGGAACACGAGATTCCATTTGCTCGATGCATCACGGAATATTTACGCTGAACCATTAAACAATCACTGGATCCATATAGCAAACACTTTTTTCCAATTCGTAACGAGATTCGATAAATTTCATCGAACGACTCGCTCTTTAACCGTGTCCTTTATCAGAACCATTTCCCCCGTTAACTACGACCAATTGGAAAGGAATGTTAACGAAATGTCCCTTAATTACATCGTACTTAACTCGAGGAACAAACATTCAAGCCATCATCATTAGCGATCCGGAATGTTAATACAAATTAGTATAGAAAATAATTTCAACGATAAAACGTTCCCAGCGAGTATCTACCGATCACGTTCGATCGTATTCGCCTCGCGAGTGTACCGATTTATCACAGAAAAATCCGCTAACACGATTTAAGGGGACGCAACCTAATAACCACTGGCGCAACAGACGTCGACACCAATTAACGCGAATGCAATAATTATCCAGGCTGATTCGAATGTCTCCCAGGCGATACTCGCGTGTCTAGCCGCCATTGCGCCCGATAAGGCGGCCTTCCATCGTCCCCCTGGCAGCGGTTCTATCGCGATTAGCCACGGTTTCGCCATATTAATTACCGGCCGTTTGCCTTATTGATTTTTCGAATCCGCGGATAATTCATCCTCCCGGCTCGCGATTAATCTTGCACGGCTAATTCATCGCGTTACCGCCGTGGCGCATTAATCCGACGCGTTGCGTTCCGCGGCGATTCCGCGGACGCGAACCTCGCGAGACGAAGAGTATGGTTACTCGTGGCCGCGCGCGAACCAGATCACCGCGATCGCGTGCCACATTAATTAACAGCCGGGAGTTAAATCGTCGATATTTAAGTCCGCGTTTGAATTATCGCGCTGGAATAGCTGCGAGCCAGCCGGGATAATTTGCACCTCCCAGCGATTTATCACCCCGTAGGCCCGTCAGAAATTGGTGGCTCATGCGATGTTTATGCGGAATTTTCAGCCGCAATTATGTAAACGGAAATTTATTTGTCCCTTGCCCAGGGAACTAATTACATACCTACGAGATAGAAGTAAGAAACGCTTGGTATCGATTGGTTCGTTTTACTTACACGCGAAACCTACGTCTCGATACATCATTCTAGCTCATCGCAGAATCTGACGATTATTATTGATACGAGAATTTACATTCGTTCGATTCGTTCACAAAGTGTACCAGAAAATTGTACTTCTTTGGAGCGATGTCTCGTGCAATTTGTCCCACTCCGCGTTTATGATCGCGCCGCGCGTACCGTACCGATCGTGCCCGCAATTAATCGATCATCGACACTCAACAACGAGGTAACCAAGAGCCGACGGCTCGAAACGGTGGACGTGAAATTACAGTGCTGTAACCAGGATAAAAGAAAAGCAGAAAAAAAGACCTCGTGGAAATGGATTGCGAACGCGGTCAGAGCGAGCGTGGATCGGTGGTGCCCGGTTATGAAAACCGGGCAGAGAGCCGCTCGATTTAATGCCTCTGAATCCGCGATACGGATTTAGCCGGCACTGTGGTATATTTAGCATGGGAAAGATGTTATCTGGACTGGTTAAACCGGCGCGTCCGATGTAATGATTATGCGCTGGCGACGCCGGAAAAATTCGATTCGGATGCTTCGTAAACCGGCTTCGATAAGTCCGCGAACGAGCGGTTTTAACGGGGCCGCGTCGCCGTCGCGGCCCCGTCGCCCCCCCTCGTGGGATCACGCTGAGGCCCCGTCTCTTTCTTCTCCCGCTTTCCTCGATCGATCGATCATCTGCTTTTTACGCGTACCCCTTATTAGCTGGTGATAATTGTCCGCGGCTAATGAGCGTCGAAGCACTCTTTCGAAGGCTCGCGCAACCGTGAATTACGCGCAGAGGTTATACGGTTCGCGTAAGAACTGTGGAAAAGCACGAGAAATGTAATGAAAGAGAGGGAATGGGAGAGAGAATAACGAATAGCCTCGATTTAACGTTGTTTGCTTAATAATGATTAGAGATACCGTTCGATACGTGTTTGTCCTACGTGTTCCCCTTCCTTGATTATTAGTATGATTAAGGCGGCAATTATCGAATGGTAGCTATAAAACCGTTGTATATATTTCATTTGTCAGTTTGGAGTTTATCACGGCTGGAGAGCGCTCCGTGATAAAGGCATTGACAAATTGGGAACAGACCGATTAAGATTGCAAACAAGCGTTAGCAATGTAAGCAGAGGTTGATCAACCCCTTTTTCCCCGCAATTTAACATCGATAACGAGCCTGAGATAACGAGTAACTGTGAATCGAAATCGTCGCTATTAATTCCTGACGCGTCCGCTTCCGTAGCTCAGATTCCTTGGGAACGATATTTAATCTACGATAACTTACCGCCCCTCTCATATTTCATCTTCAAAAATATGTTTCGAATGACATTCTTCTTAACACTCGAGAAGCAAAAGTCACGTTAAGCCTCGCGATCTTAAATTTCTATTGGTATTTAACATTTTCGCACCCTAATGATCGTTCTCCAGACGCACCCCTTCCTCGAACGCCACGCGTGTATCGTCGAGCTTTTTCAAATTCCGTTCTCTCAGCCCTCCTCTTCTTATCGACCCTGCTCATTCGTCACGAAGTCCGCGTCAACTGGACTGAGGCGAGCCGCTCGAGGATCTACCCGCGTCACGTGACACGGGCAACGTGACGGATTAACGATTACACAATTACCCGAGGCTAATTGATTTTAATTTCAATCTCGCCTGGTCGTTGCGTCGATCGTCCCTCAGGGGGCCCCAGCTCCTCGAGTCCGTTCTTCGAGGTTCCATCACCTGGATACGCTCCATCCCCTGCGCCCACCTTTGTCTTCCTCCCTCTCGTTCTCTGCCAGCGCCGCGGCGCGCTCTTGCTCGTCCTTTTCCCTTCGATGCTCTCTTTATTTTTCGACTTCACGCACGCACGCTCGTTAAGCCGCCCGCTCTTTCTCTTTCCCTCTTGAGAGGTGACTGGAAAACCGTCTCATTAAAGCGCGTTTAATTCGTTGTTGGCGGGCAGAAGAAGGCGAGGCGAGCGGCAGACGTGACGGAGAAGAAGGGAGAGGGCCGTTAAATTGCGGCGGCGTGACGAGCGGAGGAGCTGCCCGGCCGAACGTAGCCCCGCGTTATTTCTGACAATAATAATTGCACTCGTTACGTCCCTCGTGCCGTGGAACATCAATTTACCGGATAATCGAGCAGAAACGGGTCCCAACGAGACGTCGGGCCCCGGAGGGAAGATTCTCGCCTCTCTTCAACAGCCGCGGCGGCTATACTCCCTCTGTTCTCTCATCCAACAAGTTTCCTCGAATATCAAGTACCCAAGATTCAATTTCGATTTGTCGAGAACTGTCCCTGTGAAACTTTGTGAAATGCTGTCGAATTGAAGGAAGAACAGCAGTTCGTTTTTGTAATCTGTTATTAATTCTTAAGATTTCTTATGATTCGCGTGTATCAGCGTGGACGTTGGTAACCTCGATGGTTGGTGGTACCGTCGAGAAGGTAATCGATGCTCGATAAATATTTTTTGCCGTGGATACATCTGGTTCGAGTCCATCGAAATACCTCGACGCAATTGTGATCCGAATCGCGGTTTCTTAGTCCGTTTCTCTTTTTCTGGCCGGCTGTTCTATCGCGGGGTCGACTCCCGACGTTCACGGTTGTGAGAAACAGGAAGAGGCTGCTCCGGCTGGCAGGAGCGGGCAATCGGACCGGGGTGGATTAATACGAGATTCCAGGATAAACAGAGGCGGGATTTTTCTCGTCCCGAAACATATTCGTCTGTTACTTACTTGCAGATTGTGAATCGATTTTAACGTAATTTAATATTCGCTCCGCGTTTCACTGTGTAATCGCATTTCGCTATGCTCGCTCTTCGGTTCCCTCTTTTCCAGGTTGATTCTCGTTTCACCGTCGGCCTTCCTGGACTTTGTATCATTTCTCCAAGTATATAATTCGATTTTTCAGTTCCCTGATTACGTACCATCTTCGTTATTCTTCTACGAGTACTATAATTTGTCGCTGAATTTACAGGATGAAGAAAATGCAAAGTTGATCGTCTCATTTTTCTTCTACGCGAGATTACGGTTTCAGAGATACGTCGATGTTAATTTTAATATTCATTTCAAACAGACGATTACGCGTGCGCGTACGTTGCGATTAAACTTCTTGTCGTTCGAATACATTTAGCACGAGATGAGTAGATAGAGCATGTTTAGGCGAATAAAAGTGAACGGCGAAAATTCGCGTACACCTACTCTCGTGACGAGAAACCGACTCGTTTCACATTTCCACGCGAAGAGTAAATTTCACGGTTCCGACGTACACGTGAAACGCGACAGGGGACAAAAATAATTATTCCCTTTTTCAGGAGTCTCGCGTAAATACTTCAACAAAACCACGCTTGTGTGATTTCAAATACATTTTCAACCAGAGGTATCAATAATTAGACCAACGTCAGCTTCCTGGCACTCATCCTGTTGATACTTTATTCCCAAGAAATATTCCCAATCAATAAAGATTAGAGTCATCACCTTACTGGCACGCATCCTGTTGATACTTTATTCCCACGAAATAAGATCGAAGATGTTGCCCCAGCACCCTAAAACTACGTAGTACAAGAAGACCTGGGAATTGTCCAGTCTTTAGTCTCAATTAATCTGCCGATCTATACTATTAAAACTCTTGATAAAAGTTGTCGCGACATTTTACTTTGTATTTCAAATATTATAATAAAGAGTTGAGTAAGCGATTGCTCACTCGCATTTTATTTCTTAAAATCACCTTATAACATTTTACGTGACACTTGCACCCGTTTATTTTCCTTCAAGGAGCAACACCTGATTCCGTTTCCCGTACATCACACGCGGTGCAAGCGCGCGCGCCGTAAACCCTTTCCAAGCACGGCACTCTAACCTCGGATACTTTTCCACCACGCGTAATGATCACCCGGCGCCAATTTTTTTTTTCTCCACTTTCTTTTTCCTCCGCCGTCCGATTCCGCGTCTAATTCCATCTGTGAAATCCTTCTAAGTATCCGGTAGCTGATTACCCTTTGCGAACCGTAACACGCATACAGGCAGAGAGCGCGGGTAGAGAACTCGTTTTCAGGATGCTCGCGGACGGATGGCCAGGGCGAGAACGAGGGGAGAAGAGGCGGTGGACAGGAGGCGAACACAGCGTGGTCAGGCTGAGGAGGAAGAACGAGAAGAAGAAGAAGAAGAAGAAGAAGAAGAAGAAGAAGAAGAAGAAGAAGAAGAAGAAGAGGCCTGGGCTGGTCATGGTCCGATAAGCGGGAAACCATGCACGCACAAGACACTTTACGCGGTGTAATCTGGTCTAAATATAGCTGGGGCAGCTTCTAAAATTATTACGTTATCTTAGTTACCTGTCGCCCCTTCATATCTGCGACTATGCTCCTCTGGCCGGGGCGAGAGGCTCTCGTGTTATTCGTTACGTATCGAACGCGGAAGGACGAGGACGAGATTGCGTCTGCGAGGGTATCCAAGGTACTCTCAGGGTAGCTTCGCTGGCAACCGTGCGGACGGGATCGCAGGCACTGCGTGATTTTAAATTCTAATCAAGAAAATTAGTTTAAAGTGGCTGTTGCGATAGCGTGGTACGATGGTGCTGGGTGATCGAGAGGGACCAGACGCGAAGGTTATTAATACGATCGAATAATGCGAGATTGCTCGAATTTACAGCAATTTCGCGGACAAACTACCCCTGCGAGGACGTTGAACATCAGCGCCCACGCGTAGTGCGGATGCAAATTGCTCTAAACTCTCGTATTCCAGTTGCCACACGGTAGTTCGAACGCAAGACGAGTGGATGCTTGGCAGACACGATATATAGCGACGTTATCAGCCTCTGACGCTATAACGAACAGATATCCACGGGAAACTGGCCGTCTTTAATTATGATACCGCTGCGGCCGTCGCCAAATGTACACCGTCGGCGTTTTTCGTCGACAACGAATACGCGGGCCCGTCATTTATCAACGATTACGTCGTGATCGGTAAATCACTCTATTCCGCGGGCCAGCGATTTTCTTTCGAGCTCGCGGCTACTCCGCGTAGCGGACGACAATTACTTATTCTGACGCGTCAACCACCGGATAATTAATCGTCGTCCCCTCGGTCGCATGCGAGTCAATCGGCGCGCCGTCCTTCTCCAACTCTCCGCCTACCTCTATCCGTCTCTCCCCTTTCAACTGGATGCGCCTAATTGCACCGGCAATAATTATCCGCGTAGCCATCGGCGTGTACGTGAATCACGATTCCCGGGAACGAGTAAGTCATCGAGAGGATCTCATGGGACCAAGCCGGAAGATTTATGTTCGCCATGGTGAAAAGGAAACGATAAAACTGCGCGGCGAGGATGGGATGCAGATATTAGAAGGATCCTTTCTGGAGGAGTTACGACGGCGATGGACGCCGATCTTTTCGTTGGAGATAGATTGAAAGCGTGCGAGCGAGAATTTTCACAAAATCGTTCACGTTCGTGCAATCAATTTCCCTGCAGTGATTAAGATCCATATAATCGTTTTACCTTATTTTTCTATTCCTTTCTGTTCGACGCGTAACGCGAACCGGATCGTCCACTTCCCACGGAAATCGATGTCCATCTTCTTGGTCGCTTAATTGAGGGTGGGTTACGATGTGGGTAGACGTTACGTTTTCTCTCTCGAAGTCAAACAAGTCACAATTGACTTTGTGCACGTAATAGGGGTGGATTGTGAGGTTTGATTTAGTGATTACGATGAGAATGAGACAGGAAATAGGAATTATATGTGTTCGGATCAAAGGAAAGATTCAAGTAACCGTTAACGAACATTACTCAGCGTTGCTAAAAAACTTTCTCAAGACTTCCTCGTGTGTTATCGAGGAACGTTTCGCACCTCGTTCATCCACGATCATCAAATAAACTTTCGACAAAAAATGTCGATTCAAAAAATGAAAAGAGAACAACTTTTCGAGAGACCATCTTCTCGCGCAAAAGGAAGAAACGTTCCCTCCCATGAGAGTGGCCGAAAAAAAACAAAAGATGGCTTTGATGAGAGTGAAATTCCGCAGATACGAATCGCGTATCATAGCGTAATTGCATTATCGTCCATTAATCATGTTACTTGTACGCGAAGGCTCGAGCGGAACGCGTTACAGGGTTCCACCCGGACCGGCCGCCCTTCGTCTTCGTTTACCTTTTAGCCTGGCGCCGGGTTGCCGGTGTTCTTTCAGCCGGACGAAAGAAAACCGGGGGACATAATCGTAACGAAAAGACGGGACGCCGCGAGCAAATTGCGAGCGCTGGGTCGGCCGCGGAAAAGGGCGGACGATGAAGAAATTGAGAGGGTTCTCGCCATTCTCTCCTTTATTTAATGGCTGAAATTGCGTCGAATTTTCCCTCGTCCTCCTGGCTATGTTTGCTCCACCGTTCCCAGAGGTCGTTGTTGAAATTTCCGCTCTATCCAGGCCCGTTTCAACGGTCCCCTTTCATTTAATTATTCCTCGCCACGAATTGGCGGAAAGAACGAACGGTTGATCGACTGTAAATACGTAGCTCGAATAATAAGAACAGGACAATATATCGCTCAGTAATGAAAAGTATATTATTCTCGCTCGTCGAAACTCCTTTCGCGGATATTTTTTTCAGCCACTCGAGCTGAGTTTGGAAACGATATTTGGTAATGGGATTCGATTTACCTGTTACATTATACGATGGTTTATTTTCTTGTTTAATATTTACGTCGTTCTCTCGTCTAATTGGAATACGCATCCCGCGGATGAGAATTCGCGGAACGGGGCTGCGCGTTTTTGCGACGTCGCGACGCGGAGGTGAGGGCAACTCGAACAATAATTATGAATAATGAACGGGACGGGGAAATAATAAAATAACTGTCAGAGAAGAGTTATCGACCGATCAATTAATGACTCGCGACTAATAACAGAGTGAATCGGACAATACCGTGATAAATCTTGAAAATGCGAGAAACACAGATGCGACAAAAATTAACTGCACATACAGTATCCTGCTCCATCGCCATCGCAATGGAAATTATCTTCTAACTAAACATTCCGTGTGTACAGATTGAAAAAAAGTCGAATTAAATCTGTCAAGAGTTCAAGGTACCACGAAATGGTACTTTTTCCCAGTGATAACTTTTTCAGATCGACAATGACAGTCGAAACGACAGCTTAACGCTTCTCTAAAGCAGGGAACCCGTTAACCTTCCCTGGGACCAACAATTTACGACACGATTCGTGCCTCTCGGCTCCTTTGTCTCGCGAAGACAGCGGCTGTCCATCGCGCGCGATGACTGACGCGAAAATTGGAAGGACGCATTGTCGACATCGACGATCGCCGCCGATTATTCCTATCCGTTGCGTAGCCCCGTCGAATCCGAGTAAAAGCCAGCCCAGAGATAACGCGGATCGACTATTAACGCGTTTACGTGTCGAGCGATGAAAAATGACTGGGTGTCGCTGGTAAACAGAGTGATTCACGCGCGGCTGGTTCGAGCGCGCGCGTCGATTCCGGATCCGGTTGTCTTTTAGAGCTAATAAAGATTGCGATTTCGAAGCTCGATTAGCTGTTACACCGGCAAGCGAGCACGTAACGCAGCCGCGCGAACGTGAGACGGCACACGTCCACGGTGGAAGGATGCTGGGTACATCGACAGTTACGCGAGTAATGATAATCGACCGCGAGATTGTCGAGATAACTTTCCACACGCGTCCATCGATACACTTTTCTCTCTTCGATCACGCTCTTCGAACAATCGCGAGATTCCACCAGGGACGAGAATAGCTTTCAATTTAGCGATCGCTGTGGGTGGACGTTAACGCGAGCGGTCTCGAGCCGGTGCGTTTCATAAAATTTCGTTCGAGACGAAACGCGAGGGTCTCGCGCTCGACACCCGCTGTGATAACGAAGTAGCCCTGGTGCCCAGATTGTACGTATACGCGCGTAAACTCGTTAACCCCTGTGCTCCGCGAACGGTAACGACGCCGCGAACGATCGAGGCTAATCATTCCTACGGCGACGATCGAACGGAGATCAGGCTAATGGTCGGATTCATCATCAAGCCAGAGAAACGTACAGCCACGTAGCCGCGGCAACCTGTGCGCGATGGGCACGGTCAATAGGTGTCCAGAGCGTAGATTACGAGCGAGGAACGCTAATATTTCTCTGTATTAGCGAGCGTCGTGAATACACACGTTTGAAGACGAAAAAAAAAATAAAATGAAAAGGAAAGAAATGAAAGAAAGGTTAGGTTAATTATTGCCCCTTTGCGTCGGGAAACTGCCTTATTGGTTAACGGTTATCGTACCATTATCACAAATGGAAGTAATTTAGTGGTAAAGTTATCTCTCCGCCGGCTGATTGCGGATAACTCCGACAGTGGGGTTTCTTTACGATCGGAATCCACGATTAATACTCGATCGCGATCGGTTCCTCGTATGTGGAGCGTGTCTCCGCGAATATTCGACAAGCGAGAGCCGAGGTATTCCGGTTCAACTAGCGGCCGTGACGTTCCCCTCGTCCTTTTTCACCGGCAATGGTACCGCGGCGAGGAATTTAGCGTGGAATGTTCAATTGGTGGTTGTTGGTTCGTATGTTAGTTTATTTGCGCCGGTAATGGGCGTCAATCAGTCGTACGGGGATTCAGGCTTGCGGTTGGTGAGAGGATCGACACTGAAAAAGTTTCGTTTCATCCTCTACTGCGCGGAATTACTACTAATTCATTGTAATTATCACGCTTAAGAAAAAAAACAGCGGATCGCGAATATTAATTGCGGATAGAAACATTAATGCAAGAAGACGTGGATTGATGTTAATCGTGCGATGAGATACGAACTCTCGAGATTTCTTCGACCACGATTTTGCATGCGACGAAGCAAAGTCTGGTGATTTTTGCGAAGTTAGAGTAGAAAAGACTGGCTTAAATGATAACGCAATGAAAAGAAGAGGGGAAACGATTGTTCTCTACTTTACGGAACGATAAAAGAGGAAGAAATCGGTTCGAACGAGAGACAGCTCCGTTATCGATACATCGATTTCTGAGGTGTACGACGGCTCGCTGGTCGATCGACGAAAGGGCTCGCATACTTTTCGCTACGTGACTCCCGTATTTATCAGCGCGTCCGCTCTAAACACGCGAACGGCGGGACGTTTCTGAACGGGGCGCACCGAGAGATCGATAGCGGGGTTCTTACCAGCGGGCCACGACTCCTGGAAGTCCGGAGTGTGGGACCGCGGTGCTCCTGGCGCGCCGCCAGGAATCGGAGGAGGCGCCTACTTTCTGCCAGTCGCGATTTTCCGAATCGCCCCGCGAATCGTAATCGCCCGTTTCACGCGCGTTACTCTTTTACGTAACCCGTCGCGCACCGCTGGAAATATCGACCGGTTCCAGGAGTTCGATCGATTGCCCCGAAACGAACGGAACATTTTTCACCGTCCGTCGACTGAACACGTAACAAACTGAAGACGTGTCTCTCTCTCTCTCTCTCTTTGGTCTTAGAGTTCGCCCATGAAATTAGTTCGTTGCAATCAATTTTTCTAGTTACAGTATTCGCCCAGTGCTTTATCATCGCAAACTGTTCCCCCCTTAAGAAGCGATCGTTACAAAAAATCGACGAGATCGCGAAAGAACTTCGGAAACCCTCGCCACCCCTCGCGTCCGCCCCAAAACAGCGTGGACGCGCGAACAATCGCGATAGAACCGCGAGCCCAGCGTCGAATAAATTATTGATTCGAGCGCTAATGAAAACAGCGATTCCGGCATTCCCGGTTTTCGCGTGCCGCAGAAGAAGCCGATGGTAATTGCGCGGTGTGGATTTTTCACCGCGACAAGAACCGCGGGAGCTCGTTCGCCGTTGGAAAAATTCTCTAAGTCCACTGGTGGCGCGCGCGCTGCCGCCAGATTCATCTGCGCGGTGGCGGACCGGTAACGGGACACGTATTTAAGTCTCCATTCACAGGACGGTTGTCCTTTCAACGGAACAAGCGTCAACTCACCGTGCCTTTAACCTCTCCGCGGCAATACCCATTAGATTCTATTAGATTTACCGGACCTTCCTGGAATTCGCGTACAACCACCGCGAGCCAGCCCGTACCAGCATCTCGGCTTCCCTACCGGTAATTAGAAAGAGCCTCTCCCTCCAGTGTCCACGGCCCCTCTCGCTCTCGCCTTCCATCGACCGTTGTTAACGGCCCGTTTCGCGTTCTACGTCGCGGAATAAATCGCGCGGAACAACCGAGCCATTATTCGGCGGCGAGTCCTCGCGAGGAGAAATTCGCGACTTTAATACCGCGCGATGGCCTCCGGGTCAACGGTGATTAATTGTAACGAGGCGGGCCCCAAACGAGGGGTTCAGACGTCGGTTTGTTAGCCGGCGAAATATGTCTCGCGATTACTTACGGGTATTGTTCGCTGCGTAGGTGTTGCTTATTATCATCGTATCCGAAGGGTTGACGAAGATCGAGGCGAGTGTCGTCTTTTATGAAATCACTCTCCGTGTAGTCATGAAGTATTCGTAGAGAAGAAGAATTGAAGTAGGGGTTGTTAAAAAAATATTTCAAGCTCAACGAAACGACGAGCATTTCTTCTATCGAGCGAGAGAGAAGAGTCTAAGAATACCAGCAGGAAGTAGCTTTCGGAGAACAGTCCACGGTTGAACGTTAAACATCCGGTGCTAGATCCAGATCTAACGATCGTCTGATCGTCTATCGAAGGCTCCGTCTAAAACCAAACGCGATGGAGCTTTACTAAAAAAATGTACACTTCGGTTAACCACTTCCTTGGCCGTTCACAAGTCTCCTTCGACTGGTTCCCGAATTTCCACTCGATTATATAGTTCGCTCCCGTTTTACGCTCTCCGCGAGGCGTCTCGTAGCCAAGAACAGAACACTTCGGTTAAACGAATTGGTGGTCACACGCGTATGCGCGCACCACTATTCACAGCGCCGATACTCGAAACGGAACTACTATCGAGGAGTCCTCGAGAGTACACGACCGAACGGCAATAAGACGTTCCGTTTCAACGTCTCCCGCTGTTCCCCGACGAGCACTACGATCCTAACTCCGCCATTTATCGCAACCCCTACGCAGCGAGCTCCGATATCGAACCGCGGGATCGTCGATCGTCACTTTTACCAGAACCGATCGGACTTGGTAACGGGACACACGCGTCCCCTGGTACCAATCGATAGGGACGCGATTGGAAGGCAGAAAGACAAAAACGGATACGATCTCCGGATTCTCCGGAGACCACGAGAGGTCTGTAAGGCCCGAAGCTATAACCATTAGCTTCCATTAAATTCCGCCAATCCAACCTGGAACCGGTGACTACCGTAGTTAGAAGGTTAGCTTCGAACAGGGTTCTCCCTCTCTCCCTCTTTCTCTCTGCCCGTTGGAATTCCTGGTCGAGGTACAGAGCCGTAGATCGAACGGGTCGTTCGTTTCGTCGATCCGTCTTCCCGTGTCCCCGCGGTCGCTCGTCTCCTCCTTGATCGGCTGCGTTCCGCCGCGCGCGGAATCGCGCGACGGATTTATGGAATCGAGCGTGAACGCCGCGCGTTTAATCCCACTCCCTCGAGAAGGGGGCGAGGGGAGGGCCCTTCTGGACATCACCGCGGATCGGGTGCGCGTTCAGAGATTGACTTAGAGATCCGTTGATAACACCGAACGACCGTCGGGAAGAGGCCTCCCCCCTCCGTTCGATTGATCGTGGAAATTACGGCAGCTCGTTTGCCGGGCGGTTGCCGTGACTTATTTGCGAACATGCCGTTCTCGATGTACGTGAGTGCCTCTTGTTCGTCCAGGCCCGTTTTTACGCGGACGGCGCTGATCGTTCCTGGAACGCGATTCGATCGATACGGTTTATTGGAAATCTCCGCGGTTCCGTGGTTCGAGTCAACGGGAAACCGATGGAAAAGCGAGCCAACTTTAATCGCATCTATTAATCTCGATCTTGCGTCGATCTTTTCTCTGTTTTCGTATCAAGTGTAGAAGCTATCTTATGTAAAATGTAATCAACATATTTGAGAATGTTCGAGAACGAAAAGACCGCTTTTGAAATCGTAACGATCGACTCGAGAATATCGCGTACGATTGAATTAAGTAGAGCCAGACGACGCGTCTCTAAGGCTATTCGCATAAATGTACGTGCAGCCACGGCATGGAAACGGTCGAACTACTTAATTCAACGATCGGTACGTTCCCGCGCGAGGAGTCGTAGCCGGGAACGCGACGCGCGAGGGCATTTCCGGTAAATCGCGGACGAGGGCGGGTTCCGTGATCGACCGTGCGCGCGCCCACTCGTTGTAATTCGATAATTGACACGCTCGTACGGTGGTTTCATTATGCGCGCGAACGTCCGCGGGTAACGCCGTCCCCGGGGTACAAATTACACCCCGCGCGGGTTCTCCGTTTCGCGTTTGGCCCGCACGCGACGACCACGCGGCAATCACGATCAGGAAGTGGGAACTGGTTTCGCGTGGGCGGTTACACGTAACAGTTGAGCCAGTTATGCGGGGGAATCGGCTCTGGTGCCGGGGACGGTGAAATAGAGCGACAAGCCACGCGGAGAAGGTCCTCGTCGCCACGCGAGGGGATGAACGGACGCGCCCTCAGCATCCGCGAGGCACAAGTCCACGGTTTTCAATCGCGCGCCACTGTGTATCGTCGCAGACACTTTAATTGCATTTCTAGATCGATTATTTCTAGTACTCTAACACCATTAACTCGAGTCTATTCGAATTTTCTTACGAAAAGAGAAGTTGAATTTCTAAGGGAGATTAATTTTGAACATTCGTTCATTTTAATAGGAGGAAGTTGTTTTGCCAAGAAGGATGTAAAGAGCTACTCGGACAGCCCACAGACGTCCGTTCCGTCTCTACTTTTGGCCGGTAATCCGAGTATGTTAGAGACGTTCGAGATAGCAATATGGATAAGATGCGATCTCGTGTGTCTTTAGAGCGTTTCAGGAGGTAAATTGCAGTGGTCGTAAGAGCACCCATCACGTACCGTTTGAACGTCTGGTACAGATATCTCCGAGACATCGACGCGATATCTTTACGGTATGTGGGTCAACGGGTGTAAAGATGGGAGAATTAAATTTCCGTAGAACCGTGCCAATATCGTCGGATCTAAAAAGCCTTAACGACTTTTGCTACGGGGACGCCGGTAAATTGCCGTATAAATCATCCGTTGATAACGATTAGTCGGCCATCAATTTGCGAAACGAAGGCGAACCCGGGTTGTTCGCGCGAGCCCGTTGTCGATCAACCAGAAATACGAGCACCGCCGCTGACAACTCCGGCCAATGGAGTCCCGAGGCCAGCCGGGGCATTCGTTTGAACGAACGAGCCTGGGACAAGTGTCGTTGAAGGAAATGGTCCCTGGGACCAGTCGCGGTGACTACGTAAATTTTGACGTGCGTAGAACGAGCGTGTCGATGCGGTGTAAGGTTTCGTATCGGTGCTCGACGGCTGATCGTTTGCATCGTTATCGCGACAGGTAACATACCTGTCTGTCCGCGCGAGTACAACTAATCCAGCGGATCGTAATGCCGTCGAGAGATTGGGAATATCGCGAACCAGGAAACGCGGATCGTCGATCTACGTGCATAGGAGCGTGGCGTCGGTGTAAACGGCCTCGAAGGTGTTACGTCGTACGTGGAGAACCATCGTCACCGCGTCTCTGTCTATCGATAAACGCGACCCTCGCGAGTATGATTCCGCCTGCGAAAAATGCCTCCTGAGGGGCTTGGATATTCGTGAAACGATATCAGCGATTTATATCCTCTCTCGTACGAAGCGATTCGGGGGGAACGATCAAACGTGAATGAAAAAAAAACAGACGAATCCACCGCGATACCGCACGAGAATAAGCAGTAAAAATTTCTTATGCACGAAAAGCTCATCGCGGCTGTTTCTCATTCAGCGCGAGGAGCCCTCGGCTGGCAACGTACTCTCGTTCGCCGCCACTTCCTGAATTTCAGCCCATCACTTTTAACAGCGCAGCTCCGTCCGGCACGGTCCACGCGCGTTTTTACGATTCCCCCCTGCCGAAATATCAAACGGGGACGGCGTGCAAAGAGGCGAGACACGGTGTGGGGTTTCCGAGGCGCCCCCTTTTGAATTCAGCCGCGTTGCGCGGCGTAAAAAGGAATTGTCGTGTCCTCGAGGAGAAAGGAGCACGTCGTTTCCATGCCGTTTCGTTTCGTTGCGCGGGTGAGACGCGGAAAAGGAACGGGTTACCGCGACGGCCGCGAGACGCATCCTGATGCATTTCCATCGGGAGGGCGGGAGGGAACCGCCGCCGCCGCCGCCTTTTTGGATGCACGCGCCGCGCCGCGGCGACATCGATATTTCAGACGATGGTTAAACGGAGAGAGAGAAAGAGGGTTTGGCGGACGTGGTCGCAGGCCGCGCACGAACCGCGCGGAATGGGCCGTTAGCAAAAATATAAATATAATTGAACGACGTCGTTTAACGCGACTTGTCAACGTGAATCAGCGGGAATGCTACGCGGCCTGTAACCGAATACGAGGCCACGAAATACGTAACCGCCGCGGGTAGAGATATATCGTTATGACGAACGGTATTTAATGCGGCCCATCGTACAATGCAAAAACCTCGCGGGGGCCCCGGGTGAACGTATCAGCGATGATTTTTTGGCGATGCTTCCTGGATCGAGGCCTCCTCCGTCCTCTGTTTATGCGCGAGGGGGCTTTTATATGGTGGTTGTTCGCCCGGTTATTGATGGCCGCTTGTTCTGCCGCGGACCGCGGGGTGAATTTCCGTCGAATTTACGACGGGTATCTCGCTCGAGTGGTTCAACGTAAAGAGACGTCGGTAGAGTTGACTGATTGGTAAGAAAATGAATTTCTTTTCTACTCGAGAGTTTTAAACGTTGGATAATACCATTGAAAACAGCGTTCGCTTACCTTGACAAATATTTTCCGCTGTAACCTCTTGCGCTCGAACGGCGACTGCGACTCTCACTCGCCGCGATGTTTCGCGTGGCAACTCGAGCGGCTGTATTTACACTGAATTTCGCGATCTTCAGTTGATAGAAGCGTAGTATTGGTTCGAGGAATTTAGACTGTTTACGTCTTCGGTTGGAAAGCGACATTGTGATGTAAAATTCGGGGATTAAGATAAAGTTCGTCTACGACCGTGATCCTGACATTGAATTACGTGTCTAGCGTTAGTACAGCCTCGACGATCGTAGCGAGCACACGTGTCGCGAAGTTTTGCACCGCTTGTTTTAAAGTTAGTCGTTTCAAGGCGAGTGTGATTTTGATTCGATCAGAAACCTATGTATTCGCGATGAAATTGGTGGTAGTGCAAGTGTAGAGAGTGATAACGTATCGAGTGTGAGGAATAGAAAAATTCGAATAATAGACAGTGAGTTCGAAGGTAGCAGCGATGACCCACAAGATTCTTCGCAATTCAGAATGCCTTGGTAAGTGTTTATGTAAAATATCACACCAAACGCACCTATAGAACGCATAATTATGTTTCTCAATATGTACACACAAATAATGTATTTCATATATTAATTTGTATATAAATTTGTTTACGCGAAATCGTCTCGACTTGCACCGCCGAAAAAGTCGTTGAGCGCAAAGGGTTAAACAGTGAAACAGAATAACTTCCAAGCCCTAAATAAACGTCACCGTCATGCTTCCCCTAGTTCCATTAAGTTTCCTGTAATTTACCCGTAACGCGCTGACAAACTAACATCCTCGACTTAAAAGACACCATTTATACTACATAGAAGAGCAACAAATGTCGCGCCCTGGGTAGGCGCCCAACGAAGACTCATTCACCGACTTTATAGACGGAAGGGAGCCGGTTTGTTTAAAAATGGGCGCCAAAAATAACGAGGAAGCTCGGGGGAGGAGGATTGAAGATCATTTCCTGTCCACGTAGGTTCGATCTCGATTCGTAGCAACACGTGTTTGCCTCGTACGACGCACCTATGCGTTACTCACATAAATAGGGCCACGGTTCCTCGCGGTGGGTGGTTCCTGGTGACTTCGCCCAGACCTTGGGTTCACGCGTCACGCCGGAAAGAGAAGTTTACGAGCGTTCGCTAATCCGTCAAAGGCGGTAACTCGACACTGATTGCTGTTTCACAAACCGAACCACGGTGTTGCTGCGTACGTGGCACAGAGCCAGTCGCTTTCCTTCGTGGCTCTCGCCTTTGAAAGGCTCGAGCGCGTCGCTCCACGCCCTTTCGCGCGAACACAGGGGTTGGCCGCGCTGCGACATTTTGGAGCACGATCTGCGAACCGTAACGCACGCCAAAAGGTGTTCCCTCCGAGCGTAACGTATTCACGTTGGTGTTCAAGCGTTTTCCATGCGAGATATTTTTTAAAAACATATGAGTGAAATGTGTGTACTTTGTAATATCGTAAAGTCGATGCCAGCGAGTGAGACAGTCTTATTAGCTAACTCCTGAACGAAGATATTCGATTTTCAAGGCGAAAGATCTGCTGAACTTTGTACCAAGTATATCGTTTCGTGAGGGGCCTGAAAAATAAATCAACTCACTGCCACGTAACGGTTACAAATCACATACACGGTTGGGAAAACCCTTCTTATTCCTGATTCACGCGCGAACGATTAACACATAACCCAAGAAAACCACTAGGAGGCTCGCGAATGACCAGACAAGTTTATGATTAATTTGACCGCGCGACTTTGCCATAATGGCCCATACCGCGGCTGTGTTCGACGATTTTTCCCGTCCGAGGTTTCTTGTCGAACCATAATTTAGACGGAAACACCTCTTTAGGTGTTCAATAATCCTCCGTAGGCAGAATTATGAAGTGGAAGCATCGAAAAATGGCATGTAAATCTCCTCCTTAGGTGTCCAATAATTTCCCTCCTCGCAGAACCATCCGTTTCCCCGTGGCTTGCATCAAAGTGGCACGTACGCTGCTCTTTAGCCGCCCAATAATTCCTCGCCTCGTTCGAGAGCTACGATACCATACGGAATATCGAAAACCCGCTCGTCTCTTGTTCGCTCCTAATTAAACAGTCCCGTCGTGCAACAATTTGCTGTGTCACGTTTCCAAAGATTCGACCATTAATAACGAAAGTGCCACTTTGAAACGAGCTTCAGTGTTGCAACCAATTTCCCAAGAACCATTTAGCTACGCGTTATTTATGTGGCGTGTAATGTAATGAAATAATAGCGATTTCGTAGTCGTAAGTCAGAAGGGAACTGCGAGAGATATCTTGTCGATCTTAATCAAAAAAATATCGTTCCATCGCTGTCGAAGAAGTCCTCTGCAGTTCGTTCCTTTCGCGGCTAGAAAATCGCAACGGTCGATTTGTCCGCGCGAACGGATACTCGGCGACAAATTTGTAATTCGAAACCTCTCGATGAACCCCTTCGAGGAGTCGATCGAACAATACTCGGGGACTCGGATCTCTCAATCGAGCGGCCGTTAGAGTCGGCCTTTTTCCCGCGACCCCCATAACGCGCTTGGGTACGAATGGTAAACAGCGAATAGTACAACTCGGTTATTACACCGCGCATAGGGCCCAGGCTCGGCGTAGCGATAAAGTATTCACTTGCAACGGTGTACATTAGCCTCGTGGCGCGTACGAACAACGTCCCGTAGCCACGATGTTCAACGGCCGAGCGGGGGTTAATAAATAAAGCGCGGCGGCCAGCCGCGTAGAGGTGTCCACGTTTCCCGCTGGCTCCTCCATAATTCATCCGCCGATAAATAAGCGGCGGTGAGAGTCGCGAAACGGCCGAAACCGACCGAGGGAAATATTTCAATTACGATTATGATTAACTTATTTCGCGACGAATTTCTTCCCACCTCCCTCCTGCTCCTTCCTCTTCTTCTACTCTTTCTATGGGCCCAGCGCGAGAAAGGAGGAGGGCACCAGGGACATTCCGCGGTCGAGTAGAATGAGGAACCGCGGCGGACGTAAATCAGACGTGGCGATCCATCGATTCTGCGAGCTAACGGTTAATTTCTGCGGAGACAATCGCGATCCGATCTGAGAGACCGCTATGGGTATTGCGGATGCCTGGTCGGACGATGATGTCAGAGGATGGGGATGCTGATTGCGACTTGAGTCTCGGATCGGACTCTTCTATCCGGCAGAGATGACGCATACCTCTACTAATTTGGAAAATTTTTACTTTCACAGGTGTCACGAGTCACGATAATTCGAGCACAGAGTTCTCAAGTGGAAACACAGACAGAATCGACCAGAAACTAGTGAACGAAGAAAAGTAAAAAGAAGACGCAACAAAAATTCTGCGAATCATCTTTCTAAGGATTAGAATTCAGCTGAGAGCAAATCGAATGGAAGAGTCGAACGAGAAGGACGAAGGCCAGGTGTATAAAAGGGCATTAGAATATTTAACTGGAAGAATTTGAAGCCACCGAGGCAGGGTACGGAACCAGAGGTCGAGAGAGACTGGGATCGTTCGAGAAGGACTACCATTAGGGTAATCAGCATTCTTCCTGGTCGAGCACTTGCAGCACGCAAGGTGGTTGACCCTTTTCTTCTCCCCTCGAGGCGAGTTCAACGCGTCGCGTCGCCTCTCCGCGGCCACGCGCGGGTCCTTTCGATTTCTTCCCATCCGCGCGCGTCCCACCTAGAAAAACGCCCGTGGACTTCTGGACGCAGCCAGGAAACCCCAACGGGAGGGCCGCGGCTGGGATTACTTAATCCTTCGACCGGGGTCGTCGACACTTCCTGCTCGAAATCCAGTCGCGGTGAAGACGAGTTCCTGGAATCGATCGTTCGGTAGAAAGCGTATTGGCACAACGGTTCTTCCGTCACGTCGTTGACCTTCTATTTTAGGATCGAGTCCACGTCTCGGTCCACGGAGGAGGATTTATGCCTGGTCAACTGGATCGAGTGCAGCTCCGTGCGGCTACCATTCGAGAACGACCGTTTTAACGAGGCATTTGCTTATTAGCGGGCAATTTGTGGACTGTATTTAAATAACTGGCTCTCGATCGCCATATGGTTATTGGTATTTTCTATTTTAATAACAGAGATTGTATCTCTGTTTGGCGCGGAGACGCGAGTGCCGTGTAAAGATTATTACAAGTATCGCTGCCTCTCGATTCGTTTCCAGACATATTCTAGTTTCGAAAATGTCGATTGCGTGTACACGTGAACAATATTTATCGAGTCTATATATTCTTATATTCATCGAAACGACGATGTTTCATCCTGATCGCCATAGATCGCAAAGGCGAGCGATCTTTATCGCGGAAAACGTTGTCGTTGATACGTTAACGAACTAATATTTGCCTTAAGATCGTCTGCTACGCTCTAGGATCCTTTCCGGCCAAGTTCTGTTTGTGAAACTCCGAGGTGTTAACGTTCTGCCGGGGGCAGGAGAAGAAAAAAAAGATAAAACGAGAGTACACGTGCGATCGTTTCTAATTATTTTTAGAATCCACCAAGCCCTCTATCTCTCGCTAAAATCTTAAGCAAACCGAAAGGATTACGTAAGGACAGAGGGAACGCGAGGTATTTTCGCGTTTACCAAACACTTTTTACTTTTTAAAGTCTTAGTTCGCGAAGAAAAATACGAAAACGACATTCCCAAAACGAATAACATCGTGTGGTCGAGTAAACAGTGTAGCCAGCTGCTAGTGAATGGAAACGAAAGGGGTGACTCTACGAATGAGGTAAGAGAAGAATTCGTAAAACATCGAGAGTCGTGGCGAAATAATAATTCTATATAATTACACGCTGACAACCGTGTTGCACTGATTCATAGGGTACTATCGTTAATACACGCTTAGGTAAGGGACTTTCAATGTTGCTCTACGAAAAAGGACGACGCCTCGAACGCAATCTCGCGGCTCCGGGATTTTCGTCTTATTTCATCCCACTTTATAACGACCCCATTTATTCGCGCTCGCCTAACGCCGCCGCAGACCTATAATCGATACTGCCCGTTGCACCGTCCGTCGGACTTAAAGCTCGCGTGTAATAGATACTAACGCGCTTCTCGACACCAATTTGAAGCGAAATTTATCCGGCGAACGAGCGAAATTCATGGGCCTGAACGGCACTTCGTCAAGATTACAGATTCTGCTGTGATTAAACGGTCACCAAGTTGCGGGTCTTTAATAGATCCGCGATAGACTGGGGTGTGGAAATGATAAATTGATAAATACCTCGGGACTAAAGCCCGATAATGAAGGCCACGCACGACCGTGGCCGCGGCCCTCGTATCTTATTTGTATCTCCAGGCTCGCCGTTGCTACTCTGCAACATCCGAGACGCAGCCAAGAGGTTGCATCCAGTGAATAGATTTCGCGAGGTGCGCAACATTAATCTTCCGTCGTTCGCGGTGGCCGTGAACCGAGCGCGTGCAACCGCGCGGCTGCTGCCCGACACCGCGACCGGATCCCGAGGAACTTCGGGGTAACAGAAAACCGTCCGATCGCGCGCAATTAAAATCAACCTTCGGGCCACAATGTTGGCCGTTCTTCACCAGGTGACGTTCAATAAGGAAGACCAAAGTGGCTGGAACGTCGATGCGCCAACGGGATGAATCGAATTCCACCTTCTGGAAATGCATGCGGGAATCCAGCCGAAACGTCGCCAGCCGGTGAGTCCGTGGAAAGGAGGCGAAAGATCCCTCTTGTTCGCCGCGGTGGAATTTTGGATTCGCGTTGGTAACATCGTGGAATGCGCTCTGCGCCATCCACGAGCCTCTATCGGGTATCGTCCGCTAGGGGAAGTCGCGGATGCTCGCTAGCGAACCGTTCGGAGATTCTTTCGAAATCGATGAAGCTCCAGCGAGTCGAGAGAAAAAAAGAACGCGAGGTAAGCTCGATTCGACGATAAGATTCCGAGAATACGAGACATTTTTCGAGTAGCTCTCGCGAGAGTAATCCGATAATCGTATTCGCAAATTGCCACAAAAACGTGCGCGGCTTGTTAGCCAGGGATCGATCCGCGGGAACGATGCCACGGGGCAGATGCACGGTTCCCCCAGGGTACGCTGCGTAGCTGTACCTCGTTTTTGCCACGTAATTAACCAATAATCCTTAATTCGTTTCCTTATGACATTCATTACGTTAACTAACATTGTACCCACCCATGGAGCCGACAAAAACTGGCCGTCGTTACTGCCGTAATTCCGATTCGACAAATTCATTCGAAACTACCGTTCCCGTGTCAAGATGGCCGCCGTTGGACTTCGAAGGTGACGCCGTGAGCCAAGGATCTTCTCGAGCGTTACGACACACACTCTTTTCGCAGTTTGCTACTATTTTCTCGCTAGACGGTCGACGGCCTAACGTATTTTCCTTTTTTTTTTTTTACACAGACAAGATGTACGGACATCGCCTCGAAGGCTCGAACGAATTAGACAAATAGCCGTCGATTTCGCAATACCTCGCGTAGACGCTACGCACGCGGTTGCAAAACAAGGAAAAGAAACCGACAGCATTAATATTTATACGTCGATTAATCCGTTGAACGATTGCGGCTGAAACAAGCATATCGGTAGGTAACGGGTCGTATTAATAGGATATCTCTTCCTCGAACCGTGGAGTTCGCGAACTTGTAAGGGAAGAAAAAGCCCCGCGAACGGCCGAGGTTCCTCTCAAGGATGTATTTATTAGACCAGTAAGGTATCGATTATACCAATAAACGGCTACCTTCCTGGAACTCGATCGTCGACTAATCGATCTCTGGCTTCCTCCGGAATCCTCCGCTTCGTTTTTCTCAATTATGTACGATTTATCGATGGTCGAAGGGAGCCCAAAGCCGTGTTCGTGCCCGCTCTCTATTATTTCACGGCTTCGGAAACGGCGGTGACTCTATCGGGTTGGGCCGGTTTCCAATTTGCGGATGGGTTTAAAGGCTTCGACGTGGACCAGGGAATGTGTTCGATGAATTCGTTGGACCACAAGTTACGAGTGGTGGAATATTATGTAATCGAGCAAACAGGAGGGGCATCGATCGTGTCGCGACTAATCACAATTGCAGCATCGTCGTATCGAACGTGATACAGTTTTCTCTGAGTTCTTTCGATGTTAAATTCTTTCGAAGCGCGACGAAAATTTCCACCAAGCGTCATATGGATATCCTCGGATCGTCGAACGTCCGCGACATCGCAGCGACAAAGACGCGTTTGAATGGCAACAATTAGCATCGAGAAGCCTCCGCGACGGACCGAGAATGGTCGTCCGGTGGCAATAAAAGTCTCGAGAGATCCTGCTGGCGTAGCGCATCAGCAGGTAGAAAGCGAGGCCTGTAACTTCCTTGGCTACCGAGAGTAAAACATAGTCACTGAGTTACGTCAGCGATAATACTCGACGGTGGCAATCGTTCGAACAATACGCGATTAATTCGCGGATTGTCCCGACGACGAGGGAAGAACTTTTCGGCTCGATACCTTCTCCTCGTTCTGATAATTACGCGGCTAATTTATTCGTCTTATCCACGAGGAAGAGGTTTAGAGATGCGCGTGCAATCGCCTCGACGTGCTACACTTGTTAAACGACTCGTTCCAATCAATTCATCAAGAACTATCGGGCGACCATCTCTGATTAACTCTTTCCGATTCCGTGTTGGAACCTCTCCAACATTTCAATTTCTACTGGAGCACCCTCGGACTACTCGTTAAGCATTCTAACGTATTCACGCGTTGCCCGAGTATCGAGACACGGGGAGGCCAGTACTTTCCGTGCCCAGTACTTTTCGTTGGATTATTCCTTCGGTTATGGATTCATTTTATTCGCCTGGTTTCAATCGTCGAAGAACCTGTTGCACCACTGGTAGATAGCCTCTATTATTTTTTAAGGTTATCCAGCTGGAATTATGGACATTTTCGTGGGTAGTCGAGAGAAATGAATTTGGTCAGCGCCAGGTACCACGGAAATCGTATCGACGTTACACTCTATGGTCCATGGTTGAATCAGGAGTCCTTCCATTCCTTGCACGCGATACTCCCGAGGACTCATTATCCACTCATATAATATCCGCACTCATTTCGTAATCCATTAGTAGAAAATACTTAATGCAAAGTGCATTTTAGTAGCAACAATAAAACGAGAAATTTAATCTAGCTTAACTTATACAAAGACGTGCATTTTTATACGAACACACGTGGATCGTCATTATCAATGCTTAGGATACGAAAGAGGTTTTAGAGAAAATTCTGACGAGATAAATGTATATCGAGCATGGAATGCAAGAACAGAATACGAATCGACAATGACGTTGAATCTATAGAAGGGTTTGTTTCCTATAGTTGCTCGCAGAATCGAACTGGTGTTCTCGAAAAGGTTAAAGCTTGAAAATGTACCAATGATTTGTGAAATCTCCCGGATAATACCCTCCATTACCGTGGCCCCAGGATTCCTCTTCTATCTCGGCGAAAGAGACCAATTAGCGGAGGACTAGCATTCGATTAGCGTGCGTCGATCCGCTCGAGGAGGTCAGCATCGTTGCGAGCTGAGCGTCTACAGTGGTTCTTACCTTGATGCTCAAAAGATAGAAACCTTCGATCAGTTCGCATCAAAATGGCGGACGCCACGCACGCGTCCAACCCCAACCAGTCAATCCCATCTTAACCACTTTACCTTCCTCCTGATATTTCTCCAAAATACATATCTGCACGTGCAAGTGCAGCCAAGAGAATGCCAACTATTTGTCGCGTGTACAACTTTACCACGCGTCTCACGCGATATTACAGCCGAGAAGGTAGAAAATAAACGCGGTAGAAGCCGCGCACACATACCTACATTATTAATAGCCAATGCACGCGCGGAACCATCGCGAACCACCGACAAGAAGCGCGCGTCGGCGAAGGCCAGGTTAAGAACCACTGGTCTCGAGTCTAGGATCATCCTCCGCAACCGACGACGTCCTTGCCCGAGGCTGCGCCGCGTATTTATAGGCGATGATACCCTAGACTCTTTCCTCGTCGGTCGTCGCGCTCATCGACGCCGTCATCGACGCCGCCTCGCGCAGGCCTCCCGGCCCGTTCGCCACCTGCTCCGTCGTCCGCGGCTGAATCATCGCGATACGTCGCTCTTCGACGTACGATGCGTGTGCACCGCGTCACGCGACGCGCGCGCGGCTTCTTTCTCCCCGCCGTTTCATTCAGCACTGCGATGCTGAGCGCCGGATGACACCGAGATTACGCGCGCCGGGGGTCGTTGATGGATTACGGATGAGGCGAGATCCGGTCGGGAACAACGGTGGCCACTGCCAGGGGTGACAACGGTCGATAGTTTTCGATTTCGAAATTCTCCGGTTCGTCGATGCTTCTCTTTTTCCGCCTTCGATTATTTGTAGATTATTTGTAGCGATTTAATCGAGATCGAGAGATCGGCGATACTGTGGCGTTAGTATCAGAAGTCAGCGAAGTCAGATCCGCGTTTTTCTAACGTTCTCTTCGCGATGTTACATGATTCAAGACCTGGCGCGACGAAGGGAATGACGCGCGCCTATGATCGATACATTAGAAGTTAATATTACGGATATTCTGAATTCTTGCAATATCTTAGAGTTTATATTTTTAGTCGAACGAAACTCGAATGTTAAATTTCCTCTGAATTACATTGTCATGGTTAACGCTTCTAAACTTGAAGAGAGCTAAACATCTATCAAAAGTCTATATAAAAAGTGATCAAAAGACAATCTATCTAAAGGTTTGAATTGTATTCGCAACCGATTATCCGAGGAAATGTACAATTCTACATTCTCATGTTTAAATTCAACAGTTTCCAGCGTCTACATGGCTGATTGCGCAAGAAATGATCAATTTACACCGTGCACGTCTTCGACGCCCGGATAACAGAAATATTTCACCCGGGCATTAAATTCAGGCACGCGCAACACGACGACGCAATGGTATCCGTTGCGTCGTTTCTCGGTGTTGCAGTTATTATTTGCGATCGATGACATCATTGTTCAAACCACTAGGATGTTCCTGGTCGAGCGAGAACACAGCAGTGCCTCGAGAGGAGAGCTCGGTTCGGTCAGTGAAAATTCTTCCGCGCTGAACAATACAGGAAGGACTTCTTATTCGGTTTCTTGCCGCCCGACCGCAAACACGACCGAGCCATTCTCTAATGAAAGTCCCAGCCAATTCATTTTCTGCTAGGCCGCCGCTATTAACGCATCTTTGTTCGTACGTAAGGATCAAAGTAGCGTGGAATTTTATTGGCGAGATCGGACGAGCGCGACGAAAAAGTTGCCGCGACGACTCCGATGGAATCCGCTGAGAAGTGTCGAGGCGATCTCTCGTACCACGCGACTGTAAACAAATACGAAACTCTGTTATTCGGAATAAAAGTCTGAAAATTGACCTTTCACTCGAGATACAAATCGAACGCTGAGTCAAAAAAACAGTCAAACTCCTTCCTGGAGATTTTTAGAGATCGTACAAAATTGGAGCGAGAGTCATGAATTAGTGTCGCAAGGATGACTGCGAACGCCGGCTGATTTCCATACAATCGCCAGCGGGGAACACGCGAACGAGCGCGTAGCCGGGTTTATTCGCGCGAGTCATCCGCGTGACACGGTCACTTTCGCCAGCGTTGGTAACAACGTCGTCAACCAGAGCCCGTTTAATGCAACTCGATCGACGCAGGTCGCGTCGCGGTAATAAATACCGCGATGGAAATTAATCGAGCGTCAAACGGTCAGGCGCGTTACG
The DNA here is from genome assembly GCF_050948175.1 of Xylocopa sonorina. Lineage (NCBI taxonomy): Eukaryota > Metazoa > Arthropoda > Insecta > Hymenoptera > Apidae > Xylocopa > Xylocopa sonorina. The sequence goes on from NC_135200.1 coordinate 6,289,830, forward strand.
CGTGGCTTTCTTCGCGACCCTCGCGCGGATGACTCGATTGTTCGCGGGACCAACGCGACTCGAGCTGGTACCACCCCGTGGCGTGGCGCTTCCTCGCGCGCGGAAGCGCCTCCTATGCTTTAATAATGTCAACGGCGGGCCTTGACATTGGCTCGCGCGGCAGACAATGTCCTCGTCGGTGCGTTTCTTCCCGTCCTCTCTTCCTCTCTCGTCCTCCTCGCCAGCCGAAGAGGAGGAAACAAAGCGAGCGAGACGACATCCGGTACCGGCGCGCACCCGTGTCATTCAACTCCGCGGGTTATCTCACAGGAAAGCGGCCGACCATCGCGCGCCCATCGCCTCGTACGCTTCTTGCGACTAATTGGCGACTTTGTTCTCTTAATGCTGGAAGGATCGGCCGCGGAAGAAGGACGGACGGACGTTGATGACATTGCAAATAGATGGCGCGATAAAAGGGAATGGGACGGCGGTGCACGGGCGGATACTCCATTTATACGTTCGCTTTAATGGGTTTTTAGTTGGCCAAGATTGATTAACTCCTCGTTGCGCGCTGAGGTTTCCTCTGTGAATCGCCGCGCGAGTGCCCGGAAAATTGCGAAAGAGTCGTATTTCCTCTTATTATTGTTGCCGAGTGATTACTCGGGACGTTGATTTCATTTCAGAGACAGAAACTTCGTCTTCGAGAAAGTATTTACTATGTAGTGACATTATTTGAAAAATTCTCTCGGTTAGAGAACTTCAAAAGAGACGAAGTACTAAAGAAACAAGTCTGTCCAGGTGTAAATCTTTAGAATCTGAACGGAACCAAAGTAGACTCGTTTTATTCCGCAGAACAGACGAAACCTACGAATATCACTAACTACGCTACAGATTGCACTACCCGTAAACCATACAATTAAACGACCGATCAGTCGTTTCCACCGATCAGACCTCTCTCGTCTCTTCGTAGAATTCTTTTACTACCTGCCTCGGTGTTAATCGAAGCTGAAATTAAACGCCACGTAGGCTGCGGATAGGAAAAACAGTGTTCAAACCTGATTCGACGCAAAAAAACCAAGAAAGATCGAGAAAGAGAGAGAGAGAGGGGGAGAGGGAAGGAAAAAAATCGCGTGGCGGCAACAATTACGTCACCAACGTGTATAGCGTTTTAATAAATACCAGCTGAAATTACGACCGTCCAAGCCGCCCCATAAATTTCCCCGAAACGCGCTCCCTTATCCGCGTCCATCTTGAGCGTACCCGGCTAATTGCAGCCGACTGTTCCTCGGCTACCTGCAACCGAAACGCACTCGCGAAAAGTACGCGCGCTCGTGTGTGCGTGCGTGCACGAGGCTGAAACACGGCTCGTCTTTTCTCCTCGAGGCGAACGATCGAAAGCGACGATGAGAAGACAGAGGAGGAAGACGAGACGCGGTGGAGGCGATAGAAAGGGGGATGAGGTCGCGTTGACGTCACCCGCGTGGTCATCCGCGGGGCCATTCTTCGGAAACGGAAATATGTATTGAGTGACATCACCAACCGGTCGCCAGGTTGAACTCGAGGGCCGCGTCGAGATTCGTCGCCGATGTCGTGGCCTGCTGGCTCGATTGCGATCTCGCCAGCAGCCTCTCTTCTCCTTCGTCCTCTTGTTCGGACGCGGCGCGCGCTGTTCTCCGTTTCTGTTGCCTCGCGTTCCTTCCTCCTCGTTCGAGGATCGTTTGGCGGATGACTAAACGCGAAAAGGATCCTCTTCTCGGACGCGAGCGGTCAGGGCCGATCAAGCCCGCGTATCTCGGTGAATCGACGCCCGTTCCAAGCGAGGAACGGTGCGATACCCGGTGCTGCTGAGCGATTGCGTGCTCGCGAATGTGGGGAAGATCGATGTGCCTGGATGGCGAACCTCGCGCGAGACGTTTCGGCTCGTCCCTTCTACGCTTGGTTGCTCCTGCCGCGAGACGCGGACCTCGCGCTCGGTGCTTCTCAATATCTTTGTTCCTGGATGATTAATCGAAGGGTTTAATTAAAAAAGAGTGTTGAAATTGATTTTCTTTCGAAATCTTGTAATTAACAGCTATTTACTTGATTTGTAGTTAACTTGACCTATTCTTCAGTTAATTACCTCTATGAGGAGACCCTCTCCGGGTTGAATTTTATTTTGCCACAGCTGATTAACGCTCGCTTAATAATAATTGCTTCGCATTTAAGAAGAGGAATTACATTGTTGAGTCTCGTTGCGAGTGAATGCCACGTATCGTTCGATTCTTCGATCTTAACACCTTTCGCTTCAAGAGTTCTCTCGATTTTTACAACGATCCAAAGTGATACGATTATGGTGCATTAATAAATATCGTAAGATGCAGTTTGAAAAATTGCACGCGAATTAACGGAGAGGGGAAAAAGGAGGAATGCAAGTCGCGTCGCTACTGCTACACGCGATACGGCTATATCCGCGCGAAATGATGTTATTAATCATTTTTACCGCTACCAGCAATTAGTCCAAAAAGATGAGACTCGTCCCCCCTCGAGATCGGCCATAGCCGGCGTATCGGCGAAATCATCGTGAGACTTGGCTCACTCGTCGAGCAACAAAGAGCAAGAGATGCATCTGGGATTCTAAGAATAATGAATCCTCTCCGCGAATAATTAAGCGTTACATAAAGACCTAAATACCAGCACGTATCCAGGTAGAACGCGACGGATGAAATCGTCGAATCGACGCGCCCATTTTAATTAATCAAGCGTCGTGCGTGGGACTTCTTAGCTATTGAAAACACAAAATGACGGAATTTTTACTCTCGCTCGAGATACCACTTGGAAGTTTGCATGCAAAATTAAAACTAATTAACTGCGCGGCTAAAGCGCAGATAATCGAGATTCTATCGTAACTCTAATCTTTCCGTGAAAAGAGATCGTTCACTGTGAAATGTCTTAATAGCAGTGAACGTAAAACAAAGTCCACGGACTTTTAAACGGAAATTTAGCAATTTCCCTCAATTGATTGGTGTCCCGATAAAATCGATGCGTTCCACCGCGCGGCACGTAATAGTCCAATGTTCCAGAAAACCTGTTCGTGGCCGTAAACGGGTGGTCAGAAGTGAGTTGTCGCATTCTCTTTCACACCTCGAGGAACATTCATTTAGTGGGACGATTAATACCGGTGACGGATCGTCCGTTGCGAATCGATTGAAATTACACCCTTGGGCGTTTCTTTTCGCGAGCCGCGTAACCGGCTAACTCGCGACGGTGGTGCTATGGTAGCCGGTTGTAATTATCGATCGGTTAATGGAGAGTCGGTTCAAGGAAAAACAGTGTCGCTTTTCGCGTGATAGTGCTTGCCGTCTTGGGATTTAATATTATCGCGTCTGTTGACGCGTGCTGCGAATGCTTGCGAAAATCGCTGGTCACAACTCGAAATTTATGCAGAATGTTGCCTTCTGTCGCTCAGATCTATAAAAAGAAATGATTGTTCGCGTGTAAATAAAAATTTCGTTCGCATCGAAATAGATCTGTTTAAGAATCCTCGCTCGACAATATCCGCTTCAAACTCTGCCCCTTTTCAAGGCCATTACCATGAGTAACCGAATAAAAGCTTCGTTTCTCCAGGCTGAAGAAGTCGTTGCGTTTGATCCGCGAGGGATTCACGCGTGTCCTCTTCCCCTTCGCGCTCCTTGGTCCACGAGCAAAGCCGCTCGTTTCTTTCGGCTCTCAGCTGATCTCCCTTCCTTTCCGTGAATCGTGCTCGTAGCACATTTTTTGTTATCCACGCCGCACCCCCTCTGGCCGTCTCGCGCGGCCATCCCGCATATTGATGAGAAATTTTAGCGCGCGTCAGGCTCCGGAGATGAAAGGCGTTGTAAAAAATGCAATAAACTGTAAGCTAATTACCAGGATCAAAGCGGGACCCGAGGTTGGGACCACGTCGCGCAGGATTTTCTCTCTTTTTCTATGAATTCGTACGAAACGCTCCCGCGTCGGCCGTCTAAAGTGCTGTAAAAACTGCCTGCCGCTGGAGCTGTCGGTGCTCGCGCCACCCTCTCGTTAGACCGTCCATTTTCTCGGTCTTCTTAAAGCTCCGCGTTTTTTTTTTTCATCCCGACGCGCTGTCGGTTTATCCGCCGCGACGAAACGCTTCCACGAACGGGTCCAACGACACGCCTACTCGCGTCGAGGGAATCACGGAGCTTACTTTTCAATTCCTCAAATGGACGGGATCGAGGGTTTTACCAAGCCGAGGGTTCCTCCTGGCTGACTCCTTTTTTCGGGTAATTTAATCGCAGTTAGAGGTCTTCCAGATTCTGGGGCCTCCTCTTGCTGCGCGTACGCGTGTAATTTGGCGACCGATGATTTTCGAGTCGATTCCGGGGAATTTCGCAACACGGCTCCACGCTGTGCCATAAATTAGCTATACAGAATGAAGTAACGTAGCTTAATAATTATGTTGAAATTATGAAACGATGATCCATACTAGTTTCCATAATTTTAATCGATCCTTTGATCTCTCTCTGATAAAATAAGAAATGGTAGTATTCTGCGTTTGATTGTCCCATTCTTCAGCAACATGGATAATAATCTTTGATTTCCAAATATCCCAACGATACGTCTCACCATCAGACTCGAACAACACAAATTTCTAGAACAATTCCAAAAGCACACCGCACATAACAGCAACCGAGGGCTGGAAATGCTTTACGAGTCTCGCGTTTCCTAAACGCCGTGGTAAAACAAACAGCGTATGTGCTTCGACAGAGAGGAACACGTTCTCAGCCACAAAAAAAAAAGAAGAAAAAAACGGGAAAATATAAGAAAAAAGGAGGAAGAGGAGAGGAAACGAGGGCACAAACGACACCGTTCGCCACGCTGCGAAGGGTTATCGAATCCTCAAGGGACCGCTGTCTGATAATTACCTAATTACGACCGCGCGTTCTCGGAACGACGCTTCCTCCCGCGGCACTTCTCACGCAGAGCGGAAAAGAGTGAAAAAGAAAAGGGACAGCGTACGCGTTGACAAGAGCCGAATGCTTCGAGGGAATTATTAGAAGCCGTCGCAACCACGGCTCTGAGCGTGAACGAACGCAAGATGCGCCAGCAGAGGGATGCGAGTTGAATCGAAACAAAATGGCTGCCAGTCGCGGTCCCGTACCTCGACAAATTCATTTACGATTAATTGTTTACGAGGCTTTACAGGCCTGCCAGGGTTCTGTCGAATTGGTACGGCGGTTTCGAATGGTTTAAGCTGGTCTTATTAAAGATAGGTGAAAACTACAAAATGTTTCATTTGAAGGAAATTGTTGACGGCGATGAGAGCAACGTTAAAGGAAACTGATCCAGATTGCATCTAAACATCGAATGCCTAGTTTTAAGCGTCGTAACTCAAATGAAACGACATACTACGTTACATAAAGAATACCCACGCGTGTTTTACGCGTACATGAAACGCAGGTTTCAGAAAATTTCGCATGTCTATTGAATATTTTCATAAGAAATCCTCTGAAAGCGTTTCCACGTCAGAGCCGGATGCTATTTCCCTTCGCAGCTATTTACGACAGGAACCTGGGCCTGCGTGTGGTCAGAGGGACTGTTTATACGAATGCGCAACCTAGTCCAACGACTCCAACTCGCACAGCTGTCGGGTGTCATCGAATTGATTGTTTGGAGGATGGCGTGGGAGAGTTCTAAAAGATGACAAGCGACCCGACGTTCGACCGTTTTAGGAACAGGAACGATCTTCCTAGAAGAACCGAGGAAGGCGAAAATGTCTTCTGGTAGGGGAGGAACAGCGTGTGTTTCATCTCGAAACGAGTTTTCTCGTCCCCGCGACGTGATTTACGTTCGCGTAATTTAATCGACGCGACTACTTTAGTAACTTCGTATATATATATATATATGTTTTTACGTTCGATGCACCCAGACGATGTACACGAGAAAATTACTGGCTTATCGTATGTATGATCTAACTCTGTGAGCAGAGTTACTTTCGAAATGAGATGCTTCTGGAGCGAGGATTTCGCTCGACTAAAGCTTTGCTTCATTATGCATTAAGATGGTATGCAAAGAAGCTTCCAGAGAGAAAGGAATAAATTTCGCTGATAACTACTTGAGTTACCAAGAGCCGAGGAGAAAGGTCAGGATGAGTTTCGATAAAATTTTGATTAAAACCACCAATTTACCAGTGTATTTTCTATCGAATTGCAGGAAAGCAAACTTCGTCGCGTACGATCTCGTAATCTGAACGACGTATCTTAATTGGCCGCATAATCCGTGCATTAGAAACGAAGCTCGAGAAGCGAGAGGTCCGCGATAAGCCATAATTTCGGCCATTCCGTAGAAATAGAGGAACAGTGGGCCTCTGTCGGAAAGTTTCCCGAAATCGCATATGCTCGACGGGGTATTCCGACGAACAGCCGAATCTGGAGGATCGTGGAACTGCAATTAGAACCACGTGTTTGTTAATGGTGCATATCACACGGCATCTTAATGGGATATTTGTCTAAGAAGACTCTCTCTCTCTCTCTCTCTCTCTCTCTCTCTCTCTCTCTCGCAACGAGGTTCCCCAGCGGCAAACTTCTTGCTCTCACGGATTAGTTTTTGCACCGGGACCATTCATCGCCCCCTTGTCTCCCGAATATTTACGACAATTTTATTTAATCGAGCGACACCGTTTCAGTGCTCGCACGTCGCAAGAAGCAGAGATATCTCGATCTAATTTTTCAAACTGTTATCGAAGTAACTTTCGAGACACGTTCAACGCCAAGAAACAAAACTAACTGAACAGTAAAATAGAAGCTTCTATGTCCGCGATACCGCGTAAATACGAATCAGACCATCCTCTAGCTCATCAGCCAGGGTATTAGTCGATTCCAATCACGTCGCGCGCGACCCTCGCGTCGAAACCGATCGCGACGCTTTCTTCTCCCTCGGGAGTCGAATCAATTAACTAAGCCGGCGATGAAATTTCCACGATAATGATAACAATTTCGCTGGGAGCTCGTTCCGGCTGTTATCGAGGCGCGGGCGAAGAAGAATCGGATTATGCCTCGTAACGAGATTAATCTGTACCGCGCGTAGAGAGACCTCGCGGGGGTGGATGAAAGTATCGTTCGATACGAACGCCGAAACGGAGGGCTGAAATTTGTTATCGCGTCGCGAAAATGGATAAATTAATTCTGTTAGAAAGGGCGACGTGCAGAGGGGATTGGGTGAAGTTCGCCGCTGGCGCGGAGTCTGATTCGACGGGAATTTGTTAATTAATAGGAATCTCGAGGGAGATGATCCCGATGGTATCGGAAAATTGAAAATCCCCGACAGGAACAACCCTACGCGTAAGATAATTTTAGAAAGCGATGGTAGATTCAAGTAGTCACGCGTAAACCTTTACGACGCGTGCTGAATACCGCTTCTAAAACTTTTACAGCTATTAATTGCCGTGCCAAACTGCTCGACCTTTCGTCGCTTCTTTAACGACGGAAGGAGTTAAAAAAAAAAATTGCGAGGTGCAAGATTTATACTCTTATGGAATATATTAGCAGCAGAGTAACCTCTATTTGAAAACTCGTTAACTTTGAAAGAAACAGTCGAACTTTTTCTCTCAGAAGTGGATATCACGTATGCCTCGTGGCGCATGAATTCTGATAAGCAACGAACGTCACATCTCTCCGAGAAAAAACTTGGTCTCACCCTTTATCCAGTTAGCGTTCACACGGGCAGATTAGAGAGCCGCTAAGATTAGAATAGCTAGAAACGAGAATCGTGGAGGCTAACCAAGGTCCGTCCCGTTTCGAGGAACAGTAATGTCCGCACTTTATTCGCCATTAAGTACGAGACATCGATGGAACGCGACTTTTCTCACGCGGCACAGCTGGAGTTTCTCTCCGTGGCATAAAGCAGAAATTCCGGCTGGACGAGGAAAGAAACGAAAAAAAGAAAAGAAAAAAAAGTAAAGGAGGAGGAAAGAATAATAACGGTGAAGCTCGGTTTTACGCGAATTATCTTATCGTCCAGTTTTACGGGACCGTATCGCTTAGCGCGTTCCGCGAAGGGTTTCGCGTCCCATTTGAAACCGCCCGCGCGTTTAAAACGTCTGTGGCCCATAATTAGGGATTTTGTACCGAATAGCCGGCGTGCTTTGATAACAGAACCCGATTACTCTCGAACTGGCCACGCCTACGACCTTGCTGAACGAGCTCGAGTTCGTTACGAATCGGGACGAGACTGCTGCGAATTCGTTTCTTCCAGCGACTTCGAATGTATCGTGACAAGCGTCTATGCGCTCGTGGCGATAGAAAATTGATCGAGCATTTAAAAAAAAAAAAAATGAAAATTAAAGTACTATAACGTTATCTGTTCTGTAAAAGAAAATTGGAGTTCTCAGAGTTACCTGTTCGAAGATCGTTTCAACGGTACAAAAAAATGATACAAGTTACAATGTTATAGCCAATTCGCTTGATTTGTTCAAAGCTGAAACCGTCTCAACCGTTCAGCCTTTCACTTTTCATAGGATATTGAAAAATATGAAGTTCTCGCCTCGATGAGTCGACTCTAAACTAATCTCGATCTCGAGCGCGCGACTGCCCATTAAATACCATTCTCGGTTCCCGGAATAGGTGCCATTCCGTCTTAAGTACCATTTCGAAGCCTCGAAGCTGGCCATCTTCTAACGCGAGCGTATCCTGCGTTCTCCACCTAACAGTCGACGAGGTTTACAGCAATGAGCGATGTCACAGAGATAACAGGTTTCCACTACCGCCTCTTTTTTCCCTCCGTAGCTCGCTGGCGATTTCAACGACGTCGGATAAAATCGATTTCAATAAACCGACCTACGGCTTAACGGCGTGCATATGGCGCTAAATGTCTTCACTAAACCATTTGTCCCAATGGTAACAAATAACCGAGTAACAGGTTTCCAACCGGCGAGACCGCCATTTCAACGTTTCCCACCGCCTCCCCCTTTCTTATACCGCAAAATTGACTCCGTATAGAAACGACGCGATGGGGCATCGACATATGGCACCGACAGTAATATCTTTACTGTCGCGCCTCTAATGTCGAACGATTTATTATAATCTGCGCGCGGACGACTGGCGAACGCGGCTCTTCGATTTCACCGTGTGACATCCCACAAGCGAGCCACGTTTCAATCAATACGCGCAATTTATTCGACCGTGGGTTCGCGAACTTTTTCGTTACGAATGCATTCATCCGTCAACTATATGTACATAGTAATCGTACAAGGAAATAGAGTCACGCGATGAGTAAACACGTCTCACGCCCTTCAAAACGTTCCCAATTTCTGATTCTAAATCACACCAACCCCTCGTCTATTCTCGCTAATTGTCTTACATTAACTTACTTTCATCGAGTACGAACGAGAACGACAGAAACCATGGCTAATCCTAATTCCAAAGCCAACCTCTAGCTGCACGCGTTCACATGGGACACAGATCCCTCGACGTGCCTCCGATTTATGCAAACAGACCCATCTCTCACCGCGCAAGAAGCATCCCTAAAACAGACCGCCACCAGTGGCGTCCTAACAACCTGCCATCGATCACACTGGGAACCAACCGCAACCCCTTCGTTTCCTGGCGCAGCCCAACCCAGCCTCTGTTAAACCAGCCTGAAACGGAAAACCGTACCCGAGGGAGGCTCGTCGTTCTCCACGCGCGAAAGAATCACCGACAAAGCTGAGAGATCCCATCGTTCCATCGACGCGCAGAAGTAACGCCGGGTCGTTACCACGTTGAAGGAGCATCGGGGCTCGATAACCCCAGCGTGGCCACACCCACGCTCGATGCCCGCGTCTGGGCAATTATCGTCCCCTCGGCTTAGCTGGGGGGCTGACCTTGACCGTGAGAGCGGCGCGGCGCGGTGCCAGCCGCGCTAGAACCGGAAGCGCGGACGACACGGTGCACTGGAACGAAGCGGGCCAGGGCAGCTCGTTTGTCGCGCCGCTAGCCTTTGCTCGCTGGCAATCTTCCGTGGAATCTGGCGAACGGTCCGTTCGAAAACGATGTACCAGTTAGATAGGGGGCCACCGGTCTAGCGGTTTCTTTTTCCGAACTGTCGCGGACTAGGCAAGCGCGTGCTCGAGGAACGCGAGCGTGCCCGTGATACGCGCCTCGACCACGTAGACGAATCGCAGAGCCAACTATTCTTTAGGTATTTCGAATGATGCAGTGAAATCTCTTCGATATCGTCGCTCTAATTCAGATGCGATCCCTTTACTATCTTTACTTTCGAAGTGAACGTGAATGAGGATGAGCATCGATCACTCTTGAGGATTCTATAAATGGACAATCTTCAATACAGTGGTTATCTTTGTACTCCTTGGCGTAGTTAATTAATAATAACCATTCGAGTCTCACTTTGTAACCGGATAATTGTATCACGACTTGCTTCGCGTTCCCCGCTATATTACCTCGACTCTGACCAGAAAGCTCACTTGTTCTGGGTAAAGGTGTGACAGGCCACGAGTAAATCTTGTTGACCGTGCCTGACATCGTCGTGAATGTCTTTATCGCCGTGTTATATGCGTGCCAGCCATCGTGCATCGGTCAAGCAGTGCCTCCAGGAAACTAGGTAAATGGATCTGGATCATTGGGGCAAGTTATCGCAGGGGGAGGCGGCTAGACACGAGCCGCGCGTCCTAGTTGCGGAGGGCTGAAAGGTTGTCACGTTCACGGCCGCCGGATGTTTCATGGATTTAATTTATTGTTCGCCCGTCTCGCCTCCGGATTGGAGTTGTCGGCTGGCAGGAGGACAGGCTTTGCAAGTTCCTCGAGATAGGTTGGTGTACGTCACGACGACTGCCTCGCAGTGTCTGGTCGTTTAAAAGAGGCTCTGCTGCGAACGGTTTTAATGCGGTAATTAAGCTGCCTGATTAAGCTTATGAGAGGCGATCGTACGTTTCTCGTCGAAAACCTTCTCCTCGCTTTTTATATTCTGCAAGCACTTGGAGACACTGGAATGCGTCGCTTTGGACAGCGTAGTCGATGGTTCAATCGGCGAGCGATTCAGGGGAAATCGTTTAACGCTCAGATAACGACGCTTCATACGAAAGCGTTAATATAAACACCGATCGACGCGTCAAACTTTATATCCCAGCAAATTACCAACTCGTTAGATTAGCGAAATTTACAGGTGAAACCGCAACGAGACGGTCGATCGGTATAAATTGGCGAAAACGAGCCGAGCATCGTCTCCCGGTGAATTTTCCACGGAATTCCCACTGGGACCAGCAAGATTGATAACCGCAGCGACAAATTCCCGGGTCGTACGTTAACGTTATTGGCGTTTTAATGCCCGCCTCGAAGTTCACCCGGGCCGCGGTCAGTTGATTTACATATCGTTGCCAGCGCGCAGCAACCCGTTGCTCTTCCGCATGGCGGAAGGCGAGGCGGTCGATTCGATTTGACGCGAACGCGCGGCCGGCTGACAGCGTATCCTTACAGGTTACTGCGCGCTGTAATTTCCCGGGAACGTTTATTTAATACGCCCCGCGACCGTGAATAGAATGCCCAGACGGTTGATTACGTTTTAAGTGGTAAACGGCTCGACTTAATTGACGCAAATCATTGGAATCAGCCGGGGCTAAATCCATCCGAGCGATCCATTATTTTTCGCGGCTTCCTCCGCGGCGCGGACGCCGTTGCGGGGAATCGATAACCGCGGCTGGTAATCAATAATCGTCGCGGCCGCGAAAATTAAGGAAACGTATTGTGAGGAGCCGCGACGCCTGGATCGGTTTCGATTCTCTCTATCGCTGGTCCACGGGGTGTATTATTAGAAGCAGTTATTGGCAAACGCGCAATAATTGCACGGCTGCGTCGACGCCGTGTCCTTTTGCTCCTTCGCCGTGGCTCGCCCCGGTAATTGTTTCCACTTGTCCGGTTCACCACGGCTACCTTTTCCTCGGCATCGGAAGACACCGCCGTATTAATAACGTCCAGTGGTACCCTAGGAGAAATAAATATCGCAGACTGCTCGCAATTTATAGTGATAGAGCATGACCGAGAAAATGGCCGGCTCTGATGGAATCTCGACTCGCCAACGACACTCTCACGGATTCTCCGACTAGTTTTAATGGCAAATTATAGATCTATTCTATAGGCTAGCACAGTTCCCACGAGCGAACCGTCTCATTATTAAATTTCGATATAAGGTATTAGAGTATAGACTACCAATCTCTCTATAATTGCACAGTCATTTAGCTGCAATTTGGGTTATCGCGAAACTTGAACAGATTTTTAACTTAACCTCTAAACTTCCCTTTCGAGTACAAAACGACCGGTAGAATTTTCAGAATCGAACGTAACCGTAACCCGTTCGAACATTGCACGCGAACACGATCCATCGCGGTTTAACAGCGAAATCGGTGCCCCTGCCGCCCTTTCCCAATTGGAAGGAACTTACAAGCCGATCGTGGCCCTCTCCTAGCTCGTTGCATCGAGGATGCCCGGTACATTATCGCGGTAAATGGATCGACAACAAGACTCTCTTCTTCGCTGGAACTATCGTCACGCGAGAGGGATAAAATCGGGGTATACGCAGCGGTTTTTCCGTCGAGCCTATCGGTCGATGGTATCTTCCACGACCGGCTCTACGTCGAGACAAAGAGACCTGATTAATCTCCGGTTTGACCCACGTGCCGACCGGATGCGGCGTAACCGGGATGCAGGCTAACGGTTTCGACCGATCCGCCGCGGAGAGAAAGAGACTCCTGGCGAGCAGCTCTGGCCACCGCGACTCGCTCGAGAACGTTTCCCGTTTCGAACCAAGGGCGAAATTGAAATCTTCGAGAACAGGACGGAGAATCGAATTAACGCGTGGACGTGGAAACGAAGAAGATCGCGAAGCGAGCGATGGTACTTGTTGGATAACGAAATCGACAGGTGACCATCGATTCTTCCGTTCGAGCCAGGGATTTGTAATTCTCCGATGATTTGCTTTTCGGATCGGTTAAAGAAAGTGTTCGAAGACTTCCGTTGAGCAGAGGCACCGCGAGTTTCCCTTTCGTACAGGGATCGATCGAACTGGGCGGGTTCGGAAAATTCGGCCGCGCGTTCCACGAAATTTCCGTCGACACGGCCGTGGCTCATCGGGAATGCGTCCCGCGTTCGGGAATATAGGGATTCCTGGTCTGTCCGAAACGAGAATTCCGTGAATTACGTCTAGAATCAGAGCTACTCAGTGAGCCAAGCGTGGAATACCAATGACAGGGACGTGCTTTCCTCGTTCCGGCGTACCCGAGCTCCCGTGCGCCGATAAAAGGGGCTTTCCTCGTGGATCGTGGCCTCTCAACTTCCCTTTTAGGAGGCGATAATCCACGCGAAGAAACTTTCAGGGGAACAGTGCCAGTCGGGTGTCTGAGGCAGCCGGTGTAAACGACGCCGCTTACTGTTTTTAAACAGCTCCTTCGCTTCGAGACGAATTTCCTAGCTAAGATCTAAGATGGTACGAAGCTGGTAGCTTCTTCTTTCCGTTTAATCTGAGTTACACGACGCGTTCTTCGAAGTCGTTCCGTACGATCGTAGCGTTCGAAGTATTCGCGGTCCGCCCGCGATTCTTGCAGTTCTCGATATTATTTTACGGAGCAAAAGGTAAAATTATCCACTCCGTGGATCGAGACATTCGCGACATTAGATACGTTCCTCGATCTCCGTCTGCTCGATCGTAACAATGTTTCCCATGGACGGGCGGCGGTTCTGTTTCCAGCGGCGCAACCGCGCACGAACTCGTCGTTAATTAAGATTCAGAGAATGAACAGTTTCTCGATCGGTAGCCAGCGCATAAATTTAATTACGATAAGGTGCAGCGGTGCATGCGATGTTTATCTGACTAAATAAATCCCCGTTAACTGGATTTATTAATCAGCCACGCACATACAACGCCGTGACCGTTAGCCGCGCCGTGGCGGTGCTCGTTTTGCGTTGTCCCGCCGCTCTCTGCCCGCCACGACGAAACCATCGTTGATAATTGTTGTTTTTTTCGCGCTATTTATGTGCCGCGTAGAGAGCGACACTCGAATAATTGCTCCGCTCATTATCGGCGGACGTGTTTCGCAATAAGACGCCGCCGAGTCGCGGAAAGGATAGTCGTGGGAAGCCATCTTTGGTCAACGCGTCGATCTGTCGCGCGACCATTTCGATCGAAGTCCTCCTCGAGCCACAGTTTCTGAATAATTTCTAGTATCTCAATTCAGAACATTTTTGTTCAAGTATCGAAAGAATCGCGTCGTCGTATAACCGAGTCGCGGAAAGGATAGCCGTAGGGAGCCATCTTTGGTCAACGCGTCGATCTGTCGCGCGACCATTTCGATCGAAGTCCTCCTCGAGCCACAGTTTCTGAATAATTTCTAGTATCTCAATTCAGAACATTTTCGTTTAAGTATCGAAAGAATCGCATCGTCGTATAACCGCGAATGAGATGAATCTGCATGAGAAAGTAATACAATCGCGTGGATTAATTAATGCTCTGGAAACTCTGTTTATTCGAGAAAATCGAGTTTGGAAATTTGACGAGAGTGTAGTTGATTACCTGGTAAACGAATGTAATACCAGTCGAACAATCGACAGAAGGTTATTCGATACACGAGAGGAACGAAGAATGTGACATTCAAAATCCATCGAATCGATCGAATGAATAAATTGAAACTCAACTGCGTCGAATTACTGTATCAATCAGCCGAATTTGAAATGCGTATTATGAAATTCATAACTACAGGCATCTGAAAAGAAGCCGCGGCGATTTGTGTAACATTTACGCTTCTATTAATTTTCGTACAAAGGCGTCGTAACGCATCGTTGAATTTTTCACGGCGAACTTCAATTAGCGGCGGCGATTCGAACGCGAGTTTAATAAACGCGATTCACCATAACCGCCGCTAATTACAACGTTCTCGTTGCACCGTTCGCGGTACGAATCGAAATTCGCTAAATAAAACCCCAGCGTCGAGGGAACGCGAGTGTACAAAGCTGCGAGCAAGAATTCCTGCATAATAATTCATCCACTCCCCTGACGCTGTTCAACTCGGGACAGAGAACGAGCCAACAGTCAGTTCCTTTCTCTAAAACCCCATAGAGAGGCCCATCGGCACCTATCAGCGGGCAGCATCCCGAGGAACAGTCGGGCATTGTCCGGTATTCTCGTCCCTACCGCCTCTGTCCGATGAATACCCGACAACGACGGGTAACTCCTATCAAAACGCGATTGTCCGCGGTAAATTGGGCTAATCTTCTCGGAATACCGGGTGGACGAGCTGGCTCGATGGTGGACCGAAGGAGGGACCCAACTTTTTTTCTGAACGGGGCCCCCGCGTGCCCTCCGCTTCGCGAAGTAAGAGAAGACGTACGAGCTACGAGGCGCTTCGCGATCCTGTCTAATTGCGAGGAGGATCTCCACGGGTCGTCGCGCGACAGCTGCCTGCGTCCACGTTTTCTGAGAACCGGACGGGGCCCCGGTTCCGTTCGTGGTCCCGCGGACGAACGGGCCGCACGGTGCCAAAGGCGCTCCGATATTTATAGTGCCGCGGGCACGGGGGACCCGCAAAAACTGCCAGCGATCCGCAGTCCTGAAATAACAGGTTACCGTCGAGCTGGACGGACGAGGGATGATCGCTCGAGGGGATGGCCGATGGCTGGAGGCAGCCAGCGCGCGAGTTCGAGGGAGAACGGGACGGAGAACGGGAGCAACGGGAGCGGAAATTGACGTGGGGAAACCGAGGAGGCGACTGTGTCGCGGATGCGACCGGAGTGGACGAAGGAGACCACGAGTAGAAGAAGATGTGAAGAGAGAAAGCGGTGGAATGTGGAAGAGAGGACCGCAGGGAAAGACGAACGCCGGGACCAGCGCGAGGAGAGGCTCGAGGACGAGGTAAGAAGAGAAACAAGAGGCGAGAGATGAGTGAAGAAAAGGGTGGAAGGATGGAGAGAGGGAGAGTGGTTGGGGGCCTGTACAGGCTGCGGGTTTCTATTTATACCGCGTCACCGCGGATCAAAGATCCTGCGAGTACGTATGGGACCCTCTCGTCAAGAGCCCTCTTCTTCGTCGCCTTCTTCTTCGTCGTTCGCGCGGGGTTTCCTGCGCTCGTTGGATTTTTTCGCTCCACCGCTGTTGTCCCCTTGAAAATTGTTAAATGAGCCGTCGGTATTCGGCGAATGTCTCTGTTTCTTCCTCGTGGCTCCGTTTCCACGCCGCTCGTGGCGATTTTTACGAGCACTCTTATTATCGCTGCCCTTCCTGATTGCCTCTCCTTCCTCCTGTCCCTCTCAGCGTCTCCCTCTCTCTTTTTCTCTTCGTTCAGAGTTTTTCGTTCCACGCGCGCGGTGATCGCAGTTTTTACCCGCGAGACGACCGCTCGTTCGACGACGCGATTAAGGAGCGCGACAGGTATTCGGCACTTTGGTCCAGTCGTTACTCAAAACCGGAAGCGGCTCGACGACGCTTCGAGCGGTTTGAGAACCGAGCTGGAGGAAGTTCCCGTGCGACGAGCTGGAATTCGGATCGATTAAGTTATTTGGACGAACGGCCTCCTCTCGAGACAGGGCTTCCTTATCGAGGCTGTCTCTTCTTATTTTCGTTGATGACTCTGATTTAATGCGACGGGTTAAATTAAGGCTTAATTCTTCGAGAAGGATCTGACGACGAGAGGACCTCGAAATTTCTTTTTTCCTAACGAACCACTTCCAACAACTAAAGCATAGTACAAATATAGACACGTCTATAATATACAATAGAATAGACAATTTAATTCGTCCCTTGTGCGAGCTTACAAGAGAGCTTGCACGCGTACGATTTTGATGCCTCGTCCAGCGCTCATCCACAGAGTCGCCTCGTCAAACAAGGATCAAACTTCGACGTCCGTCACCGACTCAGCGTCTCAATCCTCGAGCGTCTCACCCTGTGCGAGGGGGAAGAAAGCTTCGATCGCGTGCCCGTCAAAACTGCGCGGAGGCAACGAGTCCTCTGAAAATCACGGCAGCTGCTCCTGCCGCGATCCACCGCGGAGCCATTCGTCTTTCACTCACGAGCAGCACGGTTACCCGGCGGTCATTGTGTGCAAATAACGACAAACCACTCGTTTCTTTGCGCCGCGCCGCGGCGCGTTCTATCGAGCCGAAGCGCCGGCCAATCGTGCCCCTCGTTAACAGTTCCTTCCGATTTCGTGCTCCTATTAAACGGAGAGTCCAAAAGAGGAACCCCGCCATTGTACCAACCTGCCCCCCCCCCCCTGCTCGATTTATTGCCAGGCAATCGAGCGCTCGCCCCCTTCGATTTGTCTTTCCCGCGCCAACTCAAACGTGCGCCGGTTGATGACGTTATTGGATCAGCTGACGGCGTTGGAATTATTGCCTCCGTTCGTCTCGTACCAGTTCACAATTCTCTCGATTCCTGACAATCGGAAGAATTTCTAAGGATATCTCGAATCGAGCGAACGTATTGGCAAGCGACGCGAATTTAACGAGCTACTCGAAGGCACTAAATCTTGTAGATACGAGTTGAAACCAGCTTGAATGATTAATTGCTTTTGTCGAGGAACGATGACGTGTTTCTCTCTGTTTTAGAAGAACGCTTCCGTTTCGAAGACTCGTAAGTCATTCTGTAAATTTATAAAGCAACATTGCGGAACCGCGAGTATCTCCTTCTGTTATTGTGAGAAGTGATTTGACAATCGTTCGCGTAGATATCCGTTGTGTATTAATCGAAGGCGGAAAGTAAAAATGAAATCGATCGCGCGGCTGGAGAAGCAGAGGAAGAAGAAAGGGGGCGAGGGTAGAAGCGAATAAACCTCGAAGCAGCCAGACGATTCGCGGCGGAGTGTGGAACAAGAGGAGAGTGGACGTGTCGTGAAGCGTGGTCGCGCACGTACGTTGGCAGAAAAGCACGAAGAACCGTGGAAACCTTCTCCGCGGTTACAATTAACCCATTGTTAGCGGCGTGAGTACGTGTTAACACTTGGAATGGCGCGGACTCGTTAACCGCGAGCCATGGTCCCCGGCTGTTCTGTGCCAATGTCACGTTCACGCGATTAGAAATCGCTAATAATTAGCCGGCCGGAAGAGCTTCGCCACGGCATGCTTGCAAATTCGACGTGCCGTGACGTTACTTGCCGCCGGCGCATTATGCCTCCGGTTCTCCCTTAGGCATGGGAATGGTGTCTCGTGTGCTGCGAGCACCTTTCAGCAACAGCTTTAAGTGACAATAGTTTTTGTCACGCGTGGAAACTGTATCTGTACGTACGAATAGAGAGATCGCTTGTCCACGGTCGATTCTTTCTTCCAACGAACATTTTCACGCGATCGTGATTATAGTCTCTATTTTTGTCTACCAACTACTTTTATATTCGAAAGAGGAATATATTATGTTAATATAATTCGTGGATTTAACGCTTATGGTATTGATTATATATATATATGTCTTCATAATTTCTGAGTGAACCGCTATTTTTAAACCCGTGCATCAAACATAAAAGTTTCAGAGATTAATTCGATTGCCTCGAATTAAAATTGATACTCCTTATTCAGGATCGACATGGTTAATCCACTTGCGACATCCGAACGAATTCCTTTCCTCGAACCGAATCCATCAGGTTCAGCGTCATAATAGCTTCTGAAAACGCTTTCTCAACGAGACGAGGCGACTGATCCCAAGAATGAATCGCTTGACTCGACAGTCCGGAAGAGAGGAAAATCGCACGAGCGCGTGAACAGGGAATAAATTAGCAGAAGCCGAACGAGTAAATAGCTGCGAGCTGTCAGCGTAATTTCCACATAGTTACGTTGCTTTAATCCGAGCGAGAGATTTTGCTCTCAATTAAACGAGCCGAAACGAATAAACTGTTCGTTAGGACAGATTGACAGGACGGTCATAGAGCGGGGTGAAGCGGTTCAGGAAGTCAGTCGAGGGTTCGTTAGCGCGGTTCCTCAGCGGAGCACTTGGACGACGCCTTTATTCGAGTGTGACTCGGCTCGAAATGGAATTTCCACGGCTGAAACAGCCGCTGATGTAATCCCTGACCGCTACGAATCTAATCGGATGCATTAAAACCCGTCCGCTCGATGGGACTTAATTTATATTCGTATTCCTCGAACAATGGTATCGCGCGGACGTGACCACCGATGACATTCATTTTGGAGAACAGCCTCGCGTAAGGGAAGGGAAATTATCTGACGAACTTTCGTAGAAGCGATTCGATCTGAGTTAGATGTGCGGTTTTCAGACGATTAGCTGCGATAATTTCAAACTTTTTACTTCTTTGTACGAAACTAACAGCGTTGATGGTATAAAATGGTAAAATTGAATGGAAACTAAATAAAAATGGCAAATTTAAATATCCTGGTGATCAATCAAAGTGTACTCGTATCTAGTCCATATCAATTTTCCAATTCTTCGTCTACTAGCAGACTATCGATAAAACGCCGCACGTTTCTCTGGTCAGATCGTAACTGGGACCATTGTCAGATCGTTTACACGATCTCAACTTTCCACGGGTCTAACAGAACGCTGGTTCCTTTCATTTCGGTAGTCAGAATGCAACCGTGATACCTTCCTCGAAGCCATGTCGATTTCTCCCGTGGAACGCGTGCACACAGATCGAGCGTACGTAACCTCGAGAACGTTACCTTTCGTGTACGTACCTTTTGTGAGGGACGACGAGAGGCGAGCGCGTGTGCTCGTATGCGTCGATTAATATGGGAAACGCGTAAACGTGCTTTCGCCCATTTTTAAGCATTCCCCGGCCGACTCGACCCATCCGTTAGGATAATCATTTCAAAACGGACATAATGACATTCCGGTCGTGCCGACTTTTACTGACAATAGATCCTCCCGGTGTACATTAACGGCCCTAGAGTACATCGGGCACGTACGATCCACGATTCACCGTTTCGTGTTTCTACCTCGTCCGCGCGTTCACCCTCCCTCGTCGCGATTAATCGGGCTGGATGATCGATAGAACCAGGGAAATGGCCGCCTGGACAGCTGTTACGGATGTGTAACTGTAACGAAGCGCACGCGCCTCTTCCGGAATTACATTCTAAGGATAACTCGTCGCAATGTTTTATGCGACTCTTGGCTTTCGATGAAACTGAACTGTTACGAAGATGACCAATTTATCGCTTTCCATAGCAATTTGATAGATCTACCATAGTGCCATTCGTGGTCGCTTCTTTTTTCAGTGAAAAACACGAATAAAATTGTTTGTTCGTCTTTAACGAGCGACAGTTGTAATATCGAGAGTACTGAAAAGGTATTTTTTAAACGGAATTACTCGTTCAGCAATGGCACTAAAACGGCCATCCATCGTTTCGATACAATTTTTTCTGTGGTCTCATTCAGGATCCGGCTATCAAGATTTCTTTCATCGACCAGTGTTATGCCTATCCCAATGCTCCTTTCTCATGCTCGCGAGCGTCGCTTTCAGACAGATTTATGAATGTCTTCCGTGATTAGAGCGCGCGTGACGTTCCATCAATGGACCGGTATCCCGGAAATGGATCCCATACGCGAGCGATCCTACCCTTCGCTGTTATTCACGGTCTCGTAAAAGTTGCTCGAGATGGCACCGGTTTTCCTCGTCGAGGAAAAAATTCTACAGATCCCCTCGTCGACGCGTGGAAACGTTAACATTCGCGTACCTTTTTACGGCCACGTTCGACGATGACTGCTCGCGGGGCGATAAACGCGATGGAATTCGTTTCTAAGTGTCGAACGATAGAATAGTTCGATATCCGAACAGGCGATATTTCTCTGCTGCTCTCCTCTCGGTTCTTCTCGAGCGAAGCGTCGATTTTGTCAGGAATCGAGCAGGGTCAGTGTTCCTTGTAGACGCTGCTTCTGTCGCAGCGCGAAACGAACGATTCGAATAGATTTTCGGCGGCTGGACGAGCGTGTAGCCGACGAACGGAGTCGATTATCTCGGGTCGAACAGGAATTCCGTGTGAACGTCTTACCTCGAACCCACGTCGCCTGTCGCGCGATAAACGGAGACGCTCTAAACGCTACCGGAGAACAGGCTCGCTCGGATGAATTAGCAGCCTCCGTTTCGGTCACGTAATCTCGAATTCCGTGCGTTCTTACGGTAACGCTTCTGTTCGGGACGTCTCGAGATAGCCGGGCCCAGCGCGGCCTTAAAGCGTATCCTTGATAGATGTTAAAAGGGGTCGGCGCTCGAAACTTTTATCGCCTGTTATCCCCGCGCTTCATACACGTTTTTCCACTACCACCGCGTAGATAATCGTTCGCCAGGCGATCGACGGCGTGCTCGATGCCTGGTTCGCGCCGAATGTGATTTAGATCTGTTGTAGAAGATAATTCGCGCGGGATGCGTAATTGCGGAGCACGTTAAATGTCGCTTAAAAAGAGCACAGACGTGAAATACGATGATGTATATAGGAGGGACGAGGAGGTGCACAAGCTCGCAGATATTAGTTGCGAGCACGCGAGATCGTTTTCGCATTTTTCCAATAGCCGGGCTTCGATTATTTCACGGAAATTGTTAGTTTACGAGTGAAAAACGCCCGTGCGGTAATTAAGGCCTCTGGAATTTGATCTTTCTTAACGTATCGTAACCTCGTCCCGAAGACCGTGGAATATACGCGCGCAAGGCCAAGTGTAATGGATTCCTGGATTAGCGGACTGGTTTTTCCTTAATTAGAATCTCTCGTTATGATCCTGCATTGCATATATAATCAGTCAAGAGAACGAGTTCTTTCTGACTTACGCGCGTAACGCTAAGAGGAAGCCTATGAATCCTAAATCCGCGCGCTAAAGCGTTCATTAAATCATCGAATGGCTGCCGCTAAGCGAAAGAGGAGGAAAAAAGAAGTAGGAAAAGAACTGAAACAAGAACATCGTCCCGCCGCGAGAAGATGAACTCGTGCAATTAATTTAAATTGGACTCGAATGTTATTCGAGCCGATGAGTCAGGTTCAAAATAGAATTTCATAAAGTACCAATAAAAGATAATTGCAACCCTTGTCAACATTATTTCATTCCCGTTAACCTCCGATTGTAAATCTAAACGTTAAGTACCATTGCGAGGGACGAGAACCTGTCTCCTCCTCCCATATTCGAGCGATTAGAGAAAAAATATCGTACGACGTGCTAACCACTTTATTAAATAAAATTCCCGTGCCCAGAGAGAAAGCAAAACCTCCACCGTTTAACGAATCCTTCGATCCACCAATAATCGTCCGAAAACGTTCGATACAGCTGTTCCAAGTTACCACGCGCAAGATCCAGCGTTCTCACACCGAACGAGCCATTAAAACCTGAACGCACATCCAACAACAACGACCAAGATGCCCAGCAAGCGACGCAAGACAAGAATGAAGAAGACTAGAATCTCGAAACCGTCGTCAGGCATTTGGATCGAGCATCTTCCGCGCTCGATCGACTCGCGCGAGTCCGTTCACCGAAATGGCGCATATGCAAAGAAGCGTGCGAGCTACCACGGCGCATACGGTAGGAGGACTGTGCCAGCAGTGGTCCCCTGTGGGAACCCACGACCAGGAACAAACTGCGATTTTATTATAATCGCGGCGGACCTGTGCTCACACCCTTTCCTTCCTTTTTTTCTCCTCATCCGAGGCTCGATGCCGCGCGAGGTTGTTGGCGAGTCGGTCGCTTAAATGGCGGCCCATCGCCCCGTGGATCGCGTCGCGCATCTTGATGACCGCTGTCACGAGAACTGGAAGATCGTCTCTCTCTCTCTGTTAGATGGAAACCGTTTTTCCCATTTCTCTGCTCAGCTTCTACCGTTTTACAAATCGAATGCTTGTTCCATGAACCGTTCGACATCTCGTGGGTGACTCAACGGGCGTGAAGGGACTTTTCGCCCGAGGTTTTCGTTTCCACGAAGCCTCTGCGGGAGGAGATGCTGGCCCTGGCTGGATACCCCAGCCGTGTTTTCCCTGACGTGACTAATTCGGCTTTTGTTGCCGGTGACGGGGCAAGCCTGCTGCCGGTCGATTCTTTCGAGCGTGATGTAAAAAGGAAGCGCAGGGAGATAGGGTAATCGTTATTAATGCTCCCCGCGGTTTGGCCTCTCCTGATGGCCGACGATGCCGTGTCAGAATTATTTTCGTACGCCGCTGCACGGGAATTACGCTTCCGGGATGTCGCGACGTGACAGTGACGATAAGAGCAAAGGGTCTCGGATCGTTCTCGAACAGAAGCGACTGTGTAACCAGATTCTTCGAGCGAATGATTTAAGGATGTGGAAACAGAGAAATGATTCCTTGGGGAATGTGCGCACAGAAAATTCTTATTCTAGGTTTTCGTCCAACATCTATCGTGATTATGTGCGTTTAAGTAAAACATTGTAATGTATAACGAGATTTGTGTGCTGTTTCGAAATTTGAAGGGATTATGTATTAGTCTCTCATCGTTGATTCCTGTTCGATGGAATCCTTTTGGAAAATTTTCCGACCATAGTAATTTATTCTACTTTGCATCGTTGCGATCATAAATCTGTTTCGCTCGTATTTCATATTTCATGATGAAGCTTCGAACGCGACTCGCATTTCCCGTGTAGCGTTTTTTCTCGTTCGTATTCATCGAATGTATCAGGAAAGTTCAGTCGAAAATGATCGTTAAAATCTTCAGTCGCCCAGTAGTGTATTTTTGTCTTTATTCATCGGTACAATTGTTGGAAAATTCCTCGAGGATAATAATTGCAGCTGGGATCTTCGATTGAGTGTAATATACGGATGAACGAGATGCGGTTTAACCCTTTGGAAACACGGAACGGCACGCGGCTCGTAGCAGTAAAACCAGTCGCTGCAACTAAATCTTCCGTGGCGCTATCCGGTGCATGTAACGTTCCGATATCATTCATCCAGCACCTGTTCACCCGCAAACGAACGGCACCCAGCAACAAAAACGAAATTGGGAGAGCCGACTCCACCAACCGTGACAATCGACTATCGACGTTTTAGTCTACGTCCTTCACTAGGACACCAAGAAATACTCGAGTTCATGGAACCCTGACTCGGCACCATTCGATGGAATTCGTCTTCCATATTTTTTTTTCTTCCTCTCCTCTCACGTAAAGCATAGGCGCTTTGTGATCGAAAGCTGATTCGAACGGATTGATCGACAGTTAATTTCATTTCGATAAACGTGATCGAGAGTTTCTTCTTTTTCTTCTTTCATAATCAACCGTTTCGGGTTAATTTGAAAAAATTTACGGTTAGGTATTGTGAATCTTAAATGTACCCCGGGAGTGTTAGAAAATGGACATTTTTTACTTGGCACGCGTTCACATTCTGCTCCACGAAAATAATAATTCTGCTTCACCAAGAGACCTTAATATCGATCAGGAGCGACGGAAAATGTAGCGAGCGGCTTTCAAAATTCCTAAGAGACGCAAATCTTTTACAGTTAATCCACAGCCGTACCACATAGGTGATCAACCATGAATCAATCCGTCGAACCGCTACATCATACCCATTACGTCCGACGCACAATACAACGGGGCGCGAGGAATTACGTATCGAGCGCGTAATACGTTCGATTTATATTGCGCGAGCGCGACGGCGGCGGTGTACCGTGTAACAAAACTAAACGCGATATAAATAACGCGCGGAAGCGGAAATAAAAAAACAGCTGCGAAGCGACTCGTTTCGCGATAGGTTTTCCGTTGGAACACGCTGGCGGTTGAACGGTGTCCGCGCTATCGATGCCACAAATTGTCGCCGGCTGACTTACCGGTTACCAATTATTACCGAGCCCCGATCGGAATAAATCAGCTTAATGGCGGCGGCGCAGGCAACGCGGCCGCGGAACATTTATTCGCGCGCGCGAGCATTATCGCGCGGCTTCGTCGCGACGAAATCGAGCACGGCCATTTCGTGGATACCGGTACTCCTCTCCCCCCCGTGGCAGCGATCGTAACGGTGTTTCTTAAAGCGCGAAAGAAGAGGAGAAAAAGCGCGACGCCGCTCTGGCACACGGGCCGGAAGGGGCAGGGAGGGAAAGAAAAGGGAAAAGAAACGAGATACAACGCGGGGCGGGGAGGGGAGGGCGGAAAAAGAAAAAAGGGAAAAAAGGAAACGTAGCGTCGCTCATTACGCGGAACGCTCGTGCTCGCGCAAAAACGCGGAATCAAATTGCCTCACGTAGACGTATGGTACCGGGACGGCGGAGTGTCTTTGTTTTTTGCCACGACCCGCTAGCGGTATGGAATGTTTCGATACAATGTAGCCGGCTGCCTTTCGAAGACGATTCCGATGGAACCTGGAAACGGGAGAATCTCGGCGTCCCCTTTGTCCCGACGGCTTCGACGACGAAAGTAATTTCATGTTTTCGCCTTTTTGCGCGCCCGTGTAATTACGGCCGACTGTTGGGAAATTGTCCGCGCTCTGGCTGGGCATTTGTTAACCTTTTAACCGGGGGAGAGTGCTCGTCCTGGGTAGAGAAGTGCGTCTCCTTTTCGAAACGAATCGTTCTCCGACTGGTCAGCGGAACGGAAGTAACGTCGGGACGCAATGGTATCTCGCTGGAACGAGACTAATTTATTTATGCTCGATCGAGTAACGGCATCGAGGATCGAAAGATGTCTCTATTGAGAAATTCGATACACCTCGACAATTTCCAAAGGTGAATCAGATTGTTCGTGTTCGATGCGTCCCTATTGGAAGAAAAATTAAGCAGCGATGTTGCACGCGATTCCTCGCTACGCCTCGAGAGATTCTCAGATAGAGCCATTACTTTGAATAAAATTCGCGAAACTATAGAACGCTCGCTGGTATCGAGCGTGTTACGCGTCGCTATTCGAGTCCGCAAAATCGACGTCGTACCAGCCGCAAAAAGTTCGATACCTTGGAAGCGACTAAGAGGATATCGCTCGGTCGTAAAAAAGCCAGCGTCGCCGCGTAACGTTGCCCCCGGGTACCAAACAACCACTCTGGAAGCCGTATTTTCTCAACTTCCAAAACATCGGGAATATCCGAGCCAGACAAATTACACGAGCTCGCAGGACGCGTACAAAACCAAGCTAAGCTCGCGTCAAACTTTCCTCGCGTGTCCGAGCGCACCAAGGAACCCAACCACCAAGAAGCAAGTCCGCCGCACAAACTTCCATGTAGAACCTAACTCTGGACACAAGTATCATCATCGTAAAAAGGATATTATTACAAAAATGTTAGCTCGGAGTATCGAGAGTAGAACAAACTTTCACGTGGCTCGATCGAGCGTTCGTCGTCGGAAGAATCAACGGAAGAATCGACGAGGAACCCTTCGAATCCACCGTTATCATATTTATCGGAGCATTGAACTTTTCGAAATTAATCGAGCTGGTCCCGCGATCGAGGCAGATCCTGCAGCCAGCGGAGGACCACGAGGGGGACGATTCGAAAGGAGAAGGGAGGAAGACGGTGAACACCGGCTGGCGCCACGGAGGCAGAGGATCGGTCGAGCGTGACGGAAATATGCGAGACACATTGCGCTCGCCAACGGTGCGTCTAATCCGATTGGGATTGCCGTGGAACGTGTGAGGTCATGCAAAAGCGTTCCGTCGATTCGAGCCGCGCTTTACGAGCTTTGCTCTAGGTCCAGCACCACTGTCAATGAGCCCCGTGTCTCTGGTTGACCTCTTCGGCCGCGCGAGCCGCCATTACGGTGAACGTGAGCGCTGCCTGGGGCGAGTCGATCGGCAGCTAATCGGAAGACTCTTGTTTCGCTCTTTCAAATCGGCTTCGAATACCAGTTTCGTTTCCATGATAAGTAAATTTCAAAATGTACGAATGGACGAGCGATGTCAAGGGTCTCTTTCACATTTTAGACATCTTCTAAGTTATTTTAACGCATAAAATGGTACATACAAGGGAAATGAATTTGCATCGACGATAATTATTTCAGTCGTGAGCACAACCTAACGTTAAATTCCCGTGGAACCCACCGAGCAGCTAAAAGTCTTCTCCCCGCTCGAGAAAGCGGTTGAAAAACCCGTATCCCCCGGAGCGAAATACCCCGTAAACTGAATAAAACGTTCGATAAAAAGAACGCTCGGACGAGCGCGTACCGTTAAAATGGGTCCGCGAAACTGGCCACGCGGCAGCTTGCGGACGCGCGATGGCCCACGAGGGAGCGCCCCGCCGCGTGTCCGTGCAGTCTCCTCCTCGCAGCGGCGTCTGCCAAATGTCAGGGTCAACGGAACTCGGGCCAGGGCCTGATACAACGTGTCGGGATTCCAACGGGCTCCCCTAACGAAACGCGAGGGGGCGACGCCGGTGGAGATCGAGTTGGCAATTTTTCTTTGCTACGTGCCAAGTCGCCGTGCGGCGCGACGCGGCTGAATTGTTTAACAGAACCAGCCGGTTCGTGGCGCGAAAGATAAATATAGTTAAAGCGCGGAGGGAACGCGCGAGGATCCCCCTTATATCGCTGGCACGGTTCCGCGGACGCGTCGATCACAAGCGCCCCGTGATCTGGATGATCGTCGTCGATAAGGATCCGCGACGCCCTGGCAGCGCCCGTTGCCGATCTCTACTCCTCGCTGCTTACCCGTGATTGCAATGGTTATATTCCCGCGGCTTCGAGGAAATCCAGCAGAACGAGCGACGCTTCTGCCACGGTGGGAAAAAGCAGGGACTTCAACGTGATTTCTGGACGATTGCCTTTTTTTTTCGATGAATAGTCCGTCACCGTGGTCGTTTCGCTTCGACAACGATCGATCTGAACGTATCTCGCGAGAGTGATAGAGACATTAAGAGAGTGGTTAGCCATTTTTTGGCTCTTGTTGTTCGTGCTCAGATTTATTTTATCGAGGAAACGTTCTCGTGAACCTCGACTAGGTTACGCTACTCATTCTTGGAAGCCTAGTGTTTAGCGAAAGAAGCGGAGTACTTAGAATTCTAGGATTCGAGGCGAGACGCGTGCAAGATGTTTAGAGAAACTGTATAGATAAAATAAATCCGCGGGCAGGCTGTGGGAATCAAAGTGCTTTGAACTTGGCTCGAGAATTCGAGAGAAATTTCGGTGGTGTTCAAAGTCGCTTCTAATCTTGTATTATTAATTATAGTCATCCTGTTCCAAACGATCCTATTGAGTAATGAAACTCTACAAAATTTTAACAGACGTACTAAAATCAAAAATATAGACCTCTCTGCAGAAATTCACCGCAACACTCCTCCAATTGGATCACAAATCTTCATAAAAAAAAAATTGTCACGTATAGACAACACCTTGCTCAACTACTTCCTACGCGAACGGCTTTCTTTCAGATAAGTATAAGAAATATAGAATCAGGTGTTCTATTGTAGACGCGACACCCAGTACATGTCTCTCGTGGCCGTAAAATACGGAGTATTCGGGGTAGCATCCAGCAGAATTCGATTGCCATTCGGTTGAACGGCGTTCCTCCGGCGGATGTTGCTCGACTCGCCTTAAAATGGAGCTGGCTCGTGACGAATGTCTTTTATGCGACATCGCCGTGGCTGGTCCCGTTCGCGCGAGGGTGGAGAATTTCGGTGGTTGCCGTCGAGCGAGTGGGTATCCCCCTAAAATCAATACTCGCACACCCTCACCCTCGTTGTCATAGGTCCAGACCGAGATTATCGTTTATTTCGGGTATTTAACGCGGCCCGACAAAATAACGGGACGAATCCATTGTCCGGGGATTAACCGGGAGCCGAGCATTTATTAGACGGCGAATTAGCGTTCGTTAAATGTTTTCACAGATTCCACTTAATTCCGTAACGTCGATGAGGCCGCTAATTCTAAGTACTAGATTCATTAATCGTCCTGAAATTTATAGCAACGTGTTACTATACGTTTCAGCTTCAAAGACCTAGCTCATCAGCTGGAGAAATGAATAATAATCGAAAGGGAAGTCCTGATATTTAGACAAACTTTTCGTACACTATGCCAGGTATCGTAGCGCGCTTTATCTGCGACGAATTCGAAGTGAAGAGAAGAGAGGAATAATGGAAAAAAGATTGAATTGAAAACGAGATTTCAGTCCACATACGGATCTCAATATTGCACCCTGTCAAATGTAAAAGAGGAAAAGCAAATGCATCACATCAGTCACTCTCTTTAACTATAAATTCCGATCTCTAAATTTAACTTCGATCGAACATGAATACATCGAAATTTGCAAATACATTTCGTAAAGTTCAATACCAATCCCGTGTTTCAGAGAGCCCAAACCAGCGATCCGTGGCACGAGACATTTGACATGGACTACCGCAGCGCGCAAAGGGTAAAAGCCCGGCATCCCGTTCGCCATCGAGTCACCTGCCAAACCGAACCTAAGAAGCTTGCAGTACCCGACGGCAAAGGACGAAAACAGCCCCGTCTACCAGCAAAGAGCAGCCGCGCAAAGCGTCAGAGGAACGGCAGCCCAGCGATGGGCGAGGCCTCGCGAAACTCGATAGGATTTCGTTCGTTAATTTCTCCCTACCAGCTGACAAAGCCGCGCAAAGGGAGCTGAGTTTAATTACACCGTCTTCAGCAACCGTGGCAGCCATGGCGGGGAGCGCATTCTACGTTCGCGGTTTTCACGCGTTTCCGGTACGCGGCTGGCTGGGTGACGCGGCGTGGCGACCAACTCGCTGCGACCTACCCCATTGGCACCCATCGCGATCGCTTCGTTCGCTCGCGCGGGAATCCGCGCCAGCTCCGACGAGAATTCATCGCCTCTGAAATTAACCGACCGCCGCGTTGCGCCGACGCGTTGGATGAATATTCCGCGCGGAACGAATAATTCAACGGCTAATTATTTCGCCACGTTATCGCATATCTCGGCCCCATGAATGCGTTATAAGCCGCGGGGTGAATGGTAAGCCGTGAACACGGCTGTTGCCATATCCTATCGTGTGTTTATTAATTACCGCCGCGGTGATTGCGTTGTCGTGCCGTATTTTTCCTTCCTTTTCGCTGGGTTAGAGATTAACC
Source organism: Xylocopa sonorina (assembly GCF_050948175.1). Taxonomy (NCBI): domain Eukaryota; kingdom Metazoa; phylum Arthropoda; class Insecta; order Hymenoptera; family Apidae; genus Xylocopa; species Xylocopa sonorina. The sequence continues at coordinate 6,319,704 of NC_135200.1, forward strand.
ACGCTAACAGAGTACACGATCGCGGGGCCTGAATCTCTTCCACGGCATCGCCGACGCCGCGCGGCCACGGGACGACGGTAATTTCAAGTAGATACAAATTGAAATTTTTCGATAGCCCCGGAGCTGTCCTCCCTTTTTAAATGCCTCGCCGTGAAATAGCGTACGCAGGATGTATTAATGGCCACCGATATTTATTAGATGTAGCTACCTGCTAATGGTTACCAACAATTTTTCTCCACACTCTAATTACGGCAAGTTGTTATGTTAAATATGATACAAGGCTAATTATAGGTATAATGTGTAGGATTATTAAACACACTGCTGAATGTGATACAGAAACGGACGGCTAGGTTGACTGGCGTTATTGAAAACGGTGAGTAAAAGTACTCCGCATTATGGAGGGACATCGTAGCATAATTATGCCTCTGGTTATTTATTGCCTACGAGGCCGGCTATCCTCGATGCCGGTAAATTAACGTAATCGCAACAATAACAGTCTTGTTAAGTCGTCTTTTACATCGCTATAGTTCCCCATAACCGTACTTTATTCGCGCGCACCCGTTCTGGCGTTAGTAAATCCGTACGAAATGTAACGGACGACAGTGTCATCCAGTTCTCGATTAACATTCTTTCTCCGCTATGATCGCTCCTCTCGTATGAGCGGAGGTTCGATGAATATTCAAATTGCCACCTTGCCGCGAATTTCGCGAGAGATCCCGCGAGCCCACACTTCGCACGCGCAGAGTTTATGAATCTCCCGCTGATCCAATTATTCTCGAGTAACACAGTGTCGCTGGTAAAAATGCGGGACGAAATTAATTTGCCTCGCGTCCATGCCGTTGGGACGCGTGTATTTTTCGCGAAATGTCAATGCACGAGCACGTATCTGCGTTCGTAGCCGCGCGCTATCGTATCAAGCACGCGATCGTTTACCCATGAATCGAATCGAGCATAAGAAGCGGCGTTATCGAATCCACGCATCGGCTCGGAAAATAGCAGATCGCGAAAATACGATCCTGCGGGGTAACGTGCCTCCTTAATCGAAACCACGAGCCGAGCGGGCATCCCCCCAAGGACAGCGAGAAACCGTTCCGTGAACTTCTTAAGGCGAACGAGCCGTGTGATTGGATTGATAATCTATGGAGACCCCATGGGGCACCAAATATAATGGCTTAATTCATGTAACGGACGCAGGAGTGCTCTCCGATACCGGTATTGGAAGCCACTATCCGCCGATAGTAAACTGCCGCAGGAGTATCTTGCCATAACGATACCGTTAGGTTTCGTTCTGTCTTAACGATCGTTAGATTCATCTACTCGGCCAGTTTTGAATAACTAATAATCGAGAGTGGCCAGATGGAGTCCTTTTTCGATAATTAGCCCGTTCGAGATTGATCCTTTCAGCGCTGTGGCGCGCGCGCGGCTCCAAGCGACCATCAACTTTTAAAGTTCGACACCCATAAAATGGCAAACAATTTGTGTGAAAGATCGAACACTCGTGTCAATGGAAAAGGAGTATTTTTTTTTTTGCAAAATATCTCGACGATACTGAGCGTTTCGCTCGTGTATCTTGACGCTGTCCGTGCAATGGGAATCGGTTTGTCGAACGAAACGAGGGATTGTGGGATTTAAAGAAAAAAAATTCATTATCGCATGCCATAATTGCCGCGAATTCTGTTCCCAAGACAAATTAGCAATTTTTTCCCCCGTAAATAACGCGAAATTATCGATAAATTACAAAGGCAAGGTAAAGAAAAAAAGGGGGAAAAAGATTGCCAGGCACCTCGCACTCGCGTGAATCCTCTCAACGGAAAGTAGTATTTAACTTTAAACGCGCGCATAAAGAGCCGAGCCATTGAAAGCGAATATTCCCTCTATTTTTTCCCTTTCCTTCCTCTAAATATTCTTTTTCCCGGTAACGATAGATTATCATTAACAGGCTCGTGCTCGTACACGGAATGGCGCAAAAATAATCGCCAGGCTCCTTCTAATCTCGCCTTCGAGCGCCATTTGAATAATGTACACGTACTGCGCGTCTCTCTCTCACGACACGACGGCTTCTAGCAGCGCTGAAATTCCACGTGCCGTGGCCACACTCTTTCACACACTCAGACATCATTTCCTTCAATCGCGCCGATGACTCATTTTCCCGCATCCGCGCGAAACCTCGAGCCGGAGGATCGCAGCCGCGCGCGCTATAAAACCGAGCCAGTCGCGATCCTCCGCATCCTTGGATATTCAGATCTTGGCTATCGATCTCGACAAAAAAGGAGGAAGAACACAGATAAAACGAATATTATCCGTCATTTAGCGAACGTTTCTTGCCTCTGTTTTATGTAAGCTTTGATACGAGACGATCGGCTGTTGGAATCGCGAGCGTAAAACGCCTTGCAGCCAGAGGAGCGCGCTTGGGGGTTGAAACTCTCGAGAACGAAGGAAAACACGGTAAAAGAAAAGTTGAATCGTAAAATGAATCGTTGGCGATCGTCAATCATCGACGCACGAGAAGCGAATAATTTTTTTGCCATCGATCAGTTCCTTTTAACACCGCGTGGGATATGTGCGCGGTTGCGTCGATTGTTTTGATCAAGGGTGGGCCCATACGTGGCCATCGGCGTCAATATCAATGAAGCTGGTACGTGTATAGACGAGAGGATTGGAAAACGCTTAATTTATGCTGGTTGCAGGCATTCACGAACATTGTACCACGACGTGTGAAACATTTATCAAGATAAGTGCACTTCGTTTAAGAGGAAAAAAAATAATGGCCTATTGTCAATGATATAAGATACGCGATAGCGCATGAATGAAATACTAAAATTTTCCGTCTATAAAATTCCACGTACTCGCCTCGATGCTTCACCAGCCTATCTGTATCCGACTCTATATTTAAACCATCGAGAATCGTAACGCGACTGAAACTTTTCCCTCGCGATAAACCACATTTTTCATCAATCTTCGCCCTTCTTTCTCTCACGGTCGAAGTGAAAATCCTCTCGAAGAAAGATCGAGATCTCGACGCGCTTCTGGACTTTCCATCGCGCCTCCCCCGAGGGTAGGCGTCCGCTGGAAGCTCGCATCAGCCGGCTGATCGGGAAACGGAAACCAATTATTCCATCGATCTCCTCCCTTCTTTTACCATCACGCTCAAATTCTCAAAACACACTACCAAAAAGCAAAAAATAAAAGAAAAAGAGATTCACGGTCGAAGTGAAAATCCTTTCGAAGAAAGATCGAGATCTCGACGCGCTTCTGGACTTTCCATCGCGCCTCCCCCGGGGGTAGGCGTCCTCTGGAAACTCGCATCAGCCGTCTGATCGGGAAACGGAATCGCTTCTGTTCGCCGGTGCACGCTCCAGGGCGTTCTCCTCGCCCCGTCTTCCGGCGTGTCTCTCGAACCGATTCGTATCACCGGGATCCATCGACTCTCAGAGGCGCGGGCATCTGAAACGTAACCGCAGACGTCCGTAAATACGTGGCTGGAAGCGTGCGCATTGAGATCCGTCCGGTAGGAGCGCACACGCACGGTCGAAGGAGAGGCGTGCGCGCGAATCGACCAGCACAGGATATCGTGCGCACCGGCGGGGTGGTTTCCGTGCGCCTCGAGCCGAGCGCGCGCTGGAAAAACTGCCGGCAATTTCGCTTGGGCCGGGATCGTGTTTCTCGTAATGACGTTACGGGCGCGCTCGCGCGCGCGCAGGGGTCCCTGAACTCGTTCCACCAGGCGCGATCGATACGACCGAGGAAAATCGGCCCCGGGAATTTCTCATTTATCAGAACGCCTCCCGCGAGGGGTCGCGGAGGGGACGCCTGGTGGGAGATACAAACCACAACAGGAAGCGATCGAATCGATGGGTCTCGTGATCCGCGGGAACACCTCGATCCCTACCATCTGTTCCCTTTTCATTTTCTACGAGTTTCCTACGCCTTCTGTTGCTGGTTCTTTCTCTTTGATCGATGTCTGTTGCGAACTAGAGTTTGGTTGTATCTGCGAGAAGATTTAGGGGGTGTTTCTGCGAGACGAAATAAGATGAAACCGAAGAAGCGTTTGTTTTTTTAGAAAATGTCGCATCGATGATCCATCGATCTATCGATCCATCGTTCACTTTGTTCTCCTTCGTGTTTCTCTAATCGATGGCGTTTTAGGGGATGACTTTGCGAGACGAAATAAGATGAAACCAAAGAAGCGTTTGTATTTTTAGAAAAAGTCGCATCGATGATCCATCGTTCACTTTGTTTTCCGTCGCGTTTCTCTAATTGATTCCTGATTTTCCAAGTATTTGTGCGATTCTCTGTATACTCGATCCTCGAGGCTTCTGTCTGTCGCGGTTGTGGGAGCTTGCGTAACGTCTGAGCCAACGCCAGTTGTTAACGCCTCGTTAATCGGAAGCTCTGGTTGGTTTCGCAGTCGTCGGTGGTCGCGACGTTTCCGCGAACACGCGGAAACGCGGAGCTTGCGGCGAAACGAGGCGAGAGAGCGTGAAGGTTGCTCGTGGACGGGTCGTCTTTAATTCGTGACAGCGGCCTCTCGCAGCTCTCGCCTCTGGTACGACCGCTTCTAATGGCCCGTTCGGCGCCTGCCGTGATTCAGAACGATTATTCCTGTCGGCGAGGCCGTGATTTGCATCGCCGGTGCGAATTTTCAGGCCGCCGCGGCGAATCACTTACGCGGTTGCGATCCGCCGCGTTAAATGATTAGAGATCGGCAACTCCGTTTCGGTCTTCCTTCCTCGATCCGCGTCGAACTTTGATCTCATTCGATTCTACGCCAATTTTTCTTCCAATTGAATGCTACGATTAGAATATCGACGACGAAAGAATCGTGACTGAGAATCGCTTTCATTGCGTTTCTTGATTAATCGTTGATTACTTGATACTGTAAATGCGATTATTTACAATCGTGAAGATGGTATTCGAGTGTATTCGTACTTAAAAATGAAAAATATCACGGAAACGTGAACGCTGGCAAAGTAGATAAATACCACGTTAGATCGTGCAAACAACTTCTTCATCGCTCGGACGTGTACATAATTAGCTAATCAGAAATATTTGATCGAATCACGAGCGGCCATTAATTTCCGTGGCAAAGCGAACGGTTCACAGCCAATCAGTCAACCGGAGAGCACAAAAGGGGTAACCAATTACACAAAATTATACCAATCCGACGCGCGAGCGAAGACCAGTCAATTAGCTTCGAGGAACGGAACAATGAGCGCTACTGGGCGTGATAAAACGTACATACGTCTACGTTCTCTGCGCTCCGCGGTGGCAGGATATTGTGGCTAATGCCGCGAGTACGCGAAAATGAATACGCTGCGTTTAATCATCTTTTCAACCGGAGGCGCGTAAACAGAAAAAAGAAAAAAAAAGAAAGAAAGGAGGCGAGGAAACGCGCAGCGCTCGCTTCGCACGCCTCTCAGCCCCATCAACTGTTTGAATAACAGTTTTAGCGTCCCGGAGTGTGAAAAGTGGCAGCGAGCGCGATCGAGCAGCCAGTTTCTACGCTCTCGACAATTTTACTACGAATTAAACGCGATTCTTACAACGCAATAAAAATCGGATCGACGCGTGCACTTTTCCCGCTCGTTAAAACGCGACTACTTCCCGCAGCGGACGATAACAACAGCCGATCGTAGCCGATTTGTAATTCCATTTTCCGCGCTTCTGCTTCCTGTTATCGGTCCACGTTAATCAGTTTATAATTGAATCGCGCGAGCGTGTCACGATCCTCCCTTCTTCCTATCGATGGGAGGCATTTCCAATTTTCTTCCCGCGAAACGAACCTCCGATTCGAAGCGGGAGATAAGTGGGCCTTTGTTCCCTCCGCGGGGATCCCGATTCACCCAGGCGTACATAATAACACGCTGAATTATGTTGTTCTGTATAATTGTCAGAGGCAAAGCCCGGCAGTTTAACGGTCGTTAACCTTGTAAATTGTATTTATCGTCGACTCGCAATTTGCACCTGTAAACTCCGCTCGGGGATGTACTCTGCCCCCGTGCCTCCACGCTGGCCCGTCTTATCGCCGGCAATCGGATTGCTCGAACAATTTGCGGATAATGAATCGCGCGCACAATGGCGGAGCTATCGATCGTCTTATCGTGCGACTGACACGAAACTGTTCCGTGTTGTTCCAGCGAGGAAAAGCGCGGGCACTGGTGAGATAAATGGAAACGACAAGGAAATTGCCCAGGAATCCGCGATCGTTAATGAAGCAACGCATCGTCGAAGCGAAAGGTTAACGATCAGGAACAACGTACAATGCGTGCGATGCTTTTAAGAGAGTGTACGTGTCGGTGAATCTAACGCGAGCCAAACTAGGATCGCAGTGCCTCGAACTGCGTGACATCGGAATCATGGAACGCACTTGAAACTACCCTAAGGTGGTCTGGTTATGCCAGAGTGGTGGGACCCTACCACAGTACCCTAGAATCGCGAGAGCACCAATTGTGCCACCCTAAAACTATGAAGCACCCAGTCCACCCATCGTGGATCATCGTACGCTTCACAAGGTTACGAGATTTCGTGACTCAGAGACGATTTTTAGGGATCCAACGTACCCCTCGTTGTCACCACGGATCACTTGGCGACGTCACCGCCATCGCTGACTACCCTCGCGCGAACATTTGAATATCGAACGAAAGCTTCTAACCCGTGCTGTAAGTCTTGCGAGGGGAAACTTTCTCTCGACTCGTTTACTTAAGACCCCAGGGTCGTAAGACTCGTACAGTGGCTGAGAGACGATGTGTCAGCCACAGCTCCTGAGGAGATCGCCAGGTAATTGGAAAGATAAGTCTTCCTCTTAAACGTAGACTTAATCTACCTAAAAATCTCAAATCAGATACCGATCTTTCGCTTGTGTCTTTAAATTTTTATTCATTTCCATGTAGAGAATTCGTAACGTTCAAGAATTCGTTCTGCGATCCTGAAATTTGGAGGCTAATAATCGTAAGAGACGTCGTGCTCGGTCGTTTCCGGATCGTCGCATGGTTCCTGCGTTCTATGCGGCCTGAAAAGGATTCACGATCGATACCACCGCCCCATTGTCCTCGAGCGGCGCGGCACCACAAACGGGACCACGCGTTAAACTCTCATCACCGCTCGTTTCGGTTGATTTATTTTATGACCCAGCGATATTTCCACGATCGAACGACACGAGCAAAGAGAAAAGAAACGTGTGCGAGGGGGTGCGAGGAGGAGAGACAGAGCTATTCGTGAAGATCGAACGGTACCGCGTCGACGAGAGTATCGGTTCGATGGGAGGATCGCGTGGTCCGCGCGAAATTCGCAACGCTCGAACTCGATCGAATCTCCTGGTCGATGAGAAGACGACGAACAACGCTGTAGCGAGTAGGCTGCTAATTAGAAGAGCGGGTCGATCGTCGATCGCCTCGTAAATCGCCGCGGCAATGAATGAAACTGTTCGCGATACGGTTTCGTTCGAGCAACGGTATCCGCGCGAGCATCCATCTCGTTTTTTGCCGTCAGTTCTTTTCCCCGCCACTTCGAGATCGCTCCATTTCCGTAGCTCACCGATATTAAATGGATAATTACAGGCTACGCCGTCGGCTCGCTCCTCGCCTTTTACGAACGCCCCGCCATCGGGAATGGTATTTTGCACCTCCCGGTTTTTGCTCGCGCCGCGAGCCGGCTGATCCACCGTTTTCGGTTAACCGCTCCGCGTCGATCGTTTATTTCGTTCCGTTTCCCGTTTCTGCCTGTTCGCCGCCGCAAAAACCGGACGGTCGATTATTAATTATCAGTTTCCACCGAATGGAACACCTGTGCGAGCTCCTCTGCCTACGATAAATATGACAGCCACTGCTAAATACGACGGCCAGTTGTTCGTCTTCGACGAAGACGTTTGTTAACCCCTCGCCTCGCGATTTAAGCTTCCAATAGCGCGCGTCGTAAGCGACAAGATCGATCAGAGTCGATCGGGTGCGATTAGAAGGAGGGGTGGAAAAGATCGTCGATGCACGCTTGCTCTCCAACGGCACGCGCGTAAATCAAGACACGATAGAATTCCTTTCAAGGAACCAGAGTTCATAACAGTGAACGGAATTGAGATTGCCAGTACGATGAAGCTCGGTGAGTGTGTGCATAGAGCGCATAAATAACGCAAACTACCGCGAAACGCATTTAAAACTCTGGTATCGCGAGTCGTCCATGTTACAATGCCGTTGGCTCGCACCCACGTGAAATATGACTCGAAAAATATTAAGGCGGAACATCCCTCAGGTCCTGGGGAACCGCGGGCGCGCAATAAACTCGGTCTGAATAGGGGTGGCGTGTATCAGCGCAGGGGAGTACGTTCGAGTCCATTCGCCTAAGTCGAGCGGAAACTCGGTGCTTCCCTCTTCCTCGCGATTTAATCTCCCTCTCTCCTTCTGTCCTATCAATAACCATCGTCGTGAAATATTCCCCCTCCGCTTAGTAAATAGAACGTTCATAAAACTGTCGAAAAACTTGCCCTCCCCCGCGGCCCGTCGAGTCGACGCGTTCTCGTCCGGCGAAATTTTAATTAAATCCGACTAGAACAGACCCTCCAGCCGCTGTTGGTTTCGCAGGACGGCGAAGGTCACGCGCAGAGCCAGGATGAGAGGCCACCCCGGTCGAAACGCGCGTCACGCGCACACAGAGCACCTGGAGAGGAATCCGTGGCGATCCGAGAGGGGCCATCCTCGCAGAGCGTGTTTGGCGGTGATCGTTAAACGACGAGTTCGAGAGCGAAAGAGGAAGGGGCGAGGAGCAAGAAGCCGTGGAGAGGAGAGCACTCTCCCTCGTCACGGTCGACACGCACAAAGGCTTAAACGGTAACAGAGCGGAAACGCGTCGGAATCAAACGGCAACCCGGGACGAAGGGGCGGAGAGGGTGGCGCGAGCAATTGGAAAAACGAGCAGGCGAGGCCACGCGGACGCGGCTCCTCGAGGATCTCCACTTCACGTCAAAGGGCCTGCTTTTCTTCGCTCCTGCCTCGCTCCACCCATTTGGTAATCAACCTTCGCTTCGTCCTTCGTCCCGCCACCCTCTTCTTCGCCCCGGCAAACAGAATCACCCTCTGAAAGACGAATCAATTTCTCGACGGTGGAAACAGCGACGAGAGAGAGAGAGAGAGAGAGAGAGAGAGAGAAAGAGAGAGATCCAGGGGGAGACCGCGCGTAACCGCTCTCCGAATTGAACCTGACGTCTCCTTTCAGGTTCGAGGAACGCGAAACGCGCGGCTGCGTCGGGGGATGCTGACGCGTGGGTGAATCGAGACGGATTGAATGCACCAGGGCAACTGCGAGGGTGTGTGGCGTCGAGCATGTGGGTCGATGGGTAATGCTCTGCTTAAAGTAATTACCGGATCGCTCGTCATCTCGGATGAGAGTTTATCGCCTGACGAGACGCTTGACACTTTAAGAGATTTAAGTTAAGAGGAGCGTTATCATTACTTAGCTCCTAATTATGGAAAATAGTAAAATCTCGCGCAACGTGACTGGCATGCGACGCCGCGGGAAATTATAAACGAAGTTAACGTCTAATCTTGTACAATTCTGCGCGAGTCCCCCGACATACTCGATACGTGTCCATAAATAATTTCTCCTCCCGATCTCGTTCACGCCTAGCAAGCCGCGCTGGGGATATTAAAACGGATTACGACGTGTCTATTAAATCTTGACAGCGGATCTCGGTCGCGTTTAGCTCTCGCGCGTTTAAACCGGGCCTTTTAGATCCCGTTCACGGCGTCCGCGTGTATCGTTTCGACCGTTTTGCCTTAACAAGCGCGAGGTGGAAACGCGAGGGAATCCGAATCGACGAGCGGCGGAACTCGCGGCACGATAAATCAGACGAGCAGAAACGGAGCGAGCTCTGCTCGTCGCGAGATCCTCCTAGCGTTTCTCCTTTACGTGGAGATTGTAAAATGACGCGAAACTATCGGGAGTCTGGCGTTACCGCGAGTAATTCCCTCGTAAACGTCGAAACGAAATAGTTACGCTCGACGATAGCGTCTAAACCGAAGCCACCCTGGACTAGGTAAATACACCTAATTTTAAACGCCCCCTATTCACGGGATAACCATGACGATCGTTTCTAGTAATTTACGAACCTGTTTCAGGGTTACGGTTGGCCGTCGAAAAGAAAAACGAACGAAATTTTCCAGCGTTTTGTATTCAATTAAGGATACTCGATTGATTTTGTAATTCTTTTAAGTTCAGTAATATTAGTTAACGATCGCGTGTCAGGGATAATTTATTCGCTCGGATATTAAAATCCCCTGTCGCACGATGGGCGAAATCGCGCGAATCGAGCCGTCGCAAATCCATCCTCTGCTTCGCGAAATGCCCTTTCATCCCCGTCTGCGTCAACAGAGATACACATTCGAATCGGATGACCGTCGAACCGGACAGAGCGTGACCGATCGATGGAATTAATGAGTACATCGCGCAATTTATTAATGCGTGACGGTCGTATACGGCCTTCCCCTAAAAATCTGACGCATCGAATGCCGGGAAAACCTGGCCGCGCTACACGCGATTTGCACGATTGTTCGTCCACGACACTCATTGCCGATTGATATTCCCGCGTTGAATCGTTCTGAATGAAATGGATTTTTCCTATCCTCAGCGTATACGTGTATATTGTATCTTATTCCTGTTCGAATGAAAGAATACCAGCTTCGAGAGGGGGATTTTATCCACGGATAATGTACCTGCATGCACAGTCTGGCATAAATTCTTAAGATCGCGTGTCGCGCGTATCAATTAGTTACAACAGCCAACAGAGATATGCAGATGATTAAACTTTTGCGCGAGTTTCACGCTCGAATTGGAAATACCAGCAGACAAACCCAAAGCATTCGTCATCCCTTCTCACTCATTCACAAAGTTGCATCGATATTCAGATCAATTGCACACGTATCGCGCGCACCCTCGAACAATCAAGTATTCATAGAAAAAGAAATTTAACAGAAAGAATGTCAATAAAGTGGCACCCCAGAACCACCCAGGAAGGGTGCAATGATTACGCGCATCAGCATCGTTCATCGATCACTGCCAATGATCTCTCGTCTCGTAAACAGTCCTCTGCTACTCGTGCTCCTCGAGTTCCCCGTGGCAGCACCCCGTCGCATGAACCCACCGACCTGACGTCACCTTATTCCCTCTCACGCACATGTCCCAAGAGCCACCCCCGCGGACGGGCCTTCTGGCGTCCTTTGTGATCGCGCTCCGTCCACGGATTAATCGGGATCAATGAGCCGATGAGACAGCTGCGGAGCTAAATGGGAAAGGAGCGCGTGGCGGGATGAATTTCTGCGCGCGTGCACGTGGCGTGAGCGCGGCGAGCATTTCCCGGGAATTATCGACGGGACGGTCCACGCAGATGTTCGAAACGAGACGTTCGCCTGGGACCAGACCGGGAGAAGGGCTTCCGTGCGTCAGCGCGCTGGTCCCGCGCGTAACTGGGATAATTGTTCGCGGGGAACAGGCTCGTATCGCGTCCATTTTTCCAATTTTCCGGGATCCCCGTTTTCGGGAAATTGTACGAATGAAACGATTCTGGCGGGGACTTTGTTGTATCGCAACGGTTCGCTTCGCGTTCTGTAATATACGGTGAATCGCGAAAGTCTGCGTGCATTTTCATACATATTTTAAATGCATAGAGTTGAACGGGGATTTCGAGTATACTTCATTGAGCTTCTCGTCGGATTTTTTAGCTTAAACTTTTGACGTTACGATTAATCGTGTCTAACCAAAGACAGGCGATTGTCGAAGACCCAGTAGTAGAGTAGAATTCTGTGTATACTTTGGATACACGAGCAGGGACATTTCGATGAATATTTCTCGAGATCGAAGAGAGGAAATAGGCATCTGGCGCGGGGACGGGCGGTTATTTTCCGAGGGGTCGTAAATAATAAAAAAATCTCGCAGTTTTATTGTCACCGCGGCGCTCGAGACTCCATTCCCTTCCCTTTCGTTCACCCTCGCGCGCACATGACACACGAGCCACCCCTTAAATCGACGGCTCGGCTTGAGATTAAAGTCGTTTTTCATTTCGGGGGTGTTGTTTTGGCTGGTGACACTTCAAAAATGAGAGATGTCATCGAGGGACCGCGCGGCGGTAGGGAAAACTCGGGGGACGATTTTCCAATTACCGTGATAATTATAGCGGCGAATTGCGCGCGGCTGATTACCATAAATCGTTGGCAATCGCGCGGCAAAGGGATCATCCCCTTTCTTTCAGCCCGCTAATCATCTCGAATCTGTGGAATCAATTGCAACTCGTATACTCGAATACGTTATATCGCGATCCTTTGCTCCCGCGAACGAGTCAAATTACGTTTGAATAGAACCCACTGGAGATTAAAGCAAGCTGCGTACGGAAAATCTACACTCACCTGATATTACTCCGTCGACCAATAACATCGCTCGACGAGACCGCCCTGCAGAAATTATTCCATTAACTTCTAACGTTTCGTTTCGCCGTGAGTCTAGATTACACATATCCCGCCGGTTCCCGTGGCTTCAATTGAGATACGAAAATTCCGATGCCATTAAAAACTCGAGGAAAAACGGGGGGCGGAAATGAAGTTCGCGAGCCCCTGAAACGGAAGCGGCGTATAATCAGCCGGGACGTAAAAAATATCCAACGGCGAGCGGCGGTCGGTGATTAAAATGCCGATTTCACGGAGTTACATTTCCTAAATGGAATATTTGAAAGGAGACATCCGACGGGAGCGCGTGTTAAGAGCAGTCCGCGTACGCGTACGGCTCCGGATGCTTGGGCTTTAAAAGCATCATCGTCCCATACTCTCCGGGCAGCCCTAGCAACGCTATTGATTTCCTTCGTCCCCCCTTGCGAGAACTATCTCGCAGAATTTACCCTCTTTCGTGGAAAACCGTCCTGAAAGTCCACGAAACTCCGTCGTGTCGGGGGACACGAGGCGCTCGCCGCCGTGGCACCCTTCGAGCGATGGTGGAACCGACCCGGGTCAAAAGGGGGGAATAATACCAACGCGCGAAAGAACGGGAGAGAAGAAGGCGATCGGCAGGAAGTAAGACGATGGGACGAGCGGAAGATGGACACCGCGCGTTGCCAAGTGGCGTGCATTTGTTCCAGACAAATGAAATTAAGAATCACTTAGGATTCACCGAGGCGAGCGGTTCTAACTGCCGCTCGTTCATCTTGCTACGAACGGGATTAAGGATCGCTCGCGATTTACAACCGTGTACCCAGGCGAGTGTGATAAATACTTGAAAATATGAACTGCAGAAAATCGGTAGTACGCTGATTGCGCGCCTCTCCATTATGGTTTTAACCTGGCTGCCACTGGGAACATTTCGAGGCATATTTCTAGCGAGCGACGACATCGCGCTTGCCTTGCGTTTACAGTTGATACTCTTCGACCAGCGATTAACTTGACGATTTTCCGTATTCTACTCGACTGTATTCTTGCGTCTGTTCGTCGAAATGGAAATAAATCGACGTATAACATTCAAGCGACACGACGAGTTAGGACACAGAGTGGAGCAGTCGAGTATTAACTTGCGCTGTAAATGAATTCCGTTTCCGCGGCGAGTGACGGAAACTAAACACGGCTCCGTTGTACGTGCCAAAGTCCTGTTAAGCCGAAAGCACACTAAACGCGTGGTTCGCGCTCGAAAGCTCGCGAATGCGGCACGATTAAACGAGAACGGGGGCCGATCCACGGCTGCGGTGAATCGCGGTTTCTCCGCGATAGAACGCCTCGCAGTGAGTTATCCACGGCGTGTTAAGAGACTCTCACGGGCATTACAGCTCGAGGTAACATCCGACAATCGGTGGCATTAGCGATTCCCTGCTCGTTCCCTCCCGTTTCCCAACTTGAACCGCAACGGGGCTCCATTATTGCAAACTCATCGAGGAAGATTAAAATAGACAAAGGTGTCTAAACAAACCGACTTCGAACCTAATTCTTTTCTTTTCTTCTCTCTTTTCTTTTTCTAAACCACGCTCGTTTTCCTTTCCCTCGTTTTTTCTTAACCATACGGCCCAGCATTTGCATACTCGTAATTCACGGCCATGGACGCGGAATACAGTTACCGATGGCTATTATTAGGAGCCGACGATGAGCTTAATTGCCATGCTGGCGAGTGAGAAAGTTCTCAGAGTTTAGCGGAGTTATTGATTTAATCGGCATAGGAGATTGGGAAACGCAGGCTCATCCGTTTGACCCGAGCGTAGAAACCAACGACTCCATATGGATACGAGGCAAATATCCTAGCCATGGTATTCGCGTTTATTCCGATAATCGCGAAATTCCCTGATCGACGCCTCGATGCGAGAATTCACTTAGTTTTTAATCAGCGACCGACGGTTGCAATCGCGTTCGATCGATGGTCGAGCAACCTTGAACTCGAACCGCTGTGGCCAAGCGTCGATGCGTTTCTGGTTAGGGGCGCGCATCCTCCATCGAAGGGGGAGCGTGCTTCCTCCAGTTTACGCGTCCGCCGCGCGGCAACCTTCGCGGATCGTGGGCTGGTCCGTTGCGTTTCCATCCGAGCACCACGAAATAAACGACTCGGTCGGCACAATGATTCCTCCGTGCAACAATGCAACCGTCGAGCCGATATCCTATCAGATGCACCATTCCGCGGATAAATTCTACAACAATGTTGCAGTAACTCTCGTGGCGATCTCGCGAGCATACCTCGCGAAACGTTCGCTCCTCGACGGCTCTGTTTTCGCAACGACTCTGTTGTTAAATGATATGTCGACGCAATCGGATAGTATGAAAATGGTTTTCGTAATTTTGCGCGAAAGGAACGTAGCAGAATAGAATAACCGAGTCGACTGAGACGAAAGAATGTTCCCCAGCAGCAGCTCGTTTGCCTATGTAACACGTCGCTTACGTCAGCGGCTCGAAGTACGTGTCGCGGTATCGGATCGATATTCCGTCGAATAACAGTAAACGACGTTTCGTCGCGAGGGTGGAACGCGGCCAGGAGGCGGTGGAAACGTCGCAAGGTCGGACGTCGACATTTGCCGTTCGTGCGGCTGCTGAAAGTGGCCTGTGCACGAGAGCGTTGCACTTGCACTTGTTTCGATTGCGTTCGCGGTTACTTAAACGAGCCGCCCACGCGGCTTTCGGTTAAATCGCCAGGTTGCATCACGCGTTTGCTCGAACCAGACGCTGCAACATGTTCGTTCATGGTTACTCTTGGCGCGCTTGGTGGATATTCTCCTCTTCGATTCTGAAATTTTTTACTATCTTCCCTTCGACGATTTCTAATTGAAGAGAAGCGTTCGAAAGTGTACGTCTCAAAATTCCAAATTTGTATAACACCAGCAATTATACTGAATTGCGAAAAATAGACAACGACCTCGAACACGCTGCCCATCTCGATGAGCCAGAAGGTTAGCAAAATGAAGCCACGTGTGAACGTACCGCTCATTTGCTGTGTTACAAATATCCGGACACGTGTGTATCGTCAACGAGCCTAGAGACGCTAACACCCCCTGTGGTACCCAGAAACAGACGTTCCGCGTCCATAAAGCGATTTCTAGATCAAACGTCCTAAAATAGTACGTATGAGACTTTTTATTAGCTCTATCTCAATAATAGTCGTCTGTATCTCTAACACCGTCGTCTTAATTAGAACAACGAAACGTTTCGTCGTAGCTCTTGTACTCCTAACGATACGCAACTAAATTAAGATGTAACAACGTAGGATACTGCTTGGCTTCTCAATTGAAAGCACGCGAACGAAAAACCAGAGTGTCCCAGCGCATAACGCTCTGTTGCAACCAGACGCGCCCTCGAAAAGGGGGTGGAACGCGCGAGCACGGCTCCGCGCAACGATTCCGTCGAAAGTCCGGCAGAAAACCGATCGATCGTGAACCCGCCGCAAGGCCAGGGTCATCGAAGGCCCGGCCTTGACCTGCGGAAGAGTCACGTAACGACAGGCCGACCGTGGCAGAGGAGGAAGGAAGCGGCGGCGACGGCCTCGACGTGGCAGACACGAGGGAGAAAGTGTAACCGATCCCAAGAGCTCGAAATCGAAAGTAATTTCCTCTATCCCGCTCTTCCGCCGCTTTCTCCGTTCCACGGGTGCCCACGACGATCATTCTTTCTCCCATGCCCGTGGATCCAGGTCAAGTTCACCGACAAGTTCACTGGCTCCGCCGTCTCGCTTTCTCCCTCCAGTTTTCCTCTCGTCACCGCGACGATCCTGTTGCCCGATCGTTTCCCGCGAAACGATTAAGGCTAGGCGCTGACTTGCCTGTCTCGATTGCGTAATAGTTAACTCTCTCCGTTACAGACTTGTATCATCGCGCGACGTGCAACCGATACACGTGACATTGCTGGTTCGCAGCTGCAAAACCAGAACCGCGACGATTTCTTGATTCCTACAAAAATTCCGGGAGCACGTAGCTCGCGATTAAGGGTTGCAGATCGACGTATAGCTCGAAATTGACCGCTATTCGATACGTGGACACCTAAAATTGGACGCTGAGAATCGCGCGCTACGAATTCGAAGGAATTCCACAGTTCTCCAGTCGCGTCTCTGGATTTTCATCCCCCGACAGTCGGTGTTATTACGCGTCAGTGTCAATGGCGGCGATCCGCGGAGGCGCCACGAAGCGACAGCCGCGATCGTGAGTGCGAGGGTAAGGTGAGAGACGGGACGGTTCGCTGAACCGAATTCCAGGGTACGACGAGGCGAGGCGAGGCGAGGCGAGGCCAGGTGGAAACACGCGTGTCTCAGGTGTCCCCGGGGCGTGCTCCAGCACGCTCCTAAGGGGAACAACGACTGCTTTACGGCTGGCTTCCGGGATGAACTTCCTCGCGTCGCGAATATATTAGGGGACGACACGCACACGCGGCGTAACATTTCGGACGGCGCGGAATCGAGAAGGGCACCAGAGGTGTCGAGTGGCTCCCTGAACGGCGTGAAACCCGGATTCATAAACGACGCCCGAGATTAACGACGAAACCGTAGTCGACGCGGGACGAATCGGCGTTCGCGTGCGGCCGGCACGACCGCTCGGCTCGATTTTCGAGCGTAACCCACCCCTGCCTCTCGATTTTCGCCACGGTTCTGGAATTTTAGAGGACGTTGGCCGTGCAGCGTGGAAATTTCAGAACCAGTTCTGCGGCATATGAAGCCGTGAAGCAGAAATGCTGCTGAAGATCGATGACAGGTTGTCGATTATCTGGGGTTCGTTAAGGATATGTCCTAATGATAAGGGAAAGAATTGTGCTGTAAATAGTTTGTTCTTCTCACGTAACTTCTTTGTGCGGGTAAAGGTAATAAATTAGAGAAAATGTCAATTTCAATCGCTTGATCATACGTAACTCTAAAATCGGGGGCCAACGTCGATCTTTTTCTCGATACGTACATTAACCTTGCCTCGAACGCGCTAATAAATTATTGATACACCCAATTATCGATAGAAGCTTCTCGATAACTTTACCATTAGCAGTAGCCTTAGTGCAAACACGGGAGCGTAGGAGGAAGTACCTACTTCGCGAGCGTCTATGGTTTTCAAGGCGACACGAGGAAATCCATGGCGAGCGTGAAAAGAAGCATCGAAAGAGAACAAATAAACGACGAATTCGTCGGAAGTTGGCCTTCCTAGTCTCGAAGAGATCTTCTCGGAACACGTATGCGAGAATCTTTCCCCGTTCATACGCTGACCGATAGTGAGTCAGCAGATTGGGATAGCCAATGGCATTGACCAGTCGGGCAAATATCTCGAAACGAGCTGCCGCACAGACCTTAACATAATTTCAACATCGTCCTTATGTGCCGGATACGCGATCTCTGAATCACATTGCGAGATACCGTAATACGGTGCAATTAACCATTCAAATATTTGAGAAATTATGCTTCGATCGCGCCTCCCAGGAGAGCCAGGCTCTCGTTGGCATCCTGGCGTTCGCGACGTCGGTCGTAGACCGCGTTTACGAAACGAGCACACGAAGCGTTGCGCTGTTGATTCAACAAAGTACTTTTTTACGTTCATTTGCAAAATTTTAACCGCTTCCCTGTTTAACGATTTAATATTCTGCAAATATAATTAAAGTTCCTCGATCCTATACGCATTGAAATTTGCACAACGATACGCGAGACGTGGAAAGTGTATCGAAATGAATTCGAACGTGTATTTGATCGTTTTAATACGAATACCAAACGTGGATATCTTGAGGAATGTTTTCTGAAACGGTGCGATCCATACTGACGCAAGGTGCAATCGAATAAACGTTGACTCTCGCCTCATAACATACTGTAAATTGTTATCATTTCGTAAAAACACGTAACATCGATAATTATTATGCCGTCTTGTTAAATACATCGTCCTTTAGTGTTATAAAAATCTATAAATTCGGCGGATTACATCGTTCTACATCGACGCAGCGACTAATCTATCAACTTTCATTCGTATCCCAAGTCCACACAAATAGTACACTATATACCCTAACCAAAATCACTAGAATGATAACCCAGCGGTCATCCAAATACTACACTATGAAAGGATTACAATTAGACGTTCGATGAAGACTTTTTACTTGTCTCGAAAGGAATTGAAATTTTTCAAAATTCTTACATTCCATACCCTGGTACCGTGCAACGCTACGCGTGTACAGATCGCAGACTAATTCCTCGATAGCGTATCCAACAATCACGGTGAATTTTTCTCTCTCGAGCATAAAAAAAAAATGAGCGACACCCCCCTCCGTGAACAGATGCGCTCGCAACGGCGTGCGGAGCGCGAATGCGCGAGACCCAGGCGCACTCCGCGAGTCCTGCGCCTCTGCGCAGCGGTGTTCGCGCACCGCACTTGTACCGGCTCTACGTAGAAGCTCTTCTTCCTCGTCCTCTTCCTCAGCGTCGCTGCCGCAGCAGCGACCCTCGAGAACGCGCGGCTCCAACTTCGCCTGGCCAACAATTCCATCGCGCAACCTCGACTTCGCCCTCTTTCGAACTACCCCGCGGAAGAACGGAAAACCGTTCGCGAAAATTAACCCGCGCAAGGTTCCCCGTTCGAGGACGAAGAAAAACCGAGGGAAACACTCGAAACCTCGTCGAAAGAGAGACACGCTAGGAGACGAGCAACGCGTACGCTGGTTGGAGTCCTGCGGATACGCTAGAACCCGGTGGTTGAATTACCGGAAAGAGAGAAAGAGCGCGTAGACAGGGAGAGGGAGAGTTAGTCGCGAAGGGAGGCGAAAGAGAGGAAGACGGACGGGAGACGAGAGAGAAATAGCAGAAACCGTCGAGGGGGGACGGTGAAAGAGGGAGAGAAACGTCGTGGGTACGGGGCGACGAGCGAGGACAGAGAGAGGGGAGGAAGAAAGAGCCAGGGAGAAAGAGAGACGGATGATGAGAGGCGAGTAGCGAGCAACGCGGCGAGAAGAAGAGAGGATGCTCCGATGTAGCCGGCGGGCACACATCGGGCTCCTCTCCCTCGCCAATCGGCGCGCGCGGCGTGGGGCGAGTTTGAGGTAGGGGGCCGCACGACGCACAGCGGTGGTGGCGGGTGGCGTGTTGCGGCGGTGGCGGCGGCGGTGGCGGCGGCGCGGCTGCCAAGGTATTTAAGGTACCGTGAACCGGCGGCGCACGAGTAGTTCACTTCTGTTCGGTGCGGTGTCGCGGTGATTTTTGAGGGGACAGAAGAGAAAGAGAGAGAGAGAGAGAGAGAGAGAGAGGGAGGGAGAAAGAAAGAAACAGAAGAGATACGGGGGACCGGGAAACGGGAGAGAAAAGAACGCGGTCCGTGACTCGCACACGCTCGGTTTCTCGAGGGTTGCGAGAGAGCGCCGCTCTGGGAAATTCGGTTGTGCAATTGGACCGGATCGGTCGCGAGAGACGTTACCCTTTCGCAGCAGTGAACGAACGAGGTTCGTCGGTTCCACGGAGGGAAGGCCACGACGATTTTAACCCGCGCCCCAGCCGTAGTCGAGTCGGGTCGAGCACCGTACGGACGGGGGAACACGTCGCCGGACAGGATCGTCAGGGTCGTCCTACGTTGACGACCGTCCTGGATAGGTAAGTCTCATCTCAGAACAGTGTGGAGTTTATTCTTGGTGCGATGAAAAGAACGCCGGCGGGACAGGGTGGAATATACACGGCACTTGTATCTGTGAGGCGGCAACGCGGTACGCCACGCTCGCCGCTCACCGGGCAATCAACCTCGCGATCTGGTGATACCAAGTGATCAAGATCAGTGATTCTGTTGCACTGTGCTTCTCGCCTCGCGATCACCGCTCGTCGCCGTCGTCGCTAGACGTGGATTTTACGAACTGTGTTAAAAGCAACATGTGCCTCGCCGCAGGGATACGTTGATCTCGAAGTGCTTTCCCCACCGGAAGTACATGCGTACCATGTATCAGAAGAGACAGGAGAGGTCTTCCGAAACGTAAGGCTCGTTCCGCTGCCAAGTGTTCTGGCCCCCCCTCTCGTTTAGCTCTGAAACGCGATCGTACCCGCTACTCGTTTCCATTCGTCGGATCGATAGATTCGGTCAGAGGAATTCGCCTCTGGTAACGCAGCGCGTCCGATCGAAATACACCTGTTACGTGTTCGAACTCTCGAGTAGGCCAGCGACGAGGTAACGCTGTAACCGCGTACCTCGTCGATCGATTAGAACACCGTGATCGTAGCTCGATAGAAGAGAAAAAAAAGACGAGGGGAGAGAGAGAGAGAGAGAGAGAAAGGAACGATTTTCTGAACAATGAGAATTTCAATCCCGTCACGGTGCGTTAACAGCGTTTTTCCGGCCGCGAGGGCGAGTGAGCCGCGCGCGACGCGTCACGCGAGGGATGGACCGGTTCGACACGGGAACGGAGTCAAAGAGGCCCGGGCCTAAATAATTCAACGCGACGTTACAATAGGTATGCGTGCCGACTTGCAGCCGGCGAAGGCTAGCCGAACGTGCACGGACACCTCGTACAATTAAGAAACAGTGTCTGAATACCGAGGCAAAACGCCGCCGATACAGGAATACCAAGGAGGTGCCGGCGAATCTCGGCGACCTGTAACATCCGCGCGCGACGATCATTCGCGTTACGAAACCACGAAATCGGCTGAAGAAAGGGAAACAGCTCCGCAAGTTACGACTCTCTCCGATCGAGTCGAAGCTACGCGTTCCAACGATGCTTTTACGCTAGAATTCGTTAGATCAGTCGAAGCGAAATTTTCCCTTACGACGCTTAACGTACCGTTACTCTCGACGAAGTGTCTCATTATCCGCGAAATAACCGCCAGTCATTGTTCCAATTATTATACAATATCGCCTCCTGTTAAAAATGTAATATACGTACGAAACCAGTTATTCAAATGCGAGCACTGGTTATCGAACGAAGAATCATTGTCGTGCCAGCTCGTTCTGTCCCGCGTACGGGTTCGACAGAACGGAGTTCGAACCGTGTTCCACTTGAAACTTCGAAGGCCATTCGCGAGAACGCGGAGAATGGGGTGAAATCGAGCGATTCAACCGAGATCCGATCCGTGGTCCCGAACAAACGAATGGAGGAGAACAGTCGAAACGGTATCGATTTTTCCGTGCGACGAAGGGCCCGCCGGAATATAAAACGGGGTCCCGCGCAAAAGGTAGAACGCGCGCCGGCATAATGAGTTCCGAAGGAATTCCAGGGATCGGAATAATGGATCGTTCCTCGTGAACGGCACGGTTGTGGGGACGAAAAAATGTAAACTAGGAGAATCCACGGAGGAGCACGAGTCCCTTTGTGTCGTCCCGTCGCCGTGAAACGGGCCTCCCTTACGATCGAGTGCCAACGTCGCGATCATTGCTCGCGACGACGACGACGACGACGACGACGAGGGCAAGGCGAGGCAAAAATCAGCGTGACGTATCGCGTGATTAAAGCGCGCGGGGTACGAATTGGAACGCTACGAAGTGGCCCTCCGGGGACCGAAAGCGTGCACCACCGCGAGGGTTCTCGAGGAATCGCGCACGCGAACGAACGCAGGATCGTTCGAGGGGCGGCGATCCCGCGCTGCCTCGTCCGGGATAAAGAGAACGAATTTGTCACGGTCGAGGTACACCGCGGAGAAGTTACGATTGCATTACGATCCGCGATCACGAGGCACCGAGGCGAGCGTGCGCGATCCGTTGAATCACCTGCCCGCCAGGAAACGCGGCCTCTCTAATCAACGATTCACTTTGCTCCTACGCCAGCTATATAATAACAACGACCAATTAATTATGCATCGCCCGCTAATTATCGCGGCCCGTGGAGCCACTACGCACGGCGTTTTCATTTCACGCCGCCGCTGCGAGTTTCCACGGGCACGATGTTCGCGGAGGAGTTCGATAACCGATCCCACAACGAAGTCTGCTGTACTTTGGTACCCGACGAACCAGGGTTCTGTGTTATCGTTTGGACGCATATCTTCCTTTCGTTGGGTTTTATTGTTACTGTTACGCGACTTCGAGACCGATGGCTGTACATATTTTGGACACAAGACGCGCGAAAGGGAATGGATGTATCTTGGTTTACGATTATGCAATCAGATTTAGTTCGCGACGGAGGAATCGCGTCTTCGTTGTACAGTACATTGATTACTCCTCTTCTTACCTGCGGCTCGAACGGCTAATTGCTAATTACTAAACGCTAATTACCGAGACCGTCTTCTGGTAGCGTGTGCTGCACGGACTGCGGAGGTCCTGCCGCCTTGTTAGACACGGCGACGAAAATGAAACAGAGTAATGGAGTGTAAGTAAGAAACTATCCGAGGCACGCGATCCACGAGCAATAACCATGGAGAATATCCTCCGGGCATGTTAATTGCGATCGATCGCGGAAGGAGAGAAGGCGAGAGACTCTTTTCTTGCGTAAGCTGGTTTCGTACACGCATACCTGCTCTAGTGCAAAAATTCTAAACGAACGAGAATCGTTTCGAACGAACTTCGCTAACGTGTCGCCAATTGTACGATCTCACTGAGGTTCTGCCTGACGCGAAGTTGGGCCCTTCGCGTTCGGCTCGAACAGCTCGCAGCTTTCTTCCACGCTGTTACCACGTTCAATCGTTCGAACACAGTTCAATCAAACGATGTCGCACAATTTCTTGGCACGACACAACGGACTTTCTCCGCTTCTCCGCTCGCCGTCGCCGTTTCTGTCGTCGTTCAACTAGTCGCAACGATGCATGCACGCGTCGGGTGATTAGCGTTTCGGAGGAAGCCACTTTCGTGAACCAAGCGACCAGAAATATCGGGATTATCGCAGTGAAAGTATCTGTGCGCGAGACAGACGGCGTTGGGCAAGAAACTGGTGCTCTGCTATGTGCGTGCGCCATCGCTTGGGCCTCCGTTCGGGTCCTGCTCGCTTGACCGACCGTTCGAATCACGTACCAGGCCCAAACGGAACGGTAAAAAGCCAGAGATGCTGCTCGTGTCGCGGCACGGATTCGAGTCGTACGACCGACGCTGACCATTTTTGTCGAGAGAATAGCCTCTCGATCTGTCCTCTACGGACTCCTTAAATGCCTCTCGAATAGCGTACGATGTTCTTAGATTTCAAAATTCTTCGATTTTAATTATCGAATTTCGATTAAGATCTTCGATCCATCTCGACGATACGATCCTTTACAATCGAGCGTCCAGTTCCGCTTCAAAGTTTAATCCAACGATTTCCAATCGGAGGTTCGATGATTAAGCGTTCCAAGTCGATGCTACGTGTATATCGAGCGGTGTTAAATTCGAATCGAGGCTATTGTCCTCCCGGCTCGATATTTTTAAATTCAGATATCCAATAAATGTGCACCTTTCGAGGTGGCAAATATAGCTGCCTATATATTTAGAGACTATTCACCCGATCCGAAAGCGTTCGAACGGTCGTCCCCGTAAAAACCCGCGAGAGTGTCTGTCACCCAACGCGGTTATAAGTGCGGTGCGATGTAGAGCCGTTGTACACCGTTTGACGAGTGCGGTAGCCAGGCTAGATCTTTTGAACGTCAAACTATTTAGAAGCGATCGAGCATTAAAAGAGGCGGGCTCTTCCTATCGCCCAACAGCTACAACGCTGTGTGTACGTATAGCGTTTCAAGGGAGAGAGAGAGAAAAAAAAAGGAAAAAAGAACGCGTCCCGCGGACGGTTCGTCGGGCACTGGCCTGACAGGTATTGAAAAAGGGCTATTAAAAATATCGAGCACGAAGCCTCGACCTATCGGCCCGTGAAATCCTGTATTCACCGTCGTGCGGCCGTTCAAAAGAGACGATCAGTTATTCATTCTCCCGAAACGGCCTGCGATGCTCCGAAATTTGAATGGCGCTCGAACAATTTCGTTTGGGAATTTTCCTGGCCGATCGCAGAACGCTTCGTCGAGGAGAGAAAATTTCTATTCACGCCGCTAGATCGAAACATCGAATTCATCGCGAGTATCAGCCGTTCGCCAGCTAATTACACTTGATACGTTCGAGGATCGCAAGAAAATTCTCGTCTAACCGACTCGCAACTCGTAACAATGGGATCCATTCAAGACTCGAAAGCAGCGATCGCGAGCCAGCCCAACAATGGACGCTCGGTAGGTTCTTTGAAACGTCGAATCCGACACCGATCGCGTACAAATTCTATTCGCACGGTGCTTGCGGTACCGACGCGACGCGACCGCCATGTATTCCGGACACGCGTGCCTCGTACACGGAGCGCTAATTCGACGTCGCCCCTTCTTCCTCGTAGCCGAATCTCGAAGGGACCAACAACGGCGATCGCGGCGATTTCTGCTGCGATTATCGCGGAATTTCGTCACGATCCTGATCGCGCTGGTGAACGCGAATGAACCCGCGAGCCTCTGACTCGATCGCGGCGGCGGAGCGGGCAGGAAGTTGAACGATTTTCGTTTTGACAGCCGGGTCCCTTTTGCCCTCTCGCGTCGAGAGAGGCGAACGGAAGACGGGTCTGTATCGGGTTTCTGTCAGAATCGCGGATTACTCGCGTCGCATTTGCCCCTGGCCAGGAAATCTCAACGCTGCGGAAACGACCGTTCCATTAAGGGCGGACAAAGAAATTCAATTACAGAATTGTCCGTTCTGTCAGCGCTTGTGGCCGAGGATCGGGAGTTTCGACGTTATCATTGGGGGAACTGGAAAGAGATACGATCAAACGTCGCGATCTCTCAACCGATTTTTATTCTGACGCGACGCTTTCATCGCTGGGTTTCACGGTTGTTCCCTGCTATTTATAATACAGAATTCGTAACGATCTTCTATCCATCCTTCGTTTTTAAATATTTTTCACTCCTCGTCCTATCATACATTCGCTGAAAAATATCATTCGCTCCGATCTCTACGATGGTCCGTAACTGTAAACAAAGATTTGCCACTTAACTTTAATAAAAGACCAATCAGAAAAAGAGGAGAGATATCGCGATTATATGAGTACATGACTCTTACCACGCCATTCAATCTCCTTTAACAACCATCGTTCACGCGAGCCTATATTATAAGCGTGCGATCGGACACTTATCGTTAATCGTCGCGATTGACGACGCCACTCGGCCAATTAACGCTTTGATTACGGTCAGATCGTCAGGCGACACGCGACCGTTGGAATCCTCACGCGACACGGTTTCACGGCCGCGAGCGGTCGCGCGGTTCCGCGGTCTGAATAGGGCCCCCTTCGAACGGTTTCTATCCGCTCGATTGAAATACCACGAATGGGATTTGCCTCGCGATACTTCGTATTCGTTCCGCGGCTGCCCCGTGCCGGCGATGTCGAATGCGGTTTATGAGCCTCTGCCCGGTAACCGGTCGTGTACTCGATAAAAATCGGCTGCTCTCCGCTCGGCGACGGGGTCCCGGAGAATTTCAATGCGCGCACGGATCGGCCGCTCCAGGGCAACGAGCTTCGGACTCGTCGCACGTATCGCGTCGGGAGACCGTGCTCAACGGTTTTCAGAACGTTTAATCGACCGACTCCGACTCGATTTCGTTCGCGTTCACGCGCTCGGAATGCTCTCCGATTAGCCCCGCAAAGGCCGTAAATCGAAAGGTTGCCTTTCGAGCCTCCTCTTCTTCTAACGCCGCCTTCGTCTTTCTTATTGCTTCTCCTTCCGCGTTCCTCTATATATATATCCATATATATTTTCAATCGATTTATCGCGAATCTCACCTTTTTTTTTTTTCTCACGCGAATTTCGTTCGGGAAGATGAACGCCACGTCCGCGCAAAGTTCGATGACCACTGGTCGGTCAACGCATTTGCATTCGCGTAACCGTGAAATCTTCCAAAAATTGCTTGGCAACAAAAAAACTTCATTATTCATGCGGAATCCAGTCCCAACGAAACTCTTGCAACACGTTTTACGTCATCCTCGATACGTAACCTTAAAACGATTATCATTCGATCACCGTTGCTTTCGAGTCGAAAAGAAAAACAACAGAAACGCGTGGTACATTCTCTCCGAATTGTTGCCGCCTGATCTGAATCACCCGGCTGATTCACTGGCCTCGGGGACACCGATAAAAAGACACCGTGATCCGTGCACAAAAGAGATCCTTTTCGATGACTAACCTTGCTTCGATGCAAATCAGAGGTTGAGACCCGGCCGTGCAGCTTTCGGGAATTCCGTCAGCTGACTCGAAACGTCGCGGCCTGATCCAGGTCGCGGTGGTTTAGTGAACCTGTGCTATTGGCCTACATTCTCGCGCGACCTGGCGTGTACCTGTTCGGTAGTTGTGTCGCTGGAATTGTCGCTAACAACCGGTCCGCGTTTCGTTCTCCCCCTTCAACTTCGCTCCTCCGCCCTCAGACCTTCTTTCAGCCTTCCACGATTCGTGATAATTTGAACGATTCGAAACCACTCGAGTTTCGCGCGGGCGCAAACTGGAAGCCAGGTTGCTCGAATTCAAGCGACCGGAATTCGAGCACGACACGATTGCACGTGTAATATGAACGATACAGAAACGAGGCAGTGGCGTGCATTTATTCACGAAATGTAATCCGGGAACCGGTAACAGGTTGGACGTTTTATTAAGCCGCGTAATGGCCCCCATAGATCGTTCCATTTTATAAGAACGCCCCCCATTTGGAGCCCTCCAACAGGTGGCATTCGATGGTAGATAAGACTGAACGATCGGGTTCACAGCTCTATAGGGTTTTCTAGGTCTTTTGTGCGTGTTATTGGCACCGGTGCACGGTGGCGGGTCTTATCGAACGTTCGAGCCTGCCGCGACGTAATTGCTGTTGACTGGCGGCTCATAGAACGAAACGGTCGCGCTTGTTGCATAACTTGTAATACCCGGGGATCAACTTGTCGCCGTTTATCATTGGTCGTGTTCGTATTAGATTAACTTGTCGCGCGTTGGCGAGCCAGAACGTTGATTTAAATACGAGATCCCGGCTAAGAAATGGATCTACTTTGTTGGGACCGGGCGGCTCCGTTCCGGAGCTGTGCCGTGTCTTCCAAAGTGTCGTTCGCACGGTGTTCTCCAGGCACCTCCTCGAGCGTTCACCAGTGCGTTTTACGACTAATCGTGAAACTGAAATGCCATATACCTATCAAGAGGTCTGTAAATGTTTGATTAAGTAGCTATAACGCTCGCGAGACATGCAGCGTAAACGGTTTGTCTATGTCTACATCTTGATTTATGTGTGTGTAATTTGCCAATAACGACACGGGCCTAATATCAAGATATTACGCGGTGCCGTATTCGTCGTAATTTCCACCGATCTCGTCAAACGCAATGATTTATTCTCTCCTCCCGATTAATTGATTTCGAGTGAAGTACGTAATAATCGACTCGATCCGATCGGTCCCGTTAGCCACCGTGTCCACAAATTAAAAGAAACTGGGGATTACCACGGTTTTTAGGATCCATACATTTTTGTTATTACCTTTTAACACGTCCGCCAGATATTCATACGTGACGCGAAGATTCCATTCCGAGCGGCCAATGTCGAACACGTGACGGTCCGCGATCGCGAACGTGCACAAGTATTAAAATTATTGTATCGCGTGTGTTACCTGGCATGCCTGTCTCGTTTAATATTCCCGCTACGAGCGAGCGTTACGCGCGAGTGAAACATTCTGTATCAGAGGTACCTCTTGACCATTTTTTTATTACGTCTCGCGTATGCAAATGTGCGAACGCGTACGAGATCAAGCGGAAACTAGTAATATTGAATATACGTATCGATCGTACAATTACGAACGTTCCGTTAAACGAGACTTAAGTCCTTCCCTTCGCGCTTCAGCAACCTTCACCCAAAGATTTACAGAACATCCTGTTGTACACTGGTAATATCATCCGTAGAACCGCAAGAAATATCAGACATCTCTCTTTCTCTCTCTCTCTTTCTCTTTCGTTCCTTCGATATCCTCAAAATGGATCCCAGTCAATCCTGTTATCCTCCGCGACAGAAATTGACAAGCGACAAACCGTTCGTAGGCAGAAACGTCGCCTGGAGCGTGGAATCGACGCGATCCAATCCCCCGCGGATCTTCCATATTCGGCGCATCCTCGAAGGTTGTTCGCGGTTATTTATCGATGCTCATCGACGTGGAACAGAGGCGAGGGGACCGTGGCCAGGCGGGTACGGTGGTTCTGGCGAACCGTGGTACCGTAAGAGCGTCGGGATTAAGTACAATAGCGCGTAACATTATACAGCGAATTAAAGGAGCACGCGTGCCGGCGATCGGATCGTGCGAGCCTTCGCCGTGCGCGCGTACATTCTTCTGCCACCATTTTTGCTACCCTCTCGTTTCACCGCGGTGTCCCCTCTCTCTCTCTCTCTCTCTCGTCCGTTTCGAACGAGAAACGAATTCGCGATTTCGTGCCCTTTTCGCAGGCGCACGTTTCACGCGCGTCATCGCGATCCTGGGATTTTTACTGACGTCACCTCGCGTCGAACGTAGACGAGCGCTGGAACCGGTTCAACGGTGCGCTATAAATTTCGAGGTGGCAAAAAAATAGGAAATGGGAATTTCTTGCGTCGCTCGCCGGCCGTAATCACTTGTCCGTACTCGGTGCTCTCAATTGGACGACACTTAAGGAGCGCCGCGAATCGTTCGATCTCCATTCTCCATTTATAGATACATCAGGAATAGCCTCTTTCTTGTATCAATAATGTTACATAACGATCGGATAACGAGGCGAAATATTGCTTTTTCAGGATCAGTATCGCCTTCGCGTGTGCCACGATCGATACCCGGTCTCGTGAAATAGCCGATTAGAAAAAAAAAGAGAAACGAACTACTCGTAACCGAACTCGGTGGCGTCTCGTTCGAATCGCGATTACGATGAGAAAGAATCGCACGGACGAGGAAAACGTGTCTAACGGCCGTGCGCTATTCGAGTTCCGTTCGATTACGAAACTTCTGTCCGATTCGAGGTTCCGCAAAGATCGATGAGAGGAACGGTTTACGAGCTGGTCGTACCAGGGTCTTCGTGATACCGAATCACCTAACCTGTACGCGGAGGATAGAGAGTCCCCTGGAATCGATCGGGCTTTACCCTTGATGGAACGCACGCGGGTCAGCCGTTTGAATCGTGCGCGGCATAAGAAGGAGCGGAAAAAACGTGCGGGATAGAAAGAGCGGAGGCAGAGTCTAACATCTTCGCGAGGTAGATATAAACGCGATCTCGAGCGAGAACTAATCTCCAATGGTAATCGGCCTCTGGTAACGGTAAATTTTCTAACCGGTGCTTAGTTTCTGCTTTAACGCCATTAGGCGATCCCGCGGAGCGATCCAGGAGACTGATTTCGATGTATGGCGGCCTTAACAGACTTTTGTATACCAGCTCGGCCGTCTTTCGCTCGCCTTTACTTCCTTCTTCGAATTACTAACTGTAACTTTTTATTGTTCCATACAGGCGAGCCGAGCCAGATTGAAACGACGATAGAAACCGAACGAGGATCCCGTTCGATCGGTGTACGCTCGCGTGTCTATTGTCGAACGGTCCCCCCCGATCGAAGCTTCATTTCAGTTTACGACCAGCTATTCGACCGCGAATTTAGTGCCCGTTTTAATTGTCCTTTGATCTAACCTCTTCCACCTCCGTCTCTTTCATCGTCCACTCGGCGAGTTTTTATATCCGCTTCGATGGGTTTTCTGTTGGATTGAGTTGTCCCGTTTTCCTTTCCGCTTCATCTGGAAGGGAAAAATGGAGCGGAACGATGACGCATAGGAAATCCCTACGATCGGCAGAGCGCATGGCGCATGTTCGCTCATCTTGGTATGCGCGTCCATACCTTACTCATTACTTCCTACGATTGTTGTCTGAATTTTCGCACGATTATCCGAGGAAAAGGAACGAGAAATACTTGGCTGGCAATGGGTTAACTGGAAATTATATAACCACTGATACACGCTTGCGCGATCACGTTTTATTCTCTACGAATCGGCGAAAAATCTCTTAAGCTACACTCTTTGAACAGGAATCTGTACGATACCATTCATAGGTGAGGAGTCTGCCTCTTAAAAATTGCTTCGTAAGAAAGGTCGAGTCTAGACATCGACTGCTGTCAATCGTACACGCCCAAAGCAACGCTCTGTCCTACTAAAAATTTCTTTCGCGAACGAACAATCGTTGATGCAATCGCCGATCTCGCCAACACTTTCCCTATCTGGCCGCCGCCACTCCTCTTAGACACCACGGGTTGAGCAACGTCCGACGAACCCGCGAAATATCCGTCGTATGCATAATGAGGATCGGGGTACCGCGTGGGACAGTTTATCGCGGCAACCGATCAACCCACATCTCCGACCCGGTTCGAAGCCAGACCGTGCTCGTGATCCGTTGGTGGAAATCGATTTCTGCCCGGCGGAGTTATTATTAGTCGTACGACCTTGGCTCGAGGACCTCTTCCAGATCGCCATCGTCGTCACGTACTCGATCCACGATTCTACGAAAGTGTCGCCTGGCGCTCGTGCAACCGGGCCTCGCGCTGCCAGCGATAATGTATCCCAGCGAGAGTCCGGATCATTCGTCTTCGAGCCAGAGGGATGATCGCTGTGTACCAGTTTCGTCCTCCACCTCCGCTCCGTCTCGTTCTACCCGACGGGTAACCGGCGGTGGCACGTCGGAGGCGGAGGGACTGTCGCTTAACGAGCGCGGCCGTGGTACGATCGTTAATCGTCCGGCATTCGTGTATACGCAAAACTCGCTCGGCCATGAAGAATGAACCGTGGAACTGTTGGCATCCACGAGCGCGCCGTATCTATCCATCCTGATGCACCACGACCAAAACCACCACGACGCTCGTGGCCGCTCGTGACGGTCATTCCGAGATCAATAACGAGTCCAACCGAACGGGCTGCCCCTTTCATTCGCGTCCTCGGTCTTCTCGCACGACACCATCGACGAACGTCGACCCAAAGTCAACCACCTTCGTCCGCTGCTTCTCGTCGGCGTTGCACCGCCGCCTGACGACGCTGAGACGACGGGGCTGGGTGGGGAAGGTGAAAAGGGCGAACGGAACGGAACGGACGATGGGAAAGGGGGAGGAGGAAACATCGAGCTGGTAGAACACGGTCTTACCTTGATGAAGACCATTTGCGGAGGCTCGTAATAAGATAGTAACAGAGTACGCTCCACCTTGGTCGTCCGATCCGAACCGGTGAACAGGAAGAGCGCCGCGTTTCCCTTTTCCTTCTTATCTCTGCCGCGTACAGCCTCTTCTCGCCTTTATTCGCCTCTATTTCGCTGGCTTTCCTCTTTACATTCCTTCTTTACGAGTCTGGTCGTCCCCTCTGCTCCTCCGGTGTGGACCAATTTATGACGGGGTGGAGGCTGATATTGGGACGTCGTACGGTTTCACTGGAATATCGAAACGAAACTTTTTCGCTGAGTCCGCGGACCGATCGGCTGGAATTGATAGGGATTCGTCGGGTGGAATCGAGTAGAAACCGTAGGAATCATAGCGGACGGTGGCTGGAAACAATTTTCTGATCGAGTACCTAAGTACACCGCCGTTCGAGAAGTCTTACGATCCGTAAGGGCGTATCGAAATTGCGACTCGTTTGCGAGTCAAATTTCGCACGACTTCGACTCTCGAGCGCGCGATACATCAACATTGTACAATTTCAGGCTTCGTTCGCATCGCGCGGTTGATTGGCGGCAATTCCGACGCAGGAAATCGCGAGACGAAAGGGTTATTATTAGAGCCGGCGCGGCGGTGCCATTAGCCCCGGCGATGTCTTAAATTGGTCAGAGGTCGATCGTAAAACTTAATTACTTCGCGTAATAGTTACTCTCTCTCTCTCTCGCGAGCGTGCACCGCGGGATGAAAGAGTGGCCGCGGGGATAGGAAAGGCACGATACCATTTATATCGATTATCACGGTCGATCGTCTAACGACGTTTCGTGGGTGTCCCCGCGTGAGCGGCGATTATCATCGTTTCAAGGCTGACGCGTCGACACCCGACAGGTTTTGTCGCCGCGTTGAACCTGTCCACGATGCTCGGGGCCCAGGATTGGCGCGAGTCGACCACGATCCTATCTGCTCCTCTTACACGGGGTGAGACGACCGGCACGGCGCGGACCCAGAACGCTGGGTGGCTCTGCTCGTGGCTCGCAAGCTCGCATCCGGTTCACCGTCGCCGCATTATTTCCCGCGCCGCGCGCCTTGTCCTCCGACCGGAGCGAAGTTGATCTTCACCGATCGGCCACGGTGTGGCCTCTTCGACGAGAGCAACCTCTCTGCCGCGCTGCCTCCGATAGCGATGGGATCAAGCGTATTCCAACCGTACCCGAGGCTCAATGGGTAGTTAGTCGAACTCTTTCTCTTCAAATTTCCATTTTATCTTTCGATCTCGACATTCGCAATATCAACTCTCCGCTACTTTAACGAAAAACAAAACAAAACAAAAAAAAAACGACGAATCTTTCGCATCTGTACGCGGTTGCAAACCTGTACTGCTTGAACACCTACATTTATAAGTACACGTTCCCCACCTGATTATCGTGGTTTCTCCTCAACCCCGTCGGGCAGCCTTGTTACTCGTGCGCGGAACGGTTTCAGAGTCAACTTGCACGATCGAACCACCATGTAAATACGCGCAATTAACATTCCTCGGCTCTTACGAGCGTTATTCGAATCCCACGAAGCCCCGGGACCTTTTTCATCGACATTGACTCGGGGATTCGTGAGTACATATTGAACTTGATCCCATCTCCACGCTCGTAAACGGACGCGAAGGGGGTGACGCGCGAGGGTGGCCGTGCACCTGGGCCACTAGGCGACAGGGGAACAGTGTCCCGCTGTGTGGCTCGTGCACGTTGCTCCAACCGTTGCTCCTCCGCCGACACCTCCGCTCGCCTCGTTCAACTGCACCGACGGGCATTATTCTGATCGTGAGCGGTCTATCTCTCTGATGGTACCCTACCACGGCCTACCCTCGGTAACAATGAGACGTCTGCGGCGTTTACATACTCCTCGCCGCGGGAATTCCTCCCGGCGACTTCTGGAAATCGAAGACAAGATAACGCGTCAGCTGACGGCTGGCTACCGCCTTCGAATTAGATCCGCGATACACCACAACCCTTTGTAGATCCCTCTGCCAGATGGGGGACTAAAATGTTTAAGCGACCGTGCACGGGAAACGTTCCAGCTAAATTACTCGGTAATTTGTAGAAATTGTACCAGATGGAACTTGGATCGATCGTGCGCGCCTCTAAATTGGGTATCACGTTAATAGGGGGTGAATAAATTTTTTTGGAAATTTTTGATACGATGCTTTTCTAAATACACGGATATAAAAAGATTCTACCATTTCTATGATTCAGTTAAGAAGGACAGCTCGTTTACTTGAATTTCATACGAACAAATGGTAAAAGTGATCGTTCTACTGGTAAAAGAATTGCATCGCCCCGTTGCAGAGTAGTCAGAATGTCCGATGCACTCTTTTTAACATCCCGCACAGTGATTATATCCGCAGCCGGGCCGTTTCGTTAGGCACGGCCATAAAAAATATTTACAACTTATGAAATACAAGTAGGAATATCCGTCGGATCGTCGAGCCAACCGGATGTACGAATATTGATCATCAAGCTCGCCACCGTTCTATTTATAGAGGGCCACCGGAACAACGGTGTCCCGTTGGCCAGTTCGTGCGTGTACACGGCCACGTCGATTTTCTTCTTTTCTTTGCGTGCCGTTCAGCCTGCGTTTCGTCCAGCACGGAACGCGCGCGTAAAAATTACTCCGGCTAGCCGGTCGCGCGAATATTAAATCACCGCGGCTCGAGTTTGCCTTTCGACGAGGGTGGAGAACGCGGTCCCTGGTCCACGGGAGAGAATGCCGCGCCATCACGGCTTTGTACCTCGCCGACCAATCCCACGCAGACCTGAAAATGGTCCACCGAGTTAGTCGAATTTGGCCCCTCGCTATTTACACTTTGCGTATCGCCATATCGGAGTTCGTAGCGCCTGGAAAGCTCGCTTCCGGTTGCTCGCGCATACACAGTCTCCTTCGTAATTGGCACTTTAATTTATTTGCGAAACACGACGCAACGCGATAAAACCAATTTTGCTTCGAGCTGACGGAATGTTTCAGAACGTTTCCTGAAAAATAAATAATTGCGAAAAAAAAACGGAGACTTCGAGTGAAGTACGAGCGAGGCATAAATAAAGTCGATGGAGCGGAGAGTGACTTGGCAGGAGTTAAAGCACTGCTCCGAGGTAACCGTCACTCTCACCCCTTCGAGATGTACCGATTGCACGTGAAAAAGGGCGAACGGAGAAAAGAACTGTAGCTCGCGTTCCAGATGACGGCAAAACCCAACGAGTCACGTTCGATTCCACGAAATCTCATGTACATTCGTCGTAGCCACTTCCCAGGAGCTCGCAAGCTCTTCCAGCGATCGTCCTATACTTCCTTGTACCGGTTTCCTAGTCGGGATGTCGCGTCGATCTGAAAACCTTGTACAAGAAGACTGGCCATCGTGACTCGCTAAGGGATCGGGCATGTTGCATCGGTAAAGCTCGACACAGGTGCGCATGCCTGTTCCAGGGAGGACAGGATCACCGTTTCTTTAACTCTTATCCCGTCTCCACGGTATCCAGTCATTAAGGTTCCTTCACCCCGACCTTACGAGGAACGACGAAGACGAAGGTGATAGTAGCTCGTTCGAACCCGCGACTTCGAACGTACGCTCTGGGGATATCTGAAAAATTTAATCTTACACAATCGAAAGACTTTGTAGAACTCTCTATTTACGCGAACCTAGAGAAAGTAGGAAACGGAAGGAAACGACGATCGACGATAGATTAGCTAAACTCTAACATCGCGACCAACTTCTTCAGGATCGCGAATCGCAAAAAATACCTGGAGATATGCATCTTTGGAAACTGTAACGCTCGAAATCGCGCGAGCCAACGGTGCCAGAGTATCGCGTCGCGCGTTACCTCTCGAATGTGGCAGTCCCAATATTGGCGC
Source organism: Xylocopa sonorina (assembly GCF_050948175.1). NCBI lineage: Eukaryota > Metazoa > Arthropoda > Insecta > Hymenoptera > Apidae > Xylocopa > Xylocopa sonorina. Next base: position 6,355,078 of record NC_135200.1, read on the forward strand.
ACCATCGGAGCAGAGTATTAACCGACTCGCACAAAGAAGAACGAGGCGAATAAGAGGTAGCCCCGGCGAAGTTGCGTGGTCGTTCGCTCGCGGCATTCCCACGGCGAGGACAAACGCGCGTCGCGCGGAATACCCCCGTGCGCCCCCTGTTTACCCTCAACATTGTCTCGCTAAGTGGCACGGTGCCTTGAACTTGGCTGCCCCGACCGAAGACAGTCGCGTCTGTGGAACGCCGCGCCCAACGCCAGGCTTTCCACGTAAACGCAGGGCAAACAGTGCGCCGGCGACGCGGCAACTTCGAGGGGTTTCCCGATGTGCAAACAGGACCGAGCGTTCGTAGTCAGCTGCGATCCTTTCGCGTTCATCGAGCCGGCCAAGTGCGCGCTTCCATTATCATTCTAATTATTCACTGTTTGGACACGCGATGGCTACGGCCGCCGCGAGGGTGTCTCCATCGAATGGCGGACAACGAGGAGATTAGAGAGAGAGAGAGAGAGAACGGAGAATATACGATTGCGAGCGTCGTAGAAATCGCGTCTAAAAGGGGTGGAAACGGTACTTTGAAACAGTATCCAGGCCGTCTAATGTCAGCCTTGTGGCCTGTAATCTCCGGGAAAAATGCAAGGACGCCAGGTCCGAGGAGCCGCTACCATTTCCTTTTCTAGGCGATATTCTTATCCCGAGGAACGGCCGATCATGGGATTACGGTCCGAGGGTATCGCAATCTCGGCCCGATGAAGGCTGTTACGGGATTATCCAGTGGAACGACTTCATCGGATGCCACTCGATATCCTTTAATCCCTTATAATACGGAAAAGTTACTCGGCTCGAGCCGTGGCAGAAGTTATTGCGGCGGAATCAAACGCCGCGTACCCCGTTCGCGTGTTTTTATTTCCTCCCTCGAGGGATCCGAGCAATTTTACCAGCCGCTCTCTAATTATTTCGAGCGTTATGTTTGACGTTATCCGAGAGCGAAGTCAAACAGGCCACGGCGTCGCGGAACGATCGAGCCGCCGCGCGGCTGTTTCCGCGTTGCGTCAGCAGATATTCGCAATTATCCGCTTCTACGTTCCCGTAGCGCGTCCTCTTTCGCCGTCGTTCGCGTCTCCGGGGCCAGCGCGTTCGAGCGAGGCAAAAGGCGTCAAGTGACTCTCGCGAGGCCCTCCGCCTGTGCGTTCTACCTACCGCTTAGCGTCTAGCACCAACGACCAATCGACATTCCACGATGGAAACGACGGAGCGCGTGCATATACGTCTCTCGCCGGCTCTCGGTTTGTCATCCTCTTCGCTGGCTTCCGCCGGAGTGGCGCTCGGACGGTAAATCTTCGTCCGCGTCCCGAGTTCTTCGAGAGGCATCGATTTAACGGCCGCGAGGCACGTCCGCGAGGAGCAATCGGCGGGACGTTACGCAACGGACGTCGACGGGTATCCGTGGGCACGGTGGGACCCGGGCACGATGCCCGGGATACGGTGTTCAGTTTGCTTTGGACGAAGTGGCGCGTCATGGAGGAAGATTGCACGCGGACGGTCCAGCGGTCGTTACTTGAGCCGCGTTCGCTCGCCTCGGCCCTCTCGCATTAAGCCCCTTTTTATCCCGCCCAACGAGATAAAGAAACGCCAAGTTCCGCTTTGGTAGCCGCGCGGCGGGCACCGTGGAGAACGCGGATCGGCAGAAAAAATCAATCAAGGTTGAAGATGAACGATGCAAGCTCGCTGCCCGTTCGAGCACGCGTTTTTAACGCGCCTGCCGACCTCGCGAGCTTCTCTGTATATTAAATTATTACCCGATTTATCCGCGACATTATTCACCACTGTCACTCGCAGAAATTGCTCGCCGGGGATATAAAGTATCAGGTTTCAACCTCGAATTGATTTAACACATTATTACGATACCCGATTCGATTTAGTTATTACTCAAATTCCAACCGACGCCGCGACGTATCATAAATCGCCAGGGGCGTAGAATACACAGACGTTGACAATGCGAGCGCGCAACGGAGACAGGATTAATTTACGACCATCCTCCGCGGGTGATACCATTCGCCTCTGAATGACCGTGACGTATCCGTCCGTCAAGCAACGCCACGTTCCTCAAAGAGATCAAAGACGACAAGGCTGCAATTGAGCCTGGGACAGAATAGCCCAGGCAGGATCTGCGTCCCACGTTCTCGCCGTGAACGACGCTGCTACCCTCCGCGCTATTTCTGTCGGACGTCCCAGACGTAAAGAGGTCGAAGACACGTCGTTGGATCACCTGGCGGGTATCGGGGCATCCCCTCGGACGGTTTAAAGGACGAGGAACGCGGGATACCGCTAGTTTGCATAATAATTAATCACCGGCATTCTTCATAACGGACAATTTCCGGCGCTCCCTGGATCGTAACTAACCGCGTCTGCCAATAATGGCAGCTGGAAAGGAGGAATAGCTGATAACGGAAGAGCCGCGCGGTGGTTGCGTGGAAGACCGCGATGCAGCCTGTACAGCTACGCGTACCACGGCTGGCTGGGCACTTTCGAAGAAATATCGAGCGTAATTTCCATTACCTCACCGTCGTGGATTAGTCGGACGTGGGGATCGAACGGCTCACGCATCCTCCGCCGCGGCTGGATCGTCGTTCGGATCGGAGCGTTAACACCGGTGGGCCCGTCCCATCTTGCACGAGGAAGCGAGTGGAAACGAAGAAACAGCCGGAAACGTAAAGCATTATGTAACCCGCCGGTAGATTACCCTGGCAACGATGTTACGCTCGCATTACGCTCGACGAACGCAAAGAACGGCTTAAGTAGCGTTATAAATCCTCGCGGCGATGTCCGGGGGAGATAATGACATCGGGAACACGGTAGGAACGGGCGTTGATTCCTAACGCGTCGGATTCCTGAGAAATTTCGCGCTCGCGTTTCGCAGGGGCCGCGATAAGCTTCCATCTTCCGAGTCATAAAACAACAGCTGACGACGCCTTTCTCCTTTCCTCTTCTTTCGACGCGAGGACTGGCGAGAGTAAGGAAGCAGGGTAGGTAGAAAGGAGCGCGTCTCGATGAGAGCCGGTTGCAGCGGGATCGCGTCATTAGGAGCGGCGGGACAGAGCTGCGAGGCGGTAAAAAATTTTAATCGAAAACCGTGTTGCCCGTGTTCCACGCGACGTGAAAGAGGGAGCGACGGGATATCCGCGGCTCGAGCCCTTAAATCACATCCCTTTCCGAGAACCTATCGATTCGCCAGCCGTCCCGGGCGCCATTATCGCCGAACACGTTCTGAATTATGCACAACAACGGGGGCGACGTGATCCGCTCGAAGACGCGTCTCGTTTCGTGTACGGTCCAGCGCGTAATTGATGGTCTCTAATCGACTGGAGATTACAACGTGGCGTGTTTTAATTACCACGATCACGGTGCATGCCCTTCCTGTTATTACGCGATCCGATGGGCAGCCGCGCGATCTGAACGCCTGAGAGATTCGAATCGGCTCCTCTCCCGGGGATGATCGCGATCGCGACACACCGCGCGTACGTACCTCCTGCCGCGTACATCCGCCGTCGATTATCCTACCCGCGGTCGGCGTGGACCGCCGCCATTTTAATTTCGTGCAAATTGCCTCGATGATCGTTCGACCGGCGCTGCTTAGCTATTTACGTATCTCTAATATCAGGCTCGCGTACCGTGTGGCTCGCGCGACGCAAAAAACCCGCGTAATTGGATTACCGCGCGGCTGCTTAGAAGGGGTGGATGCAGGCAGATGCGTCGGAACCTGTTCCTCCGCGCGGTCCCCGTCTACTTTGTGGCGAAATTAATCTCACGATTACCGTGCCCTCGGATCGCACTCATCCGGGAAACGGCTCGAGGTAGAGAGAGGCGAAATTACAGGGATAGAGGTGCGGGAAAGAATCCTCGAGTTACGACGGGACGTTGCGCGAATAAACCAGAGCGATGCGGATGCGCGTAGTCCGTGGGCGAGGTTCGCGGGCCCCTTGGGAGTACCGAGCGGAATAGACAGCGCGCAAGAACGACGACGAAACGGCCACTTATGGATTACCCGTGAAGAAGTCGTTGCATTCCAGGGCGAGGGGAAGGGGTGCGGTCGTGTTTACACGACCCGTGCACTTCGCGCCGGAAACTCGCGGAAGGCCAGGGCTCCGAGTTTGCCCTGGTCGCGGCGCGCCGGGTTACGATAGAGAGCCATGGGAATGCGAGGGACCCTGGATGGAAAAAGGCTCTCGTCAAACAAAAAAGGGACCCTCGCTTTTATCGCGGCTTCTAAATTGCCTCTTTCTCTTCTCTGAACTCGCCCCTGCTTTCTGCGCCGCGACGAACGCGAGATACGGGGAGAAGAGGAAAATCGAAGAGGGTCGCGAACGATGAAGAAGGGAAAGCGTGGTGGCGCGCTCGAAAGGACTGTCGATAACGAGGTTCTGCCGTGGAAACGGGGGGTGAACGTGGGTTGTAGCGGAGGTGTCGAGAGGTTCCGCAAATAGTGGTCCGAGAAGCGTGAAGTCTTTGCTCGAGTAGGAGAGAAGGGACCAACGGGGACTCTGGTATCAAATTGGATAAAAAGCGACTTCCGTTATTATGGAGAAGAGTCACGATGTTCGAAATACCTGAGCGAGGACGCAGAGGACGGAATGGAAATTGTTTCGTCGCTGTCTATGAATTTTTCCACCGTCTCTGCGTTTAATGAAAGAGCGAAGTTACCGGCGAGGAACGGTCTGGGGGTAGAGCGGCATTGAGAAGAAGGAACCACCAACTAGGAAGAAGGAAAACGGCGGTTGGCGTGGATGATGGGATTACGGCTTTATTACTTTTTCCAGATATATAAGGGAGATACGTACGAAGGCAGGATGCGAAGAATGCGAGTAACTTACGGCCGAGTTATGTGTGCGCGGTAATAATATCGACTTAATTGTACGCTGGCGAAAGGTTACTCTGCTGCTTGCGCAACACTCAGGGGTAACGATAAAACTTTGCGAGCCTCGCAGAAACTGCGTCTTCCCAGACTGCAACTTTGAACAGTTTCTCTGGTATTCAACCTTTGCGTGCGAATTTTTAATAGAACGTCGAGCAAAGAAGATCGCGGTGGCTTAATTCTTCGCGAAGAAACATAGAACTATTCGTTTATGAACGAAATTATCTTTAAATACTCTTTATCCTTTGTACCGTTCTCCCGATCGCGGTCGACTCGACGTTTCGCTCGAACCGTGATGACCGAAACGATCTCCCTTTCGTTTAACGAAAATGAATGCGGCGCGCACACCGTAAAATGGATGCGCGTCTGAAAGGGAATCGCCGCGCGCCACCGGCAAATTGCTAAAATTTAATAATCACAGTAATGAATGCGCGCGAGGCTTAAGTAATAATAACCAGTAACATCAGCAGGACCGAAAGTAACCGGGAGTGCGCGTCCGTGAGGTGGTTTCCCGCGAGACCGTGGCAGGCGAGGAAGAGAACAATAAAAAACTAGAAAAGGAAGAAATGAAGAAGAAAAGAAAAGAGTGAAAAAATGAGAAGAGCGATGGCTATCGCCACGGAGGTTGCGGGCACCCGGCCCCCATTGCGATCTTTCGAGGAGATATTATAATACCAGGGGAATCGCCGGGCATCTTGCGGTAATACTCGTTATTACGTGCTGCTGAGCGATCGAACGATCGATCGACACAGAGGGGACGTTTCAATCGCGACGCAGAACTCCGCGAGGATGGCCAGGATAAACGAGGGGGACCTTTGAATAACCCGATGCGCTCGCCCAAGACACTTACGACATGCTCGAACGGCCCGCGCCGTCCTCGAAAAACCGAATGATAGTAGTTCGAGGTTATTACGTCGGAAACGATTAGGCTGCCCGACCGGCGAACAGATACCGCCTCGATTCTCCAGTATCTCGCGAGGACGCGACGCGTCGCCGTCGTCTTGGTATATACGCGTATACAGATGGATGTCAGCGTGCTTTTATCGAGTTATTTTACGGCGTCCCTATTTATACGTGCATGTTAGTCACGCATCGGTTATTAATAAGGACGATGGAACGCTTGTTGCGTGCCTCCAACGACAAAATTATGTGAACTGGAATGAACGATGAAAATGCTCTCTCAAAATTGTACGATCTTAGGCCATCGATCGAGACGTATGATTAGCGAGAGTCTCGAGAAGCAAAAATGTTAATGCCACGGGTAATCTTCATTCGACGGCGTGGTTTACGGGGTGCATCCTCGCGAGCGTGCACCGAAATTCCGTGAAATCGATAAATTTCTATAAGAGAGGGAGCGGGGGGAAGTGCTGGGAGGGTAGAAAAAAAGTCGGAGAAAGAAGTGGAACCGGTCGATCGGGGCGGATTCCTAAGAATCACCGAGTGAAACACGATTTATCGGTGCGAACGGACCAAATATGGCCGAGAAGGGTAGCGCGGTGGATCCAGGTGAAGACGAGGAGTCGGCAGGCTTATCCCCGACCCCCGCGGTAATTCTAGCTCAGGTAGATCTATAAATAGAGACCCGTGGTACATGATGCCCGACCTGTTGCTCGAGCATCCTCGTGTGAACGTCGAGGCCCTGAGTAATCGAACCCCGTTGTTCCGAGAGTGCCTTCCCGGGGAATGCGCGCCAGCCGCCTCACGTACCGCCGTTCCACCGTGCCCAAAAGCACTCGCCTCTTCGAGAGGTCATTAGGCGTAATGAATACCCGATAGCCCCTTAACCCGCAATATAATCGCCAACGGCGAGCCTCTAAACACGAGCGAGAACCGCCGCGGCGAGCCTCTTCCATGACTTGGCCCGCGTGCTAATGATTTCTCCCGGTAATAATCCGCCATCCCGGCGGACGTTCCTCCCTCGCGGTACGCGCCGCGCTGACTTTCCTTTGTTAAGCGCAATTTGTGCCGTTTCACACGAGCGGGCACGGTTACAATAACGCTGATGAATCGGACGATCCTGTCGCTGGTTGCTCGACGAGGTACTCCTTTCTACGCTGGTGCTCGCGATCAAGTACTGTACGAACGTCGCAGAAGTCTGCGTCGCGTAAAGTGATTAAGAGTCCAGCGTCGGACAATCCCTAACAACCCCTCTTCTCTTAGGAACGAGAACCTCGAACGCGATTTTCCCTATTCTCGCCACGAACCGGAGGACCGTACGCGGTTCTCCACGCGGTGCAACGACTCCTCTCGCAGTTCAGATCGCTCGTCGATGATCGCGTAACGAGCCGCCTCGACGTCAACCTGTCGAGAGGCCGCGGAGACCAGTCGGGGACCGCTCGATACTCGGCAATGCGGAAGTTGCCAGGCAGGGGTGAGACGGGACAAGGCCTTTCCCGCGGGCCAAACACCTTCGTCTCTGGACACGCGATACGCCGTATGGAACAGGGCGAACCCGGCCGAAACGGCAACGGGAATTCTCATAATTAATAACGCGGACGGCTCCCACGAGCCGTGGAAGGTTAGAGGTGTCGTCGACTGGTCTTGCTAATGGTAGCAGAGGATCACGCAAGTTTACAGTACACGTACCCGGCAATTTGCATAGCGTCGTCCGCCAGACTCCGTTCAGTGTCCACCTTCGCCGGTGATCCTTGATCCCTGAACCCGTTTGCGCCCATAAACTGAAACGCGCGGATCACGATGCAGCCGTTCGCGCGTTTGGTCCACTCCCGGTTAGCCAGCTCGACCCGGTATCAGATACAGTGGAGCAGCCTGTCCCGTGTTCGCTTCTTCCTCCTAAAGCTACTTACGGTATCGGTCATAAAACTATTCGTTCTTTTTTTTTTCCGCTAAGACACCGAACCGACGTCTCTTTAACCTTTGCTCGTGGCGCGCACGTATACACGAAGATCTTCCAAAGGGAAAATTGATTTAAATTATTAGTTCCGTCGAACAGGTATATACGGTACATTCCCGTACAATGTTCAAGTCGCGATCCTGGCAAACGAACCGCTCGTCGATAAGATCAGGTCGTCCGAGCATGTTTTTGGAACCAATTACCATTTATCACGAGGAATACAAATTACCTCGAACGTTCGCCGACTGATGTGGGAAGCATCCGTAATCGAACAGGTTCCCAAGGACACGTTTCGCCAAAGCGGGACATCCAGTTACCGCGTAGGATCCGCGATAACCCATAAGCCTGCCTGTCAATTATCCAGCATTCGGTTTGTCGAATGCCCCGCTGCCCGTCGTCCCCCGGGAAGATGAAGCATCGGCTTGGACGGGTCAGCCTGCCTTTTAGGAAAGGCGGACAGATCCGTTAGTCATTGCTGGATCGACGCCGATACTCATTCAGGGTACTTAACGTGACGGAAGCGAGGAGACGAGCTGCGTGTCACCGTGGCTCAGCTGTTCGCACGAAAATACCGCCGTTATGGGACTGGTAAAAATGTCCGATAACCGCGGGGACGTATCTCTCGAAGGGAATTTCGATTAGCATGAAACGCACACGGGAGCAAATAAAGGGGAGATTCTCACGGCGCGCAACCATAGAACCATTAAGAGTGTGTTCCAATTAGTACTCGGCTAGGAACAAGTTGAGAGCGGTTTATCGCGAGTTTTTCCGAGCGGAAGAACCAGTTCGAACGCCGGGATGTCCCTCGTATACGCACGACAGCCGTGCCGCGGCTCGAATCGGGCATTTGCATAACACGCAACTGCGAAATCGACTTAAGATGCACGCGTGACTGATTCCGCCTCGTGGTTGCTACCACTTGTCGCCGCGGTCCCTCGACGCGGACTCGATCTCACGGCCCGTAACATCGGGAATCGTGCGGCTTGGCCAGTCTTTAGCTAATCACGGTACATCGTCGGGTATCAATGGCTAACCGGGACACAGGGGACCTGGCGGTGGAAACTTCGCCCACGGTCCCCGCGTTAGGTGGCGGCGGCGGAGAAAAGGAGTGGAGGGACGCGGACAGTCTGTTCCCAGGTGAAGGTAATCATATTCCGCGTTCCACGGTAATGGTGAACGAACGCAGCCTCCGGGCTCTAACGGAACCTCTGGCACCAGCACCCCATTTCATCGGACCCGTGGGTGCACCTACCTGCACTTTATACTCGAGTCAAACTCCTTCGCTGCCGCAATTATCGTGCGAACAGCTGTTATCCGGGATGGAAGAGGTTCCCTGATCGTTATCAGCCTGTTGTTTCTAACTGCCGCTTCTAAGTGTCCCGTGGTTGCTCTCCCCTCTACCGATCTGCTAATAAATCCTGCGGTTAGGATCCAATTTAACTGCGCGCCTCGACGAACCGCGGGGGTCACGCGTAAGGGTTTAGCGGAGGAGAGCTTTGGATGTAGGAAATCATCGTTTATCGATGGAAATTTAAGACTGAATTTCTCGCTGTAAACGTTATTGGATAGTTAGAGTTAGGAACTACGGTTGCCTACTTGTGCGAGCTAAACTGTGCATGGTTACGCTCGTAAATTCCTACTAGATCGTTCGCGCGGAACCAAAACTGCAGCGCTCGAGCGTCAGTTACGTTCGATGAGTAGTCTGAAAAATTGTACGGAAAATATTGCTCGTCTCACGCGTTACTCGTCGTTGGCTATCATTACGCTTCGCCTCTCTGATACTCATCCGAATCTGTATCGTATCGTGAAATCGGTCTGTAGGTTGCGGCACGGCCGTACCGAGAGCGCAAGTGAAATTAGTCGCGGTTCGACGAGTGCGGCCGCAACCGGGTCCTGCAAGAAGGAAAGTAACACAGCTCGCGACGAATCAGGGTGAATCGACGCGTGTGCCGATCGCGACGAAAGGGAAACAGAAAAAGATGGAAGGGGTACGACGAGCCGAGGGAGCGGAAGATGGAAAAGCGTGTACGATCTCCGCTGAAACGACGAGCGCGCTCGCATATTCATTCAGGACGTGTCACCTCGTGGGTGTGTCGTTTCCAGCTCATCAGCGTAACGGCGTCCCTGTCGAGTAACGCGCGCCTTCGCCAGGGATGCGATAATGGGACAATGGGACGTGGATTCGTTGAATTTCGATGGAAATAGACGGGGGCAGAAAGCGGCGGCTCTTTTAATTTGGAAATTTTTGTCGCGCGTCGTGCGTGACTTCGCGGCGTGTCAAAGGGTCGAGTGGTTTTCTTTGTAAGAAGGGTTGTTGAAATTTATGAACGATCTATGCTTCGACAAGGTACTCCGCGTCGATACGCTCTCCCTTCGCATTTATAAGTTTTCGTACGTAAAATACTTGAAACTTGCAGGACAATCGAAAACCCTTTGAATAATCTTAAAATTCGTAAAACTCCCCAACGATCTTCCAATCGAGGGGGAGGCCGCCAAAGTCTGACCCCGTCATTTCTCCGCGTAACACAGTGTCTGCATTTTTCGTTGGCGAATACTTCGGCAAGGTGAACGAGGTGCGCGCGGTCGTCGATGCACGTTCGCGTCCATTCACCGAATTCCCCGGTTCAATGGGCCGTATCCTGAATACGCAATGACGCGCAGCTTTTGCGCCGGCTCTCCCGAGGAGCACGGCCTGGCCTCTGTCGGCTTCCTCTGGCCGTTCCTCGCGCACGACGCCGCCGTAGGAACGCCGATGGAAGTCCATCCAGCATCGCGGGATTCATCGCGATATACTCCGAAGATGTAATTTACAAGCGTTGTTAACGAGCAGACGCGAGCCAAGGTGTCGCGAGTCGCGTTCCCTCCTGACCCTCTCGTTCTAGCTTTCGACGAACAATGAAAGCGCCGCTGGAGGAAGCGCACGGACGGGGAAGAGATGAAGTCGACGGCTCGAAGAGAAACTACCCACGCTCTTTTATCTCGTTGGCCCTTTGTATTAAGCCGCAGTCGCAACTGGTATGCGCCGGCTTCACCAAAGTCCACCTTCTCTTCCTGTCGATTCTTCTTTTTGCCCCTCCTCCCCCGCCCCGCCCGCCCTTCCGCCTCTTTCCTCCCCTTTCACCTGGCTAGACCCGTGAACCGCGTTCCTGACATACGTAATTCGTTCTCCGCCGGCTCTTATCACATCGCAGTTCGTTGACATCGCGCGAGGAAGTGCTTCATCTTGCGCCGGAGTGCAGGTTCTCTCAGTCGAGTCACCGATCGTCTCTTCGTTTTTACTCAAACGACGTGTCTTCGTCAACTTTGACGGGAATTTAATCTGGAAATCATCGCAGAGATTTCGACAGGGATTAGAAATTACACGAATATGGATGTTTACGCGTTAAGACACTCGAATATTCTTCGAATACCCTTGTCTGTCGCCCACTATTTAAATCTACGCTTCCGCGTTCAAGTGGCCGCTCGAAGTAGTAGAAAGTTATGCTGGAAGAATCCAAGGGAACGATCGCGAATCTCTCGACGTGCCATTGACTCGTTCCCCTCAACCTTGAACTTGCCGCTGAATTTCTGAAGAGGGATTCCTGCGCGCGCGTCACCGGGAACGTAGCCGAGGCAGCCGGAAGTCGCGCGAATCCGGACACGCAGCATTCCCACGCACCCACGCCTCGTAAATTGACGCCCCGCCCGCAGACACGCGCGTACAAACACCTTGTATTTAGCGACGCTGCTGTCTTCGCCGGATTTGTTCGCCGATGCATGCGAGCGGAATGACGCCGGGAACACGCGCGCGCTTATTCATCCGCATCTGCATACCGCGCGGGAGTATCGCGAGAACCAGCCGGGCGAACCGCGAAGGCATGCGATTGGCTCGCTTCCAGCCCGTTGGTTACCGCACGTCCACCTGTCACGAGATGACAGTTACATTAGAATGCCACGTGACAAGATAAATGCGACTTTAACATTCACCGGGGGTAAATGAACAAGGGCCTGTTACAATTTCCTAGACCGTGGCCGCGTTCGTGATAATCGGTACTTATGCCTAATGGCTACTTGGAAGCATCGATTTTCATCGCACGAGCATCGTGACTGTCACTTCTCTGCTGTGGTATCTAAAAAAGGGATGATCGATCGTGTTACTGTTGAATAGATATATGATATTAACTGTTCGATCGCAGTTTACGTGAAAGTAATTGCGAAATAAAGTTTGGGATTTTTAGACTTAAAGATCAAACGGCGGGAACGAGACGAACGCGACTAACAGTACGTTTTTCATGGTTTCAGGAAACGGAAGAAGTGTGCCGACATGTCGGCCTTGAGCGCCGGGCCCTGTCGACCCGGGATTATACTCTGTCTGGCTGTTCTACTGGCATCGCAATCCAATTCTGGTGAGTTTTCGAGGGGATCCGCCGCAGGAACTTCCTCTGGAGCGAACCCGTTCCCCAACCTGCGCGAGACTTTTATCTACTGCTTTGCCCCGCTCGAACGCGCCGCGTACACGCTAGACGCGTCGAAACCTACCTCATTTGACGGCGAACAAGTGTACGTGATACGGCGCGAAGAAGAAGTCTCGACGAGGCGGAACGCTGCTTTTTTCCTCGGCCAGACTTCCTTCTTCGCGTCTTCCTTTAGAAAAAGAAAGAGATACCGGTATCACGATCGCAGACAACCATTTCAAATTCACGAAATACGATAAAAAGAAAGAAACAGCGGTACTTGAAATAATTGCTTCAACGTATCGAATCGTATTCTATCGATCTACCTAAACAGTAACAAACATGTAAAAAAAGAACGCGAAGAAGAAACATAAAGGAAGATCCTCTTGCGTCAGACACACGCGCACGCGTCTTCTCGAGCCTCGTTTTTTAAAACGACCATACTCTACGACTAACCCGAGCAGCCGATGTCTGAATGAGCAAGCCAGGCTCCGTCAGGACATCGAACCTATCTTTGCCCATAGCTCCCCACCCAGCAGGGGGAACAGTCTTACCTCATAACGCTCACCTCTGGCATCAGCCACGACGAGGGGTCCGAAGGTGGTTTCCCATGGACCTGGCACACCATATTCGTTCTTCGACGCGACTCGCGGCCGTCCCAGAGCGGCCCCGTCTTCTCCATCACGAGCCACGCTCTTCGAGGTATCGCGTAGGCCTCTTCCGTTTACGTCGAGCCGGTTTCGAATTACGTGTACATATCCGTGCCTGCTGTTCACGGCCGGCGATCGATCGGATCGCGGCCGACTGACAGATTCGATCGGGACCGATTAGTCATCTCGCTCCCCTGTGGCAACGCGACGCGTCGCTGCATTGTAAATCGCTCGAAAAGACCGGGGAGACCACTTTCACCTGCATCGCCGTTGCGTCACGCGAAACTCGAGGTCAAGTTCGTGGGAAACGAGCGGTGCACCGCGATGCAGACGTAAATTCATCCATCTCTCGCCGTTCCCCCCGCGTTGCACCTTGAACTTTACGGCTGGCTCTGTGAGAGTCGTTCCTTTGCTTCGAGTTTCTGGTCCAACCTTCCATAACGGTTTCATGCTCCGCGACACTCTCCACGTCGGATTATCATTTCGCCTCTTCCGCTTTTTTTTTGTTTCTCTCTTTTTACGGTGGAAGGTCTCCGTTTTATACGCCACGCGATCCTCCGTGGATTACCAAGGAGGACGTTCAACGACGGAGGACGTCCTTCCTGAAAATTGTACGCTAACTAAATTTTAATAGCCTCCGCATCCTTCGTGGGTCCTCCGCGAGGACGTCACGGAACACGAGTTAACAATCGTTGTTCCATTCTAACAAACCAAGCGATAGCATCGTAACGCGAAATTACCAATCAAAGTTCTGTTACCTCTATTCTCATTCCGCCTGTCCTACAAGGTTCACCAGCGCCCGTATCGAATCCCAATTAAGCGTCGACGTTTAATTCGGAATTTATATTAACCCCCTCTCGGGCGTCCATTGTCACGAGGCGTCGCAACGCGCGCACGGTTTTAACAGACGACGGGCGTTAATACAGACACCCATCGGCTTCTGTCGCGCGGGAAGAACGGATACGGGAAAAATGCAAACGCCTGTAATTGCTTCCTGGATCTTAGTCATCCTTCTCATGATCTATCAATGCCAGGGTACGGAATCGATCCTGTTTCCCGACGCAACGCGCGCCACCAAGGATCATTCTCGGAACAGCGTGTTACCTCGAACACGGCGACGTGCAAAAACGTTGCATCGTCAATGAGAACTCATTGGAGATGCAACGTTTTTGCCACGACCCAGCCCCTCCTCCTCTTCCTTTCCCCTTCACCACCCCGCCACGTTACCCCCCTCGACAATTGGCTGGTTCGACGAACACCGAGGCACGGACAAGTGCACGAGGAGGAACGATTCGACTCTTCGTGTCCGCGTGCTCTTTCCCCGCGATCCTTCCATACCCTTTTTTTCCCAAATAGATCACTAGGTGATCCTGTCCCGCGCGTGCACCACTATCCCAGCCGTTTTTGCCGCGACCCTCCCCGTTCGGAGCGTGCTCGAGATCGACGCGCTCGATCCTGGCACGATCCAACCAACCGACGTGACTCTCCTGCAGTCGATCGGCGCGTTTGACGGACGTTTGCATTCGAAAAAGGGATCGATATTCCCGACGTATCGCGATCTTCCACCGGGACGAAACAGTCCGCTGGTGAAAAAAAAGCTCCACGACTTTCGTTAGCCACTTTGTCGGGTCGGGTCTTTGAATTGGAGCCTCGCAACGCTTCTTGTCCACGATGTCTTCGACCAGACGATCTCGCGTGAAATTCTTCGCGGTCATTCGATCGAAAGGTGACCACCGTTCGTACGTTCTTCGAACACGAAGAAGCGAGGAACGTCCGATTCCATCTGGATTGCGCTCACTTTCCGGGTAATCCATCGATCGTTGCTTCTCGTGTCGGACGGCGATTATCGATCTCCGGTCGGGTGACACGTCGATCGACGCGAGGCGAGCAAAAAAGTTGACTGAAAACTGACGTCGATGGCGTAACCGAGGGACGAGATTTCGAGATCGTCGCGGAAACGATCTCTACCGGGGCCAACCGCTGTAAAAGAGGCGGCGGGAGGGGAGAAGGGGGGTAAAAAATGCGCGCGGCTGATACACAGCTGCACGAATAGCGGTTCCTGTACTTGCCTGCATCCACGTGATGCTGTGAATTCTGGTCAAACCTGTGTTGCCTCTGAAGAGACGATCTCGGCTCGCTCCTCCGGATGTCACTGACCGCGTACCTCACCGTTGCCCACTTACGGCCCGTGTCGTCGCACCTGACCCTCCGGCCGTTCCATATTTATGCCTTAATGCCGGCCAAAGTGTCGTTATCTTCGAGCATCATCGAGCCGTCGGGGCTCGCGTGCGCCTGCCGCCTTCCTCGTACTCGGCCGCTCGTTCGACGCTTCCTGAAAATATTATCGAATACGTTAACGGGTTGAACGGTTCCCCGGCCATTCGTGGAATCTTTATTGCGCGGAAGCGTCGCGTCGCCGCGGTATCGCCGCGATCGTTCGCGTCTTCGCCAGGCAAATTTCAACTGTCCCTCCACCCCCTTCGATTAATCGAATCTACGCTCGTTACAGCAATCACCGAACCTTTCAGAAATTAATCGAAGCGTTCGAGTGTTCCGTATTCGAGATACACTGTAGATGGGTTTAATAATTATGCAATTGACGTACAATATTTCTCATTTGTTTCAATATTTGTTACGCTTAAGAAGTGTACCGTACAGACGGAATGTCCTGGTTCTGTAATTGCATTATAAAAATGCCGCGTATTTTTAACCAAAGCCCGGTTAATTCGAGGCCTCGCGTTCTCCAAGCGTGCCAAGCACACAACAGACCGTTATCAAACAGTTGAACAAACACGCGTTCACTTTATTTGCCGTTCCTTATTCCTATTCGAGGGTATCCACCTCCGCTGGTTATCGTAACGATTAATTCCTGCCCGTTAACCTCGGCTTTGTGTCCGAGACGGGTGAGTAGTGCCGAAGCTCCGCTGGTCTCGCGCTCGAACGGCGAATTCGTGCGTCTCTTAAAATTCGGCGCGTGTAAAGGAGCGGTAAAGCAAACGCGGCGGTCAACAGCCATTAACGAAGGTACACAGAACCGCAGGCTTGCGCAAACACTCCCGCATAATTAGTTGCTTTTCCTAGCGCGTTATTTTCCTTCCGCGCGTCCACGCGAAGGTTGCGTATAATCTAACCCCATCGCGGAGGATTCGTCGCTCCGAGCGAGGAAGCCAGCCGAGTAGAACGCGGCTGGTACGTAGATCGGAATTAAAACACCCGTGTGCCACACCTGGCCGATTTGCATTCCAATTCCTATTTTCTTTAGCACCGCGCGGACCTTGGAACAACATCGACCGCGGATTTCCATCCTCGCTACGCGCGCTCCTCCACCCTCTATCGCTGTTCAAGCATCCAAGCCCGCCCTACGAACGTTTACCTTTCCGCGCTCTGTTTACGAACCGCGCCGTCTTATCGTTGTCGTTTACGATCATCGTCACGGCGCAGCGAAAACAGATTCCAAGACGGAAGTGGTCTTCCAAACGGAGAACAAGAGCAAATGATAGGAACGAGCCGCGTTACGATCCGCGCGGGGGTGGGACGGCCTGTAGAATGGGCCTGTTGTACGGAGGGAGCTACGTGGTGCCGGGTGCATCGAGAGGACTCCTCGTTCCCGTGCTCCTTCCATCGTCCGCGTAGCCTCCTTTGGTCCTTCTCACGCGCTTTCTTCGCCGCTCGAGGTGACGGGGTCACCGGCGATCATTCGACGAAGGGTATAACGGGACGCGTGGGTGCAACCTCCTCGTGACACTGATTAAATGATCGTATTAATCCTTGCGGCCCGTTGCACGGGAATTCGTGTCTACTCTTCTGGGAAACGTATGGATAACTGTCTGGGTTCGGTTCCGCGAGTTTATGTCTGATGTAACAGTTTTTGATTAGTGGGTTATTCAATGACTGCTGTCTGCGCGAGTTCTTTCGTAAAGCGTCTTGTTCTGGTTTGCCTTATCGCTGAATAAAGAAACGTGGATGGTCTGGAAGAGTATATCGCGCGCGATTCTTCTTTCGTTTACTTGTGACACTACTTCTTCGTCGGCTATGCTTTACGATTGCAGAGAAATTCGAAAAGAATTATAATTGTGCGAGTTGTTAAGTATTTGTGGAGATTTAAAGTACAGAAGTGGAATCGAAAGAACTGCACACATTGAACCGGGTTTTAAATTCCTTCGTGACCCAACGCGTTCAACCTCGAACGAGCCACAGCTGCTCCGTTATTCGCGATGGAACCGTAAGGAGCTGCACTTGTCGCCAGCTGTTGGTCCAATCACCTGGCACTTGGTCGGTGCTTCGCCGTGATATTGTAAACGGCAACGAACTCGATTGAATATAGCAGATAATTTATGATTGTCCTCGAAACGGTCCCATCGGTGGCGAGCGAACGCGCCGCGTATTACGCCAGAACCGGTCGGTCAACTTCTCGCGGCGCAACACGCTCGATACCAATGACATTGACATTCGCCGTCGGAAGAGGACGGAGTGGCGATACTCGCCGACCCGCTGGAAAAGCTTTAATTTGCCCCGTTAATGCAGAAGTCGTTCATCATCATTTGCCACTGGCGCAATTTATTGTCACGCGGGGAAATGTCCGTACACGCTGATTGGGCGACGAAAAAATTTGCGATATTATGCAGCGGACAAGTTGATTGAACTCCTTAAAGAAAAAAAAAAAAAAAAAAAAAACAGCGAACGCACCGAGTGGAAACTATAAATTATTCATGGTAATTTACGTGAACTCGTTGGGTGATTCTACAGTCTGTTTTTCTAACCAGTATAGATAGAACTAGGTCCTCTTGGTTGACGTTAGTTTAATCGATGTACTTTGTATCTAATTATCCGAATATTACCGTGTATTTGATAAATGAACGATGTATCGTCGATTAATCAAATATCTGAAACTTGTCGAGATATGGTTGTTAATTACTTCGTACTACTTGTCGTAACTTTGATACGTGTATGTATATATACAAGCTTTTAAGATCATTAAGATAGTTTTCCTTTTTGATGGATTTATATTATATGACGTTATGAGAAGTACACGTGTAACTATTTTTTGATATTACTGCTGAGATAGTTGATGAATTATCAGTCATGTTTTTTAATATGGAGTACATCAGTGAAATATATGATTGCTGTCGTAACTATTAACATACATTCGTTACGATTTGCTTCGAAGAACTATTTATTAAAATAGGATAGCACTTTCGCAGCTCGCCTGACTAATACAGGCCTGATCTACTTACACAGCCATCGTGGCGTCATTAGCGCACAAATGACCACGTATCGCGCTATAAAAATGACAGGCAATCAACTATAATTCATACTTAGATTACAAGCTTTTCAATCCACTCTTATATTAGCGACGATATTATTCAAACCATTTCGACCCCCCAGGTATTCAGCTTCGTGACAAGTACTCCACATACAAACTCGTATAACCATAATTTCCAATACACTTATACGCTGTTCTTCTACATTGATGAGAAACCTTCGACGATAAAGCTCGCGATCGCGAACAGCAATATTTTCGCCATCTGAATAGCCGCATTTCTTCTTGCAACAGAGGAGAGTTTTTCCCGCAAGAGTCTCGTAACGAAGCGTCTCATCTGGCTGATCGGAGATCGATATTATTCCATCCAGTTCTCGATCGAGGACACCGCGAGGAGAATTCCATCACGGTGGTTGCGGTGCAGGCTAAACCGCGACCTTGGTGGACACGTAGCGCAGAATTTCGTGCACGCGATACGCGTCGGGGAGCAGAAAGCCAGCTGCTCATCGGAGCGTGTGCGGTTGATGGTAATGAACTTTCGCGAGGCAAGGCCGCCAGGGGTGATTTCATAACGCGCGCGCAACGCTGCCTCGCCCCGTACTTGGGTGCCCGGAGAAACGGTCGAACAGCACGCTCGACCCGTACGGGAAGAGGCGGTTTCGCAATAAAAAGCGCGATCTTCGCGGTGGAGAACGTTGACTTACATAATGACGCGAGCCTCCGCGATGAATAAGACCCGGCCTCGATTACCGTTCCTTCGCGGACGCGTGGATTTTTGCCCGCCGCTCGAGGCGAGATCGCGATTATTGTTCGCGGAGATAAACCCGCAAAGGCCGTTCGTTTGTCCTTGGTTAATTACGCGCGCTGGAATTCCGTGGTCGTGGCACCTGCGCCGGAGAACGTAACGAGCGGAACTCCTCTTTTTCGATAAATACACGCGTGTACAGTTACTTCGCTCGTTAACATTCGAGTACAAGCAATTTTCACTCCTCAGGGGTTTTGCATTCATTTTACAAGGGGGACGAACATTCTTTTTCGCTCGGCGAAGAAATTACACGGGACAGATATGGAAAAATGATGAAATCCAACGCGGACGGTTCGAGAGCGATCCCGTTAGGGCCTGTCAATTTGTTCCATTTAATTCGTCCGTTTCCTCTAAATCAATCGAGAGCGTGGACCGCAAGAAACGCAGGCCGCGCTTCTACGCCAGCGGATACCCCGAAGAAATCGGCCGACGACGTCGAAGAAACTGGTATTCCCGTCCATCCATTGATCCCGTCAGCGAACAAATCATTTATCGTGGCTGGCAAAAAACGCTGCTTCTTCTTCCTCACCTGTCGTCCACGAGTCTCTGGGTAACCGCGTCCGAGTGGCAGACAACGGTAACGGTTCCCCAGCGCGGAACGTTAATCAGAATCTGGTGGTGGTTCCCTGGATGAACGAAAAAAACCGCGAGCAACCTGCGTAAATTTCCTTGGTTCACGGATTCGCGGCTCTCCCCTCGAACCGTATTCGCGATGAGGATTACGAGCGACACCCGCCCCTGCGTTCGCCAGGACGCTCGCCAAGGCGTTCTCCAAGGCGTTCGCCAGAGCGTTCGCCAGGGCGTTCTCTAAGCCGTGATAATTTAGCGCAGGCACCGCGCTGGACAAGAATCGTCTCGAGGTAGCAACGTGTGCATACCTGCGTATATACACACGTCGGTACGTGCTCGGGCCCCGTGTAACGTGGAGGCACGCGGCTGGTACACGTTCGTGGGACCCGCGACGGAGCCACCGCGGATGGTCCTTCCATTCACGGAGCCCGGTTCGCTGCTTCCCAGTACAATTCGATTCGCTGGAAGCCGCTGCTCGCGCCCCGCGCCTACCACGGGACGCTGATCCACGAATATATGCCTTGGCTCGCCGCGACTCACGTATACGAATACGCGAACGTACACGCCGGCCGGGAGCACCTTGCGGAAACGCACGCGCCGCGCATTTCAACCTCGCGCCTTCGAGTCGCGGATCGACTTCCGATCGGCAGGCCTCGACGGTTCCCAGGGCCCGTCACCTGTCAGACGTGCCTGCCTCTACGCCGCCGCGAGACACGACCTGCTCCATTTTTTCACTGGAAATGGGCTTCCCACTATTTTCTACGGTATTCTCGCACGAAACTTTTTTCACCACAATCATCCATTGTGCCTTAATCATTTTATTTCATCGCACGTGTGCGTTTATTGTTTTAGTCTTTTTTACGTCCAACGTTTTGTACGCATATGTGCGAACAGAAGTTATTACCTTTGTTATTTGTTAATATTTATTCATTATCTTCCACGTTCTATTCGCGAGTGGAAAGTCTGTATTACTTGTCGTGGACGGCTCCTCTGTCTGTTCCTTTCTACCTGTGGAATGCAGAATTATATTTGTCCAATAAGTGGGCTTTTCGGACGTTGCTCGGTTTCCGAGGCGGTGGCATTAAAATTTATTAAGCGAATCGATTTAAAACAAAGGAGATCGTGATACGAGCCACGAAAAAATGTTTGCGAGGCATCTTCAGCGCCATGTAATAAATCTGCCAGCTCGGTACGTTCAATGAAGGGATTATACTGGACATTCGAATCCTTCGCCTCGCGGTGCACGTATCCGCGTACGGGTACGTTTTGTGCATCACAAGAAGTTCCTGGACAGTTTTGAAAGAAAAAGTACGAGCAGAGACTTTTCAAAGGAGAACGACGTGTCATTTGCGAATTCATAAATTCTCCTTCGCTTCGATAGAACTCGACGAGGCGGATATATCGTTACGAATGACACCCTCTTTTTCATCGTTTCTTATTATCGATTACAATCTTCTCAAAATTTTTTAGTCACACTTGAGAAGTACAGCGTGTATTCTTGCATTATAAAAATAAACCATCTAAAGAAAACGTAATTAACAAACAAGGCGCATACCAGGACGCGTATACATCGCATCATCGAGCTCGAAGGAAGCGTTCGCGCAGAAATTCTCAATAACGCGAAAAGCGAAGGCGTAAGTCGGGAAAAGAGGATACAAAGGATCCTATCGGCGCACAGAGAGGCTTATTGTGCGAGCAGAAAGAATGACAGGGCGATTGTGCCCTCGCGAGGGTGCCGTCCCGCGTTTCACGAACAATCGAACGGCCGTGTACCGCGCGCGGCACTTCAATTCCGAAGAAATTGCGAAAAACGCCCGCGTGCCGAGAGCAGGGTGTACGTAGCGCGTGTCGCGCGTGCGTTCCTCCTCTTTTCTTCTTTTCTTCGCGCGCATCTGTGACGACAGTGAAATCTAGCGGGATAAAGACGGGGACACGGACGGGGGACGGGGAACGAGGCGAAAGAGGATTCTGTATTCCAGCGCACGCTCGTCATACAATTCGTTCGACTGGGGCGAGGGTGTTAACGAGAATTCGCCCACGCACGCTCGCGCCATATGACGCTTTGACTCACTCCGTTGTTAAACCCGGTTCACCCCCCGGACAAACGCAGCCCGCCGGTAATTACTATGATAAACTGCCACGCAGACGAGACACGGCCTCGTCTACCCGCGAATTTCATGGGAAAATGGAGTTGCTAAGATTATTTAGCCTCGTGCACGTCGCGCGTACACGAACGTTGGAATTCGACGTTCGACTCGCGAAATTGATGTTCGTTTCAATCTACGCGGCATTGTACCGCGCCGCGACGCGGCTGATTTATCATCGCCCGTGTATTACCGTGGATTGTACGCGCGTGCGATCAGGCACGCCGAGATGAACCGGATAATAACGTTTCATTTTTCCCCTATTTTTCTGTTGCAGCGCCCGTATACGACCAGGATACCACGCAGGTAGCTGAATACGAGAGAGGTGTGTACGCCGCGGCGACTTTTATTACTCCTAATCAATGTACACGTACGCGACCGACGTGAGGTTAATTGTATCGCAGTCGAACAGACGGCACGTGCCGTTTTAACGATTCTTACACGGCACCGCTTTCAATCGATCCTTTCGATGAATATTAAGAACGTCGAGCACCGTTTCATCCTGCTGTCATATGTACATACGTCTGTATTTGCAATGCTAAAACGCGTGTCCTTTATGGAACGTTGCTTGTCGCACTCTCGTTAATTCATTGATTCGGATCGATAATGAAACAGAAAAAAAGAAGCGGCGAGAGAAAGGGAGGCCCTAATCATCTTGCGAATTCACAGCCGCGACAGGATGCTACTACAACTATCAGCACTACGAGGAGGGCGATAGAATCGTAACGAACGAACCGTGCCTGAACTGCACGTGTCACAATCGAATGCTGATGTGCTACCTGAGGGTCTGCCCGTTCACCAAGGCGATCGGTCAGGACTGCGTGGTCGAGAAGCATCCGGATCAGTGCTGTCCCGTGATCAAGTGCCCAGAGGTGCCTGTGCAACTGTTGACCTCGACCACTAACGCGCCAGCCACTTCCGGCTCCACGGCACTCGGCTTCCACGACAATTACGGATGCAAGGTGAACAATCGGTTCTACGCGGACGGCGCCCAATTACCGATCGACCCTCAGAACCCTTGCGAGCTGTGCTACTGTATCAGGAACAGGACCACCTGCGTCATGCAACAGTGTACTCTGTGCGTGGCTGGGTGCAAGCCAGTCTATCAACCGGGAGTATGTTGTCCGGTCAAGTACAATTGCGGTAAGTGGACTTCGAAAACGACGCTTGCGACTGGGTCCTCTGAAACCAGATCGATCTTTACGCGATTCTATTTCTTTATTTCGTTTGTAAAAAATTTCAGCAGAATACGACGAGGATCTTGCTACCACGGTTGAACCATCGCCTGGTCTAATCATGACCACGACGATAGCCCCAGGAGCGACGCCACAGTGCTACCACAACGGGAAGGTTTACGAGGACGGTGACTTGATACAGTCGACGCAGCCCTGTCAGCATTGCTATTGTCTCCGCGGTGAGATCGCGTGTGCTGTTCAAGATTGCGGAACGCCGATGAAAACGCACAGGAAGAACTGCACGGCTCTGCCGCCGGCGGTAGGACAGTGTTGTCCGACCACGTATCAGTGTGGTAAGAATTTACATCATTTTTTCTTTTTCCCACGTTAAACTAATGAACTACTTGGAAATCGCGAAATTAACTCTACGTGGATGTTGTTCGTTACGCAGAAGACGATGGACACGACGAGCTGATAACGTTACCGATGGGCGGTGAACAGACGACCGTGAAACACGTTCTCGAGTCCACGACGTCGAGCGTAACGGAAGCTGCGAAGGAATACGAGGGTGCGAGCAGCGAAACGCCTATCGAAAGTGCGCCGTCTACTGAAGAGTCTCAGAAAGAGACGTCGGAGGAGAAGGCTGTCTCAGAAAGCGCAGCGACCGAGAGGGTGACTGAAGCATACACGACTGAGGGTGCGCCATCTGCGACAGAAGCTGGCGCAGCGCCAAAAGCGACCGAGCCACCTCGAGAAGAAGCAGGTCAGGCAACGGAAGCACCGAGCTTGGAAGAAAATGTCGAACAAGCGGTTACTAGACCCGCGGAAGAAACTATTGAACAAGCCACGGGAACGTCTGTTCCTCAAGAATTACCGGAATTATCTTCCCCAAAACCGGAAGTTCAACCTGAGGAAGCTACTACCGTGGGAGAGAAAGAAGTAGGTGTGGTAACGGAGGAGGCGCAAACTGAGGGTGCGTTACCGAAAGAGACACAGACTGCAGTTCCGGAAGAAGCACAAACTGAAGGTGCGGTACCAAAAGAAGCGCAAACCGAGGGTGCTGTGAGAGAAGAGGCACAGACCGAAGCTGCGGTACCGAAAGAAGCACAAACCGAGGGTGCTGTGTCAGAAGAAGCACAGACTGAAGGTGCAGTAACAGGAGAAGCTCAAACAGAGGGTGCAGTACCAAAAGAAGTACAGACTGAAGGTGCAGTGTCAGAAGAAGCACAAACGGAGGGTACAGTGTTACAAGAAGCACAAACAGAGGGTGCAGTACTAACAGAAACGCAAACCGAGGGCGCAGTGCCACAAGAAGGACAAACAGAGGCTGCGATGCCGAAGGAAGAAGAACCTAAATTGCCAACCACTGAAAAGGAGGAAGAATTGAAACCAACGGAGGAAACTGTCACTAGCTTAGAGCAAGAGCCAAGTGTCACCGAAGCAACGATACCTAAAGAAGAACAGCCAGTCGAGGAAGCGGAGAAGCCAACGGAAGCATCGGAAGTTCCAACTGAAGAGAAGGCCACTTCACCCGTTCCCGAGGCTGAGATCACTACGGTCAAGAGTTTGGGCGAAGAGGAAGCGACGGAAGCAGTCAAAGAAGCAGAAACTCCCGCGTCTGTTTCGGAACCAGAACAAAAACTGACGACAGTAACACCCATCGAGGGAAGACCAGAAGAAGCTGCGACGCCTGAAACAGAAATGACTACTGAAAAGTCAGCTCAAGAAGTTCCCAGTACGGAACAAATTCCAGAACAAGCAGCGGAAAAGGAGAAGCCAGTAGAAGTCAGCACGGAACAGCAACCCACCGAAGCTGGTATCCCAATGGAACACGAAGAACAGGCAACAACAGCCGGTGCGGTTGAACAGGAAACGGAATTGCCGGTACACGAACACAAAGTTCCCGAAGAATTACCTCCTCCGCTTCCCAAGAAGGCAGACACGATCCCTGTCGAAGGTCCAGAAACAACTGCGCAACCGGCTGTGACGGAGGAGCACGAAGAAGAGGAAGCTCCTGTGATACCGGAACGAGGTCCACCAGGTATTTCAATTACAGAACGCGTGCCTGAAAGCAAAGCAGAGGATAAGGATGCAGTGACAGAGGTTTACGTTACTCAAGGCTACGTTGACATGAAACCACCAGAGTACCACGTGCCAAGTAGCCTGGTGACCGAACCTCCTGAGAGTGTTCCAACCACGTACGCACCTTCGGAGCAAGAAACAACGATCGCTTCGAAACAGGAAACGGTACCAAGTGAAGAAAGCGCCGCGACTGAGGAACTGTTACCGCAGGAAGGTCCTACGACAGTAGGCGCGAAAACAGAAAAGGTTGAAGAGGGCGTTACTTCGGTTCCTGAAGCAAGCCCAGTTCCTGGTGAAGAGAAAGGAGCAACAGAAGCTGCGCCTCAAGGTACGGAGGCTGGTGCTGCTGTCGAGACTGTCACGTCAACGGAGCAACCTTCGCAGGAGCAGACACAGCAAACTGAAGAAGCAGGTTCATCGGAAGAACAAGTTACCGAGTCATCTGAAGTATCTCCACCGAAAACGGCTTTCGAGGAAGGGTTGCCAACCAAGAGACTGCCTATAGGTGAATCTGGCGAGACTTCTTCCGAAGAAGTTACTGATTCCAGCGAGGAAGTCAGTGCTCCGAAAGAAAAACCGACTGAGGAGGAAACAGGAAAAGAATACGAGCACCCATCTGAAGCGCCAACTGAAGCACCTGCCGCGGTACCTGCGACCGAAGAACATCCTACGGAGCAACCGACTGTCGAAGAACAGACGGCAGAAACTGAGAAAGCGACAACGGAAGCTGCTGCGATGGCTCCTTCGACGGAAACGCCTCACGTTGAAATAGAACCGACGGAAGCTAGTGCAGTTCCGGAGGAACAACCCGCCACTGAGGAAGAGAAACAAGCAACAGTCCCGCCAGAACAACCTGCTGTCAGTTCGGAAGCACCTGAAGAGCAAGCTACTGAGGAACCAATTGCTGGCGAGGAGGAAGCTCCAGTCACTGTGAAAGCAGTTGAGGCTGAAGAGACGAGCACTCCAGAAGTGTCTGTCAGCGAAACAGAGCAAGCTGAAGGAAGCGAGAAACCTGCCACCGAGGAGATCCCGAAAGAAGTAACCGTCTCGGAAGTCGAAAGTTCACCAACGACTCAAAAGGCAGTGGAACCCGAGATATCTACGGAGGGTGGTTTGTCAGAAGCTACAGAAGAATCAGCTGTTGGGCAGACTGAAACACCGATAACCAAAGAGACATCGACGGAAGGGGTGCAAGAAGAACTAAGAACGGAGGGGATAATGAAGGAGGAAGCTCCAACCGAAGGACCTGTCGCTGTGTCGCCGTCCACGGAAGAGGCGGTCACTGAGGGAAAAGAAGAAGAAGTGACGCAAGCGCAGCTTGAGGAACAAGTGCCGACCAAATTACCTAGCGAACGGAAAGAGGATGAGAAAATAGAAGTACCGCTTGAGGAGGAAGAAATAGGAGGCGTTCAGAAGCCTTCTCTTGAAGAAGAGAAGCCAACTGAAAAGCCCGCAGAACGAGAAGAAGGAACGACTGTCGCGCCGGCAGTAGTCGAAGAAGCAACTGGAAAGCCTGGTGAAGAAGAGAAATCTCCTGAAGAGGAGAAACCTACGGAAGGACAAATTGCAGAGGAGAAACCAACGGAAGCACCTACCGAAGAGCAGAAACCTGAGGAAGAAGAGAAACCAACTGAAGAACCTCTGGAGGAAGCAAAAATTAGTGGAGAAAAGATGCCAATTGAAGGGCCTACTGAGGAGGAGAAACCAACTGAAGCGCCCACTGAGGAAGAGAAACCAACTGAAGGACTCACTGAGGAGGAGGAACCTGTTGAAAACCCAGCAGAAGAAGAAGAACAAAAGCCAACAGAAGAAGCAATCGAGGAAGGAAAAATCACAGAAAGTCCTGAGGCATTGAAACCAACTGAAACGTCTTTGGAAGGAGGAAAAGTTGAAGAAGAGGAGAAACCAACGGAAGCACCGGTAGAAGAAGAAATAACAGAGGAACAGATACCAACTGAAGGTCCTAGCGAACAAGAAAAACCATCAGAAGCGGAAAAGCCACTTGAGGCGTCAACGGAAGCTCCCATAGAAGAAGAGAAACCAACAGAAGGTCCTCTTGAAGGACAAGAACCAACGATAGAAGAAAAGCCTGTTGAAGAAGGTCAACAAACTGAAAAACCTGTTGAAGAAGAAACACCGAGTGAGAAACCAGTAGAGGGTGGAGAGCCTGTTGAAGAGCAGAAACCAACTGAAGGTCCTACTGAAGTTGAACAACCAGCTGAAGAACAGAAACCAAAGGAACCTGCTGAAGAGGAGAAATCAACCGAAGGACCGACAGAAAGTGAGCAACCTGCTGAAGAACAGAAACCAACCGAGGGACCTACAGAAGGTGAACAACCTACTGAAGAACAGAAACCAACCGAAGGGCCTTCGGAAGGTGAACAAGCAGGTGAAGAAGAGTTGAAACCAACTGAAGGACCTACAGAAGGTGAACAACCTGCTGAAGAACAGAAACCAACTGAAGGACCAACGGAAGGTGAACAACCTACTGAAGAACAGAAACCACTGGAAGGACCAACGGAAGGTGAAGAGCTGAAACCAACTGAAACACCTACTGTAGAAGAACAACCCACTAAAGCGCAGAAACCAATCGAAGAACCTACTGAAGCAGAACAACCTGTCGAAGAACAGAAACCAACTGAAGGACCTGCAGAAGGTGAACAACCTATTGAAGAGCAAAAACCAACCGAAGGACCTACAGAAGGTGAACAACCTATTGAAGAACAGAAACCAACGGAAGGACCTACAGAAGGTGAACAATCTATTGAAGAACAGAAACCAACAGAAGGAGCTACAGAAGGTGAACAGGTAACTGAAGAGCTGAAACCAACTGAAGGGCCCATAGAAGGTGAACAAGCAGGCGAAGAGTTGAAACCAACTGAAGGACCTACTGAGGAAGAAAAGCCTATTGAAGAAGAGAAACCAGAAGAAGAGCCTGTTGAAGAGCAGAAACCAACCGAAGAACCCACAGAAAGTGAACGACCTACTGAAGAGCTGAGACCAACGGAAGGACCTATCGAAGAAGGAAAACCAACTGAAGTGCCTGCAGAAGAAGGAAAACCAAAGGAAGGACCTACGG
Organism: Xylocopa sonorina; assembly: GCF_050948175.1. Classification (NCBI taxonomy): domain Eukaryota; kingdom Metazoa; phylum Arthropoda; class Insecta; order Hymenoptera; family Apidae; genus Xylocopa; species Xylocopa sonorina. The sequence goes on from NC_135200.1 coordinate 6,383,027, forward strand.
AGGAAGGAAAACCAACTGAACCTACAGAAAAAGAGAAGCCTTTAGAAGAAGGCCAGCAAACTGAAAAACCTGTTGAAGAACCTATTTCGGAAGGAAAACCAACTGAACAGTCAGTCGAAGCAGAAACACCAAGTGAAGGACTCGCTGAAGAAGGGAAGCCTACTGCAGGACCTGTTGAGGAAGAGAAACCGACTGAAGGAGCTGTCGAGGCAGAAAAACCGACTGAAGGACCTGTTGAGGTAGAGGTATCAACTGCTGTACCTTCAGAGGAAGAGAAGCCTATCGAAGAGGAACAATTGACTGAAAGACCTGCTGAAGAAGAGAAACCAACTGAAGGAGCTGGTGTAGCAGAGGAAATAACTGAAAAACCGCTGGTAGAGAAACCGAGCGAAACCATGCCACCTCAGGAAATTGTACCAGTAACTGAAGAAATTTCAACGGAAGGTCCCGTGGTTAAAGGGAAACCATCTGAAACTACTGAAGCTTTACCTACGGAAATGCCTGCCATACAAGAAACTGTAAGCCCGTCTGCTCCTAAAGGGGTACCTGAAGTATCGACAGAAATTTCGAGCGAAACTCCAGAATCTTCTACAACAGCAGTCGAGGAGAAAGTTTCGCCGACGGAAGAAACTCGTACAGAGGCTGGTATACCACAAGAGACATCAACAGAGGTTCCCACTACCTACGAAGAGCCTTCCACAGGACCGACTAAACCCGGTCCTGAAGAACCTTTCGAAGAAAAATTACCAGAGGGTACTACTCGACAACCTGAATTGCCTGTCGTAACCGGCGCTGTTCCAAGTGAAGAAACAACTGAAGGTAAAAAGCCTGAGGAAGGTACCATGACTGCAGTACCTGAAGTTTCGCCAACTGAACCTTCACCTGTCAGAACAACCTTCGAACCTTACGAAGAAACGAGATTACCGGAAGAAGAACAGAAAGTAGTTACTCCTGAAGAAGCTCAGACAACGGAATCTTCTAAGGAAGAAGAGTTTACGCAAATTCCACGGGAAAAGGAACCAGAAGAAAAGGCTCCCGAGACTCCAACTATCGAGAAGCTTCCAGAAGCATCCACAGTTGGAGAGGAAGGAGAAGTTTCAGAAACTACACCGCTCGCGGAAGCCTCGCCAAAAGTCACCACTGAAGGACTTGTAGAGCAATCGACGATACCTGAACAGGTGCTCGAAGGAACATCGCCTCAACCTCCCCATCTTCCACCAGCAATTCCAGGAGAGGGTAACTGTCTCGTGAACGGACAATCTTACAGCAATAACTCCGCTATCCCACCTGTCAATCCTTGTCAACTCTCTTGTCGATGCACCAGCAGCATTATTCAGTGCGAACTGGTACAGTGTCCACCGCCACCAAGTACACTTGTCAACTGCATGCCTATCCACATTGGCAAAGATTCCTGTTGTCCGATGTACGCTTGCGAGTCAGTCCCTACAGCTGGTCTCGAGTCCGATAATCACATGATCGATCACGAGACGCCCAAATACGAAGAGAAGGAGAAGGAAGAGAAAACTGTATCGCCTCCTGTTTCTGAAATCTCAGTTGCAGAAGCTACAACGAAAGCTATCGAAGCTAAAGAACATCCAACTACCATACCACCGGAAATGCACGTACCGAGCGAGGAAACCGGCCAACAGACGGTTGCACCTGGTTTGACCGAAGAAACACAGACGACACTAAAATCTACGGAACCTGAGCTCGTACAACCGACAGAAGCTGCCAAAGAACCCGAAGAGCATACTGTTAGTCCAGTACCACCAGTCGAGGTCGAGTCTTCCAGTCAAATCCCTGAAGAAGAAGCGAAAGGAACTTCACCAGAATTGCCGAGCAGCTCGATGAAGAGCGTAGAAGAAGAAGGAGAACAGGTAACGAGAGTACCATCGACCGAACAGCCAGTCGAAGAAGAAGTGTCGGAACAGCAACCCTCGACTCCAGCTGCTGGCGAAGAACAGACGACTGCAACCCAGGAAGAAGTAACTTCCTTTGAGGTTCAAAAAGAAGCTCCAACTACTGCTAAACCAGCGATCGAACAACCATCCGAAGAAGAACAGAAACCAGTAGAAGGCGAGGAACAGGCAACGGTTTCCCCTGTAGCTCCAGAGGAAGCTGCGAGCAAGGAACCCGAAATTCCAAGCGCTTCGATGGCGCCAGAGGCGGAAGTGTCAGAAGGTCCAGAGCGTGCTGAAACTCAGAAACCGTTGGAAGAGGGAATCACTTCAAGTACAGAGACAGTGGCGCAGCCTGAACAAGAAGAGACGAAAGTTACGTTGCCTGAAGAAGAACAAGGTCAACCTGAACAGCCAACCACAGAGGGAGGATTGCAAACTGTCCAACCAAGTGAAGCAGAGTCTGAGAAACCATCTCCTCCAACAGAAGAAGCATTTACTACGCAAGAAGGCGTTACAACAGGCGGGGAACAGGAAACTGTCAAACCTACCGAAGTTGAAGCACCCGTAACGGTGAAAATGGGAGAATCCACGGAAATTCCAGTATCTATACCAGTTGAAGAAACAACAGCTTCCGGTATAACGAAAGGAGCACCGATCAGTACCGAAGCACCTGCTGAAGGAACGATGGCACCGTCGACAGAAGGCACAGCAGTTTCTGAGGAACCAGAAGTTCCTCTAGAAGAAGTGCAGCCCACTGGAACTGAGCAACCGTTGATGCCCACTACTGTAGAAGAAGAGCAAACCAAAGAAACCGCTGCCCCAGAAAGTCCAGTTCAGGTGACTACACAGGCTGCTGAAGAACACACAGTAACACCTCAGCAACAACTTGAAACGACACACGAAGAGCAAGCGCCAAGTTCTACCGAAACTGCTGAAGTAGGCACCGAACAACCATCGGTACCAACTGAAACTAAGGAAACGATGGAAGAAGAGGGAGTCACCGAGAAGCAATTGATCACGGTTAAAGCAAGGCCTGAAGAGGAATCAGCAGAAACTTCATCTGAGGAGGAACAGCCGGAAGTAACACCGTCGATAGGAGAACAAACCACTGAAGCTGTTTCGCCTGCTGAAAAGGAAGTTACATCGCCTGCTCAGGAGGCAGTCACGGAGGCAGCACCCGAACCTGTATCGCATCCAGTTGAAGCTGAGCAACCTGCGGTCGAGCAAGAGACAGCAGCGCCTACAACCGAAGAAACAGTTACAGAAGGAGCTAAGGAACACCCTGAGGAACAACCAGTGACCGAGAAGGCACTTCCTGGCCCTACCGAAGGTGAAATACCAGAGACTAGAGCGCCAGTGGAACAAGCTACTGAGAAAGTAGAACAAGCGACGGAAGTGCCTGAAGGAACGAGAGCACCAGTAGTGCCAACTGAAGAAGAAGTTGTAACGTCTGCTACTCCTGTGGAAACAAAGGAGGGAGAAAAACCGGAAGAGGGAACTCAGAAACCAAGCGAAGAAACAAGTTTGCCGTCTGCGGAGACAACCACGATGCCAGCTGCAGAAGGTGAAGGAGTTACAGTTGCAAGCGAAGAACAACCTAGCGAAACGTCTTCACCAGCTGCGGAAGTTAGTCCTACTACAGCTGAAATTGTACCACCTTCGTCCGAGGAGAAAATAGAGGAACAGACACCTGTGCCAGCAACTGAAGGCGCACCCGTGGAAGAAGCGACGACTCTGTCAAGCGAAGTGAGCCCAACGCCCGAGGAACAACCTTCTACAACGGAAAAGAAACCGGAGGAAGGAGTACCCGAAGAACCTGAAGTGTCGCAACAGACCGAGGCACCAGTTTTGGAAAAAGAAACAGCAAAACCGACAGCAGAAGAGAAGGAAGTGCCTGAAGAACAAACAACTGCAGCCGTGGAAATTGAAAAGGCGACTGTACCCGCTTCTGAGGCACCCGTTGAAGCTGGTTCCACCGAAGCACCGAAAGTCACAGCTCTTGATCAAGTACCGGAACAGGAAACATCTGTGGCGCCGGAAATTCCTTCGAAAACACCAGAAACGGCGGCTGTAACTGAGGCACCGGAGGAAGAACGTCAGCCTGAAGTGTCTGGAGAACCAGTTACCGAGGAGCCAGAGATTTCAGAGAAAGAAGTTCCAACTGGAGCGCCAGAAGAAGCGGTCACCAGCGCGGAGGCAGAAAAAGAACATCCTACTCAGACTCTGGAGAAAGTTGAACCCACTGAAGCAATTGAGGAGGCGCAAGTTACGGAAGAACCGGTGAAAATTGTTCCGGAAGAGGAGACGCCTGCTGAAGTAACAGAAAAGGCTACTCCTACAGAAGAGAAGCCCACTGAAACGGAAGAACAAGTCCCTCCTTTGGCGGCATCCACTGAGAAACCGGCTGAAGCAACGGAAGAGGCTGTTACCGAAGGTGGGACGATCACTGAAGAACCTGCTGCAGTTACTGAAGCAGTTCCTCAACCTGAAAAGGTTCCGGATATGTTAGAAAAGGTACCCCCTCAAGAAGAACCCACTGAGAAGCCTGCTGAAACAACGGTTTCTACCGCAGAAGAAAAGCCTACCGAACCAACAGAAAAGGTCACGCCTCTAGAAGAACCTGCTGAGAAACCTGCTGAGAAACCTGCTGAAGCAACAGAGAAACCGCTCGCTGAAGGTGAAAAACCTAGCGAAGTAACAGAACAAGTTCCACTCCCAGAAGAGAAAACCGAGAAATCTACTGGAACAATCGAGGAGGCTACTGTCAAGGCAGAAGAAAAGCCTACTGGAGGCGAACAACAAACAATCTCTCCCGAAGAAGAAGTTCAAACTTCTCAAGCTACGGAAAGTCCTTCATTGAAGGGGCAACTACCTGAAGAATTACCAAGCGTGACCGAGGCTCCTCAAGGAGAAGAAAAAACGACCAAGATTTCTACCGTCAGCGAAGAAGAATCACCGCAACCAACTACATCAGCAGCTGAAACTGAAGCAACGTCTCCTCAGGAAGAACAGCCAGCAGTATCTCCCGCGCAACCCACGGAAGCTCCAGTTGTGCCTGAAGAACACGAAGCTACGACAAAAGAAGCGGAACCAAGCCAACCACCGGAAGAAGCACAGCCTGGTGCGTCAGAAGCTCCAGCGTTCACAGAAGCTCCAACGGAAGCCTCCACTGAACACGAGCCAGAGAAGTACCCGGAAACGGGAAAGACACCAGAAGAAGAGCACCCAGTCCAAGCAACAACGGAACATCCTGAAGTAATGGGTACCACGCAACCAACATTACCGGAAGAGCCCAAAGAAGAGAAAACTTCCATAAAACCCGAACAAACCGAAGCACCCGTTGAAGAGCCCGTGACGAAACCCCACGAGCTTTCAACGGAAACACCTGTCGTAGAATCTACAGAAGCGGAACAAGAGGGAGGAATCAAGAAAGTTTCCAGCGGCGAGGCTGGACTGCCAGAATCTACACCTACGACCGAAATCCAGGAACACCTTCAACCAGTGAACGAAACGTTCGAAGCTACCGAAAAACCAGTACAACCGATGAGCACGCATGCTCCTCAGGTACCCGAATACCCCGAGCAATCAGTGACAGAAGAAGATAATCCTCACTTCCCAACGCACATAAATCAGGAGGAGGAATACGATGACGACAGGGAGATCTACGGACCAGGCACCTGCCGATACGGCGGCAAGGTCTACGTCTCCGCGCAGCAGATACCAAGGGACGACCCGTGCGACTTCTGCTTCTGCTTCAGAAGCGACATCATCTGTCTGCAACAGAGCTGTCCGCCGCCTATACCAGGCTGCCACGAGGAACCGATCAACGGATTCTGTTGCCCCAGATACGAGTGTCCGGTGTCGATGGCCACGTCGCTGAACATCACGACGACCACGACCACGACTACGACCACGTTACCGCCGCACTTCCTCGCCCACGCGTACAAGGGTGCCGCGAAGCGAAGCGGCTGCCAAATCCGCGGCCAAGCGTACCGCGTCGGGGAAGTGATCAGGTCCGCGTCAGGACCCTGTCTTCAGTGCACGTAAGTTGTTTTCCTGTTCGAATCGTTTCTCTTCCGCGCGTGACTAATTTTAGTAGGTACGCGGTATTACTGAACGAACGACTTTTCTTGATACTTTCAGTTGCGGTGGTGACGGTAACATGAAGTGCGACCCACGAATGTGCAGTCCGGAGCCAATGTTGAGGCAAATGATCGCAGCGGCCACAGCAAGGAGGAGGAGATGAGCCGGCCAACACGATCCCGGGGATCCGTCGAACAACCGTACGCAGATGGGAGTCTAGAGCAGGATCAGTGTTGTATAAAAGTGAATGAAAAATATTCTAAACTACCTAAACGCCGCGGAGACACAGACTGCAATGTGCTACCGCGATCACGAACTGAGTGGCCAAAACCGCGTAAACGTTTATATTATAATATTATATTATGTTATATAAAGAGAAAAAAAAAAGATGAGAGGAAGAATGAGATAGAGATAAGAAATAGGGAACGAAAGGGTGGGAGAGAGTGAGAGAGAGAAAAAGGGAGAAAGAGCGATCGATGAGCACGTGTATCCGGGGGAATGGACTAAGGGATGAAGAGTTTAGATACGTAAAGAGGAAAGGCTCGTTTCTGGTGCCAAACGTGAAACGGAAAGAAGCAAACCGGTGGAACGGGAATGGGTATTGTGAAGATATATGTCTCGTGATAGTTCCACGTTCTCGCGCCATTTTTTTCTTTTTTTTTTCTTTTTTTTTACAAGTAAAATCGACGATTACGAGGAGAAAGAGAAAGCGAATGAGAAAAGGAAAGAAAACATAAAAAAGTTGCTGAACGTACGAGACTTATGACTGTGCCTTCGTCAGTGCCGACAACAGCGGCACTAAATTTACGTCCCGTGGCAGCCAAATGAAGGTGGATTTTAGCCACGATCATCGTCGTTGGGGTTTTAACGCACGGGAATCGTTATTAGGAACTAAACGTGGTGATGGGAAACAAACGATAAAAGCGTTCCAGTCGAACGCGAGCAAATATGCATAAATATGCAAATCTTTGGTACTAGCGGAGCGATTTCCGGTACAGTGACATTGTAACAGCAATCAGGATGGCACGGGCGACAATCACGAGAGCTCAGCTTTAAAGCCTCGCTGATTTTTCCTGCGCGATCGAACGCGCGAGAGTTAGAAACGCGCGTGGACGTTGCTCTTGTAATACCACTGTACAAACCTAAACAACGATGATCCACGGCAGTCTATCGCACGATCGTGTTAGATCCGGATCGTTTCTTGGCTGACACGCGTCGTGCGCTAACGATCAGTCCACATTTACTCGCGTCTGCTGACGTTCACGCGTGCTCGAATACGATCGATCGATGCAATAACGTCGCGAACCTGCAACAAATTATCCAGCCGACATTGCAAGGCGACTCCTCTCTCAAACCGCACTTCGCACTTCCTCTTTTCTGCAATCCTCGTCTTCCTATCAACGCAAACGTGATACCCGCGAGAACCTCTGCTCCGTTATCGCGAACCCGTGCAATAAACCGAGATCGTATTCGAGCACGCGCGCCTGCGTGTGTGCGTGCATGTTGCGTGTGCATGGTACATTTATGTGTTTTAAAGTTAAAAGAAAAAAAAAGAACAAAAAAAAAAAAAACGAAGAAGAAAGAAGAAGACGAAAGGTACGCGTATCTCAAAGCTCAAACAGCGGCTCGCGCGGAGGACCGATCGCGAATTTGCTTCTCCGGCGAGCTGGCGTCATTATACATATGTATATATGTATATATATACATATATATGGGAACACATATATATGTATATATATAAATATAAATATATACATTTATACGATTCTTTATACACACTGTACCCTCCTAAAAATAATAATACTTAACAATGCTCTATACGTTTGTACGAAAGTATATTAATTATCTGTACGACGATCGTTCTTGGTTTTCCAGTCTCAAAGTGTATCGCGGGTATCGCTGCGGTTGATCTATGGGAAATTGCTGTTCCCCTTTCCCTCCCGCTTTATATATCCGTAAACACACAGTCAATTAGGAATTCGATGTCCCATCTGCCAAGCCGTGAAAATCGGGAGAGCGATCGGCAATTGTTGTTGCTCGATCTGCTAGCGAGAGGGAACCGAAACTGGGACATTGCCATACACGCTTTGAGACTCTGGAACTGGGGGCTGTTTTAGGTGTAATAGAAACGAACGCTATTATGGTCGCACAAAATACTGCGCATACTGTCTCTGTAATTTATAATCGAACGAACGGACCGTCGTGTCGAGCGCGTCCCGTGTCTTCCCGACATCAGCGAAACCCGACGAATCTCTTTGTAAGCGTTCGTTGTTTAATTTATCTCGTCCACGCGGACGAAACAGTCGCACGATACTTTGCAATCGAGCGCGAGTGATTTTTAAACGCGGAATTAAACGAGAGGAGATTACTCCCGGTTTAAAGAACACGATGTGTAACCATAGTGCTTCCATGGCGACTCGATCGTGGTACCAGTGGCCATATTGCCCTTAACGTATTGCTACGCGAACTTTACAAAGTTTCAAAATTCTATACGAGATACAAAAACGGTAACGCTATCAGAATTAATTGCAGCTCTCGCAGTTTTCGATTTAAGTCTAAATCACATCTAACCAAACGACTCGTAGACGGACAGTTCAGACGGACGTTCATAATAATTAATAGGAAGTCCAATTTAGCCACTGCTTGTATATTTCACACGATCGGAGAGCCAACAGACAATTTTTAGTCGAAAGAAGAGCCAGACGTAATTCGTTTTAAAATATGCAATTTACGAGAGAGAGTATATTCTCTCGATCCGTATTTTCAAAGCATTGGAGGTATCGAAAATCGAAGGAACTCTTGATTGAAGTTTTAAAATAACTTCCGTTGATAACGATTCTCGCATTTGCGCACCGAGCCAACCGTAATTCTGTACTTACGCGCAATCGAATCGGCTCTTGGTAAAGCTAATGGTTCTTAGCTTAGAGTCGAGCCTAGTATTTATCTTGATATCAATTTCACACTCATAACAATAGCGTACTGAAAGTAATATGTATCGAGTGTTACGATGGTACGTTTATATGATACATATATGTATAACTCTAACGTAAGATATATTAATTATGGTGAACACATAGGATGCATGTAATTAATTAACGCGTGCTCGGCGTTGGCAAAATCTTCCCCGCCGTAACGGATGTGCATTTTACCAACGCGCGCAAACACCACGCGACTTTATACATATTATATATATATATATAAATATATATAGATAAATATAAATGCATGATATTTATGCACAGAATGACCAATTTTTATCTGGTGCCAATAGTCTCTTGGAGCGATCGTTTATTGCATCGCGACAGCGTCCTTCGATTTAGCAATCAATTAAACGGAAGCTGAGTGTGGATTAAAATTGATCATGCTGTGAATAGCGAGACGAATAATGGCGCTCAGTACGCGAATATACTCAACATGCTCGTGATGGATTTCTCAGACACTATTATTTTTTCTTTTTGTATTTTCCTCCTCCCTGTCTCTTCTTTTTTTTTCTTTTTTTTTTTTACTTTTGCGTATTCGACTACAATGGCCACAATGACAATTATTCCCTTATTCTCAGCATAATCCGTTATCGTTTTGCCGCGTATAATAATATGTGATACATAAAAGAAACGAGCGAGCCGAAGATAACTCGGTGATCCCGACTGTATGGAAGTAGGCTAGTTTTGACAGTACGTGCTAGTATAAAGTGTCCTTTTATATGAATAAACGATTTTGTATGTGAAACATCCATCTACTCCTATTCTCACTTCCATCCTCTATACGGATATCAAAACTGAAGGATATTTCGTTCGTGCTTCGTTTTACATATTTGCATTTTACACATAGTATAATAATTGATAGTAAATTGAACTCCTGTGCCATTAAAATTTGGAATAATGACATAAATACTTGTATATAATACACGTTTTGTAGTGTCTAAACAATGATATAGACAGAGAGATAGAGAGATCGAAATATAATTATTTTATTTCCATTAAATCACTTTTCAAGACCAATTTTATTTTCCATAAAATCAATCGTATTCCAAAAGCTCTTCTCAGCCAGATTATAGTTACCGCTCATGCTTATATTTTTTGGACTGGCAATGTGCAAATATCGAAACTGTTCTTCGTCAGGGTTTAGTCTTGGCCATTCAGCATCACCGATACGTGGTTCGCTAAAAAATATTTGATACAGAAAAATGTATGAACGAAAAGTGACAGCGATATTTCTGTGAAATTTCTGATTCATTTACCCCTGAGTGGTGAAGGACATGTAAAAATCTATCAACAGCTCTTGCATTTCTATGTCCATCGGTTTCGTGGTATTCGAAATCGTTTGGTCGATTATGGTCAGTATATCGTCACAGTGGCAGACACCTGACACAAGTTTCGATTATTACCAATTTCTAAGAAATTCCACTGTTAGTGTTAACATACAAAAATGTAAGAAAATGTTACCGAAATTTGTAGTAGAATTACTCAATTTCTGGCTAAAACTGTGCGTCGATTTATACGAATAATAGTAAGTCCACACTGGACTTTTGTTCGCTTTCGCTTGTAGTCTGGCAGCTTTCTCAAAGTCGACGACGAACGTTCGATCACCGATCATCTGTGACAATGGCACCAGTGTGTTTTTGGTAATCTCATTCGATCCTAGATAATGTTGCCGAATTCTTTGTGCCACGTTCCTATGCTGGCTAACTGGAATGGTATCGTTATAATCCAACAGATGCGGCGCGATATCAACCCAATTATCGTTTAGCTCCTTCACTAGCTCAGGCTTGAGAATAAATGCTGCGCAAATCAGATCATTGTTTCACGATTGAGGTTAACCACTTTATTCTGAAAAAATGAAAAGTTCGCGTACCTGCGGTTGAAAATAATCCTTCCTCGCTAACGACTCCAGCAACCCATGGAACATCATGAGCCTCCCCCCTGCTAATAATTTCGAATGGAGAACGAGAGATAAAAGAATTGGGTCCATGCTCCTCGATAACAGGACCGAAAGGAGTTGGTGGATTTTCCATCCAGATCTATTAATCACGTATTTAAAAGTGACACGTAGTTCTCTGCGCGCGATGTTTGGCTACAGACGAACCGAAAGAAATAATTCTTTCTGCTTTATTGCGAGTGAAAATAAAAAAAATGCACAAGTTTGTTTCTTAGGAAAATTGATAGATTTTCGTTTCGATTCATCTGTAACCCAATGTTATAACAAAAGGAAGAAAGAGAGCCGGAAATTCACCAGAAACTGGCTGAGAACTTGAGATAGGAGTGGCGCAGGTCGAGTTTTCAGACAACGAACCATCTCGGTTACATTGCTCGTTGGGCATTCGACAAGTTCCGCTAATCTTTTGCTTTTTTCAGGAACACCTTCCACCAATGCCAGGGGATTAAGTGCGACGCCGCTTATTGATATGCCTCCTGCGTAAAATAAAAATCAGCCAACTCGAGACAGAAGACGGTAGAGCAGAGGACGTACTTTGGAAAAGACCAGCACTAAGCGGTGACAAATAGTGATAATGAACAGAAATACCGCCCGCACTCGCGCCAAATATAGTTACATTCTTAGGATCACCACCGAAACTTCTAATATTGTTGAATACCCATCTCAAAGCCATACTCTGGTCCTTCAAACCCATATTTCCTGGCACCACACTGTCTCCGGTGCTAAGGAAACCTCAAATGAATATTTCAATTAACAGATCGCCTCGCAGTTACATTAATTTACGCAAAATCTGATTCATGATGATCCTGAGTTTCTATTCTTACCGAATGGCCCTAAACGGTAATTAAATGTGACCAATATAACATTACGATCCATGAGAAGTTTCTCCTCTATTTTATTCCCACTGCCAAATTGGAAAGCTCCTCCAGGTACCCAAACCAGCACTGGTAACAAATCGTTATTACCAATTGGCACATAAATGTTCAAGTAAAGACAGTCCTCGGAACCTGTGACTCTCGATCCATTTACTATGAAATGAGGAGGAACGAACTGCTGGCAAATCGAACTTTTCTCCGTCGCGGATAATTCTTCGTCCCATTTTTGCACCGGTACAGGTGGCTAGAAATTCGCACATTGCTCGAGCATCGTTCTTTAACGAATAAACGAAATACCCAAAAACTTACTTCGAATCTCAGTTCTCCAACAGGTGGTTGCGCGTAAGGTATACCTTCGTACGCTTCGTACTTTTTTCTGTGCCAAGATTCTTTATAATAACCACTCACACTCCCAAGCGGTGTGTCCACTTTCGGAATTCCTGCATTTTGCCACGAAAGATTCACTGATCCCAGAAAGAGCAATGCACTCAACAGCTTCGTCGTGCTCATATCGGAACTACGTGTAAGTACGTCTGGCGATCTGTCTTTTATAAAATTCTCAGCGACTTAAGTGTGTCTTCGCGCACGTCTGTGTGTAAAGACACGCAAAGTTGCTTTATGCGTGAAGTTGCTTTCGGAGTTTTTATATTTAACCGGTCATTGATATCGCCTGTTGAAGTTTTTGTGAGTGATTAACCCAATAACATGAGTGGTGAAATCTTATCAGTGTAGTGGAATTTTTCACAATACCATGGTACGAGAAAAATATTTTGCTGACTAGAAATATATTATGGAAATGAATAACAGCCGAAGATCTAGACATGCCTCCTCGCTTGAGTTAATTGTTAAAGTTACATCGTACGCAAACAGATACGCTCAGATTCAATTACATTACGATATTATACAATAACAAGCCTCATTTTTCGATAATATGAGATTGTGCATACATATTTTAATCTGCATTCGCTGGATATTATTATTGTCGAAACGAAATCCACAACAAGGCAATCTAACATAGAAAAATCTAGTTATTGCCTCGTCACAGTTATTAATGCGATGGAAAATATACTAAGTGGAAAGATATTATCATTGTACTGTTTGTGTTATTTGGTGAATATAGCGGTGACTACGTCAATAAACGATTCCATAAACCAATGGGAAATTTCAGGAATCATTAATAAATTAATTATTTATTACTCGTTACATACATTATGAATTATACATAACCGTAATAATATATTGTATTAAGTACAGAAATAAAAACGTACTAATTATAAGTTGAATTAAGCTTTTAACGTACAATAAATTGTACGTTCTAATAGTTTTATTTCAATTTCTTGTATATTTAGCGCTTTAGGAGTAAGAGAGAGAAAGATATATATAAGAGAGCTATAAGAAAGAGTGAGACAGATGTTACCACCCTACTTTAGAACCCCTGGCGCCATCTCTGCGAAAAGTGCTCAAACTGGTCGCTCAGCATTATCGACAGCGAAGTGAACTACCGAAACACTAGCGCCATCTCTGCGGAAAGTAGTGAAACTAATGCCCGACTAGTTTCAGCACTTTTCACAGAGATGGCGCTAGTATTTCAGTAGTTTACTTCGCTGTCGGTTACGCTGCGTGACCCGTTCCTGTGTATATCCTGACAGAATGTTATAAGTCGCTGTGCAATGTTTCGTCTTAATTGTTTTCAAGTGTTTGTTTAATAAAACTGTTACAAATAATATGCGCGTGTTTGCTCGTTCGATTGGCGTGAACGTATATGTCTCATATTTATTTAAAAATCTGTTCGTTCGTCCTGGTTACGTCTAAATTATTTAACCTACTACACGTAGAATGAGGTTATCTCGTCGTAAACATAAATTTTAAGGAAAAAGATATACATTTAAATTTTATGAATAACATACGTCGCCCACAAATAAGTTACTTTCGTGATGGATATTCTGGCGACGCAAATGTGTGAAGATAATGACTTCATGCCAACGCAGAGATTTGTACCTTCTACTCAATCTGAAGCGATACAAGAACATACACAAGTAAGATACTTTTTCTTATAATCGTTACAACGTGAACATTTTCTTAGCGTTAACGTTACTTTTCTTTTATTATAAATAATTTATTTTGATTACGATTGTACTACTTTTTTTATCGTTTATCACATATCAAACAAATTGTAATTTATTAATTTGAAATGTTTTAGATCGGTGTGTTAACCATCAACTGCAACACGTATCCAATTAATAGAGGTATTAATAAAATTGGTAGGCATCCGCATAGCGACATAGTATTAAACGACCAGGTAAGTGATTATATCATTTTATTTATATATGTCGTAATATACCTGGAGAGTAAACGGATCTAAAATAAATAAAGTTTCCATACTTCTTAACACTGCATTATAATACTCTGCAAGATTTCATATTTTTATTTTCTATATACTTTTAAAGAATTACATATCTTCGGGAATTTGGAGGTAAAAAGAGAGCTTTGAAAAATATAATGTGTACAATTTTATAAATGTTGAAAAGCAAAATTTCTGTAACTTATATGAGTATGTAAACATCACGATGAAACATTTTTACAGTTCTTCTCTTAGCTTACTAGACGTAGTATTTAATACATTTTCATTGAAATTAATAGAATTCCAGAAATCCTTATTGCCAAAATTTGTAGCACTGTCCATAGAAATTTTTTCGGGCCCTGTGATATGTAAGTAATGAAGTTGCTTTTCATTTGGATTCAGTCTTGGCCATTGAGCGTTAGCAACATTAGGAACTCTGGACCAATTAAAAAGAAATACATGAAAATCAAACATATACATTGGCATTTTATCATTTCACAGTGTAATATACTAGTAATCTGTGCAAGCTATCAAATATGGTAGCATAAATTCTATACTTAAAATTTTATTACATATGAAAAATTCTCTCTGATATTTGTTATTATTTTATTACATTGTAAAAAGCTTTAAATTATTTCAATATATACCACTAGGGTTACTTACCCGTTAGTTGCGAATGATACCCATAAGTCAATTAAAATGTTTTGCATTTTGATATCGTTCGATGTTTTTGTCGGATCTATGAAAATTGTGTCTACGACGAAGTATGCATCGTCTCCATGGGACACACCTGTAAAAAACATTCAACGTATATAACTGTCCTCCTTTCTTCTCTAAAACAATTTAATCTTAAATAATATACCATAATTGACAGTAGTTCCACTCATAACATCACTAAGACTCTGTGCACCCCTATAGGTGTAATAGTAATACCAGACAGGTTGCTGATTGACTTTAGCTTGTAATCTAGCAGCCTTTTCGCTATCTGCGATAAAAAATCGATCGCTGGCTACTTGAATCAACGGCTTCATTGTCGTCTGATCGATCTTTTTCGATCCAAAGTAGTGATTCTTAATAAGTCTAGCAACTTCGACGTGCTTCTCCTTAGGGAGAGTGTAGTTGTAGTCGAGGAAATGCGGTGCAAGGAGATCCCAGTTATCTTCCAACTTTTTCAAGGCTTCTGGCTTAGCAATGAAATCTATAAAATTTGCGACATTACATAGCAATCCAAACTCAAATGAAACCCCGGTTGAATTTCTATTATCGCTTACCAGCAACTGGATATAATCCTTCTTCGCTGGTAACTCCAGTAACCCATGGAATGTCGTGAACATCACCGCTGCTTATGATTTCAGCGGGAGTACGATCGATAAATGGTTCGTCGCCGAATTTCTCCGGAACTGGTCCAAACGGTGTGAATGGGTTATAGTAGAATTTCTATGATTAAGTTCATTTCAGATCATAACGATTAAACTAACATGTCGCTAGTATTTAAATGAATTAATAGAAATATATATTCACCAAAAATTCATCAAGAGCTTGTACTACAACTCTGCCAGGCCGATATCTGAGGCAACGAACCATGTCTCTGATATTGAGTGTAGGACAGCCCATAAGAGCTCCCAGTTGTTTGGCTTTCTCCAAAGCGTTCTCTGTCTGTGTCCAGCAATTTAACGCGGTACCACTAATCGAGATTCCGCCTACGATACACAATATAAAGAAAAATATATCTGTATATTTAGAAAAATTATCGTCAAAACCAAACTATCATCTAATGTAACATTCTAGTCGTATGACTCGAAAGTTATGAGATACTTCTCGTCATACCTTGGAAAAGACCAGCACTCATGGGAGATAAGTAATGATAATGCACGCTAGCACCACCCGCGCTCAAACCGATTAAAGTTACTTTTTTTGGATCGCCACCGAACCATTCGATGTTCTCCGAGACCCATCGCAGTGCCATGCTTTGGTCCTTCAATCCCATGTTACCGGGAATAGCTTCGTCCTCCGTGCTGAGGAAACCTAAGGAGGAAAAGAACGATCGTTTCTCATCTCTCAAATCACACTTTCCACCCTCTTGCTATTACTTATGACAATCGTATCGTTTCGTCCGTTCACCATCATAGTGACATAAGTAAACGATCAAAATTACTCAAAATAAAAATCATTGTCACAGACATACCCAGCATTCCCAGACGATAGTTAAAAGTGACTAGTATAACGTCTCGATCCATGAGATACTTTGCACCCATGTGCATTCCGCTACCGAATTGAAATGCTCCACCGTGGATCCAGAAGATAACCGGCAACGATTGACCGTTCGTTCTTCTGTCTACTGGCACGTAAATGTTCAAATAGAGACAGTCTTCAGCACCCTCGACTTTTTCGTCTGGCACTACAGTTAAATGACTGTATTGTAGGCAAGGAGAGCCAAACTTCGTCGCGGATAACTCGCCCATCCATGGTGGTAGCCGTTGAGGAGGCTGAAAAAGATACGTAAATTCGTTTCCATCGACTTCTTAAATACACAAATGTCCTTCGAGACTTCTTCTTCTTACACATTTCAATCGTTTTAATACTCTCTATCTATCGATAACAATTTCTAACGTTACATAACTTTTCCACTCTGAAGAATCTAGCACGCATGTGGTTTTTACCTTGAAACGAAGTTTGCCGGTCGGTGGTAACGCGTAAGGGATTCCCTCGTAGGCCTCGTATTGTCTCCCATTGTGAGACAATTTGTAGTATCCCTTGACCGCACCCAAAGGAGTTCTGACTCTGGGCGCGTCCTCTGAGGACCACGCCAAGGTCACCAGAGCGAACAGAAGCAGAAGGACCGGTAGCCTCAACATCTTCGACGAAGTATGACCGGCTCGATCGTCTCCCACTTATTTATTGCGCTTCTTTTGAACACCAACTTACTTGTGTTGAATTAGATAGATGCACAACACAAGCAAATCGCTGTAACATTCGCGCACATACAGAAACATAATCGCGTTCATAAATTAACCGATTGCTCTCCCTATCCAGGAATTTATTATTAAACTTCATCGCTAACGGTTCGAAATATGCGATTGTAGTCCAGTCTTTGTTCGACGATTGCTAATAGTCTAATTACTTGAAATAAATGCTCGATTACGTGACGTTTGCGACCATTTTCAGTCATCGACACGTATGCACAGACAGAGAAGGTGTGCGTGCGTTGATGTAGGTCTTTTTCTTTTTAGCCGCCGATTATGATAAGATAGGACTATGTACAATGTTATTCACAGGAGAAAAAGAAAAAGATAAAAAATGTATTAGTCATTTTTGTAGAGAACCATTGGAATTATTTGGATATTTGAATGAAGCACTATCGTTAGATGCGATTACGTTACTGCAAGGATAGTAAAGAGGCGTGATAATGATAAGATTGCAATCACAGCAGTGGCATTATTTCATTTGTCTACCGTAATAACTCTGTGATTCAAGGCACGAACAGTGTACTGTTCTCTAATGGGAGACACAAAATATTAAGTTTATTATAAGAACACAAAATATTAGTTAATTATAAGAAATTAGATAGATTTCATTTACCAAAGATTTTTGATGATATTGAATATCAGTTTGTCAGAAATTAGTTGGTGTGTCTTTACCAAAGTAACTAAATTTTTTTATATAAGTCATATCTCCTTCAAAGATAATCCCAACATTTTGCAAGTAATGTAACTAACTGATTATGTATAGTGATTATTCTTATGTCATTCGACCCCTGATTCAACGCTATTGCGAAACTTTGGAACCATTACATAAAAACTTAAGAGTGATAACTACACAATGGTAATTTGCAAAAGCACCTTTGACCAACAGATATTAGAAGAATATAATAATTTTATATCTTAAAAATCTCGTAAGAGAATAATTGAATGGAAATGGAGAGTAGAAGAGTAGCTTATTTTTTATCTTTATTCTTCGTTTTCTAAACCAACAGAAGCAAAGCTATTATCAATTTTTCAGCAATTTTTTCGTTGCAAATGATAAGATATAATGAAGTACATATAGGTAAACAATGTCAGATAATAAAAATGCCCGTCGATTATCAGACAATTGGAAGTCGTATTTAAATTAATCTATAAATAAGAATATCAGCAAGTTTTATTATCGTCGCTAAAGACAGTTAGATGCTCCTGTCGTAGGTGTGTGCGATTAATGACAGTTAGATGTGAAGACTAAAAGACTTGATGCATGTATTCACACACGTATATAATTGTTACGTACAGTTGATACGATGATGTTACGTATGATGATAAGCGTAGTAAAAAAGAGTGGCTACATTGATAATATTTTCTCCGGAGTAGCCGCATATGATAAGCACCTATTTGCGTTCCCCTTTATCACTCGTGATATTTCTAGAAATTTCGTTATTCATAACTACGTAACAATTTGTCCGATCTAATCTAATTTCGAGATACGATTTTCGTGGCAAGCGAACGAGATGCACATTAAGATATAAAGTTTCTGAATAACACTGATAACGAAGTTCAAAAATTATGCATTGATGTATACATGTGTCGGTATTTATATAAAAGAATTTCATAACTTTATGTAGTTTTTATTGCATTTATAATCGTATCTAAAATGAGGTAAGTAATCATCTGCAAAGCCTTAAAGTTATCGTAATCGCAAACATTGAGAGAAATTACCGATTTCAAACACGAAATTTATACATCGTGGAATAATATTGAAGAGTTCATAAAATTGTACATGACACGTGAAGTATATGTATCCAATTCGAATAATACCATTTAGATAAGCGTGATAAAAATAAGAACGTTATGGTAGACAAACCGACCGTGTATCTAAATTGATCGAGTGCAGTAAATAAGAGTGTGTAAATAATCACTATCGATCGGAATCACGTGTACAGTTAAGTTATAAAAACGGTTATATCGAGTATCGAATAGAAGCTTAAGGAAAGGAATAGTTATTAAGACAGAAATAGTTAAGTTATAATGAAAGTGATTGGATAGTAAAAGAGCTTAATTTAATTTACAGACGGTATCTAAGAAACATGCAGAGATCGAGGCTAACAGCCGGGAGGCATCAGCATGGATCTGCGATTTGGATTCTTCCAACAAAACAAAACTGAATAATGTAAAGTAAATCGTATGGATGAAATACGTAATCGATATCGGTTTATCTAATTTTAATCTCTTCAGAATCGATTACTATCTCTTCTACCAATCGTTGTTAAGCTTTCGCTAGTAAAGTAAGATTAAAACGAACTATTAAGGCTTTCTTTGGGAATTTTACATTCAGTGCACTATTCAATTTCAAGTGAAGTGCCAAATAGGTTCTCACATGGAGGCATACATTCCATTTCTGCATTCTATTTCTATATCTGTAGAATTAAATTTTAGTAAAAATACTAAAACAAGTGCAATGGCAATAATTGCCGGTTCTTCTTGTGGCAACCGCATTTATTCGACTAAGTAAACCGCATGCTTTCATCTTTATACAGAATATCGACACTGCGCTATAGTTAAGTAAACAGAATTTCAATTTAATTTTATGTCACCTTTTCCCATAGATAATTTTAAGGCCAAATCGGTGTTACGAGCTGAAAGATGGAAACGTATTGGAGTTTGGTATGGTAAGAGCAATTTATAATGTCTGTGGTTCAATGGACGAATCTCTGATCCCAGAAACTCCAGCGCCGAATCGTCTTAAGAAACAAAATCTAATTATTCCTGCAACACCTGACTCGTCGTTGGTAATTACTATTTACTCTTCTAGGCACTCGTCATTTAACGATCACTAGACTGTGGTTGTTCGTTCAGCTTTATACTTGTAGAAACTGACTTGAAAAATGGAACTTGAATGTTTATTTGTTTCGCTCTGTAACTGCTACAATCTGTAATTTATTTTGTGCATTTTGTATCAAATTATCACCGTTACATCAATAGCTTTTGGTATATCAATTACATATTTAAATATATGCGCATATTACAATTTATCCGTCTTACAGGATAACGTCTCTGTAATACCCGCCACTCAAAGCGACAATAAAGAATCCATGTTTCGATACCCAAGTTTACCAATCAAAACTTCCATTGGCAGCACTCGGAAAAGCAGTCTACAGGACTCCTCCATCGATGTCAGCCTGAACGACTCGCGTTCCGCGACAAAGGAGCACAGTGTAGGTGAACACAGAATTAGTATTCACGATATGGAAACGCAGAACTCGATTGAGTCCCACAATGAGACAGACGACGACATTCACGACGTCGAGACGCAGAAGATCTGTCTGACCAAAAAGATTCGAGCGCTTGCGAAATCGTCGCACAGCCAGGCGACTAATATTCACGATCTAGAAACGCAGTGCGAAGAAGACGATGCACCTGCTGAAGTTTCTGATATTCACAATGTGGAAACGCAACACGATATAAGCATCCACGATATGAAAACATCGAAACAAATTGATTTAATTCGAAAAGACACAGCTGGAGACGATAGTGCGTCGAATATCGCGAACCTTGAAACATCGGAAACTAAAGAAGGGAAAAAGTTAACAAATGAGAAGGACGACGTTCGTAACGCGGTAACGCGAGAGGGTGAAATTAATATCAGTACATCGCATCCTAATGACGCTGATAAGGTTGAAGATAAAGTTGAGGATACTGAAACAGCTGACAGTCCTCAAAAAGACTTGCAATTGTCGCTCACAAATTCTGACGATGACAATTTAACGGAATGCGATGAAAGTCGAAATTTACTTGGCTCGCAACCTCTGGTAGAGTTCCTGGAAGATAACTACGAACCATCGAATGACGCGAACTTGAAATCGTCAAGTCCTAAAAGAGTTTCGGATGCGAACGACCGCGACACGAGCAACAAAAGTACCGACGATGAAAACATATTCGATGCAGCGACGCAGGTGAGCAAAGTCAACGAAAGTCCTTCGAAAGACGCACCGCAGAGCGTCGATTATCCGTTTAAGGCTAGATCGCTGGTAGACGACTCAAACGATACGGACGAAGACTGCGTGTTTCAGATGTACTCGTATAACAGACGTAAAGATAGTGAAAAGTCATCGAAAAGTCAACTGTCTGATAGCGAAGACTCGACTACGGACGAGGAAGGCCGCTTCGCTGAAATCGCTTTGAAGCAAAAGCAGAACGTGTCCAACTGCTTCGCAAATCACAACGGAAGTAGAGGAGGTAAATGCGAGGCCAGTACCAGCAAAGACTCAGAGGACCTCTTTGACAAGCTCACGCAACCGGTAAATTGGAGGACGCCGAATAAAAAAGACACGGTTAAGGAAGTATCCTTCGATGCACCTACTCAAGTGATTGACGCGAAGAACCCTGAGAATAATGAGAAAACGAACGATGATACAAGAACAATGGAAGACGTTGATATGGCGCCCACGCAAATTATTCGTAGGTCGAGTAATTCCCCTGTAAAAGAAATTAATCCCCTTGTGTCTTTAACGAGAAAGAAAGGAGCTTCAGACGAGGAAGATATTTCTGAAATAGATAACAACGCGCCCACTCAAATAATCAACATTGCGGAAAAAGCTACACACGAGACCGATGAATCATCCAGTACTTTAGATCCGCTGAAAGCAATCGAAATAGAAGATCCTGGCATTGTAGATATCGATTATGAAATGGCGTCTACTCAACGAATCAGCGACATCGAGAAAGAGATCTCTGATACCTGCAAGGATGTATCGGAAAGTTCTAAGTCGAGCGATAGTATTGAAAGAAATCTGAACGCGATGTTTAAGGATGTGGACGACGAACGCATTGAAGAGCAACCACAAATATCTACTCAGGTTCTTAAAAATGTGTTGGAGTCGCCACAGTGTAAGGACAAATTGCCTGATAAAAATGAATCTAGTGTAGACGGTAAACCGACAGCAGAGAACAAACCAAGGAAGTCTACAAGAGTGAGAAAACTTAAACAATCGGCAACTGAATCTCCTTCGAATTTGATATCGAATAAAATACTCGATGCAAAGAACGCAAGTGAAGAACGCGTCGAGGAACAACCACAAAAGTCGCCCCAAGTTTTTAAAAGCGCATCGAAATCGCCAGAGCGGGAGACAGCCAATGTAGACAGCGACTCATCGACAAGGAAATCTACAAGACGATCTATAAGAAGCAGGAAAACACCGGTAGTTGAGTCCAATGATAACGAATCGCAAAGTTCAGAAAATTATTTCTCTACTCTTACTTCAACGCGAAAGCGAAGGATTTTGTTGGACTTCCAGGACTCCTCTGAACCCGATGAACGAAAAAAGCTTAACGAGAAGACGGTAAATGAAGAAACAACGTCAAAGTCCATTGACACTGCGAATAATGAAAACATCAGCGACGTATCATCGAAATCTGTACCTAAATGTTCGTCGACACCAAAATCTATACTCGAAAACCAATCAACCGAACTTGAGCATTTATCAACGCCTACATCTTCGAAGAAAAAGAAAAATAAAGAGTCAAAGGCAGTTGAATTGACTTCGGAAAAAACTAATATACCGAAACGTGACGAAGAGTCTGGCGAGTGTTCAAAAAATACAGATGGCCAAGCGTCCAGCGGATCGGTCGATGGTGAGCAACGTCAGCAACTCTGTACGATATTAGAAAACGACGAGGATATTTTAGCTGGTTTACCCGAAGTTCGAATTTCAGGTACTATATCGAACCCAGCGAGTCCAGACTCGTCTAAATCGGAATACAGAATAAACATTAACCGCAATCAACCGAGACAGGTGTCTGTACGGATCGCGCCAAAGAGAGAGGCTTCGCGAAAATCGACGCGGAAATCAGCGGTTCGTAAGAACATGGAAAACAGCGAACCTTATCGTGCCGTCAATAAGCTAAATTCCTCCGCCATTCTAAAAAGTTTGTTGAATTCGTTCTCAAACAATTTCGAAGTGAACAAAATGTCCGCGTTCGGGAACGTCGACGAAAAAGTAAATCAAATAGTGAAAGGATCAGTAAAGGAGTTGATGCCTGAAAGCTCGTGCAAATCTAAAGGGAGTGATTCTGTTCCACAATCGAAATCTATAGCTTCTGTGGATTTACAGAAGGAAAGGACGCGGAGTTCTATTGAGAGCAACCGAGGGACATGTAATTCCCCCAAGGAGAAAGCTGATAGTTCATCTGTTTTTCAGGTTGGGAAAGAAGCACTGGTTGAAAAAGCAGCTGCAGAACCTGCGAAAAGAAATGTACGAAGAACGACACGCGGTGGGAAACGGTCGTACAGTATGGTGAATACCATTGAAAGTAGCGATCCGAAAAAGCGTAAGCAAGACGTTAAGGTAGATGTATCTGCTGGTAGTACAGATAGAAAAGAGAACGGTATTTCTGGCAGACGACTGTCTTCGAGTATCTTGAACTTTGTCACTCGAGGAGATCCGCCAGTGAATTTGAGTGAGTCGAGTAATGCAAACTTGGATAAAGAGGTGGTCATAAAAATTCCTAGATATACTCCAACAGGGTCGATGTCTCCAAGTACTCCAACGGAATTGGTGACTAAAGAAAATGGTAGTAACAAAACAGCTGGACTACGTCGACGTTCAAGTCTCGTGAATACCCAAGTTGTATCAAATGTTGCAAGTAAGAGAAATCAGAAAATTGATCAGCACGTACAAATGCGAAACAATGTGAATCAAAAAACTACAAGTGGAATTAAGCCCTCCTCGGAAGACATCAGTTCTGAAGTTGGCGAGGAATCGCAGGAAGTAGAAATGATTATGAACAATTCGCTTAAAGAACAAAGTATTGCTTCAAACGTTGAAACGGGTATTGGTAAAAATAGCAGAGGTGCCCAAACGAGAGGTAAAAAACGCGGAAACACGAATGTTCGTGCAGATGATACCACAGAAAACAGCAGTAGCGCTTCCTCCTCCATTGTGTACGAATCTGATGATCAACACTTCGAGGCGCCTACTTCGAAAGCCAAACGAGCGAGAATTACTAGAAACACTTCGAGTACTTCAATAAGTGAGTCCGTTAAAAAGACCGAAAGAACCAGCAGACTTCCAGTTAGATCTACTCGACATAATCAAAAATCAATTACGGATTCATCCATGGAAGAAAACACGGAAACTACTGCTAATGAAACTGCTGTAGCTAATGTTACCAGAGGCAAACATAGTAAACGAAAAACGGGAAAAGCTAAGATCGAAAAACAGAAAGATCTCATAAACGAGACGACAGACACAGAAACGAGTTCCAGTGTTGAAAATGCGTCGGTACTTTCAACACCTAGCAGATCACGTAGAAGTATGTCTTCCTCGTTTTCAATGGCGTCACCGCTCAAGATGAAGCATCACGTCTTGTTTACGGGTATTTCAAACAATGATTACGGGAAATTATTAAAAAAATTGGGTACGTCTTAGATACCTGTGAAGGAATTTTAATTATTTAGGAAGATATTATAACTTTACTTAATATTTGCTTTTTCGTATAGGCGCATCTCAAGTAGAAGATCCAGCAAAGTGTACTGTGCTGGTTACGGATAAAGTTAGAAGAACGTTCAAATTTCTGTGTGCTCTAGCACGATCTATACCAATAGTTTCAATTGACTGGTTGGTCGACAGTGAAAAGAGTGGCCATTTTATGGACTTAGAAAGTTATATATTAAAAGATCCTACTGCTGAGGCTAATTTCCGCTTCACATTAAGCAAAAGCCTAGAAAAAGCAAAAGACCACAAACTTCTAGAAGGATATACGATTGTTCTAACTTCCAATGTAACACCACCACCTCTACCAGAATTGAAAAGTACGTTCTAAAACTGCTTATTTTTTGTTTTATTGTTAAAATATACGTGTATTTTTTACAGGTATGATTATTTCATGTGGTGGCAAACCTTTGGTTCGGCCGCCACAGTCGTGGCCTCAGAAAGCAGTAATTATATCTCGAATGGAAGATATGGCGAACGCAAAGAAATTTCTTGCAAAAGCGCCTAAAACTGTTACTATTCAGTCGACAGAATTTCTGTTAACTGGTATTTTACGGCAAGAATTAGATTTTTCCGAATTTAAGCTAACTTAATTCCTTCGCCATTCTTTTTTTTAATAAGGAAACAAAAACATTGCAAGAAGCTATATGTGCAAATTGTTTATATGTATTTCTGAAGTATTTTTATATAATCCAAGTTATGCACAATCAAATAAATTGTGTTATCTAGATGCATATATATTACAAATACTTCAAACTACACATAAACTATGCTTATATGAATCAGAATTTTTACCATCATTCAAACTGCAGTTTATTTTTAAAATAACATAAGTAATACTTGATATAACTGAACAATAATTCGTATAAAGGAAAATAACTATTTTTAATACCTTTTTAAAACGCGAAGACGGGTTATTAATTGATGTTCGAAAATAAACTCATCCTTCCGTTTAGTAATTATAAACTTTATTGCTCATAAAAATCATACAGTCAGGTCTTAATTAATACTTTTGATTTTCAATGAACTCAAATTAATGTTCTGAATTACAAAAGAAAATGTTCTTTAAACTATCTCGAAAAACAAATGCATCCTTTGAATATTCATATTGATTAAAATACTTTCACAATGTTAAGTTCCTAGGTACTAAATTGAGCAATTATTTTAATACCGATTAACTGAAACGCGTCTAAATTGATGCTCAATATCACTAGAAAATTTGTACACTGTGTATGAATCCAATATGAATATAATTACTTAACATCTAATATGTCATGAGAGCTTGAAACTCAGGTGATCCTGGGTAGTCAAGAGTTGTTTGGATATGAAATTAGTTTACTCTATAACTCACAATATGATATGAGTAACAATGATGATTACAAAATGTAATTTTTGTACTAAGTACTAGCTATATCATCTTATCCTAAGTAAGGGTCTATGTTCAGCGACTAAATGCATTGCTGATAACGTAGGAAATGGAAAAAATTGTTTATTACATTCAAAAAGTTTCTTGGAGTGGTTTCTGATGGAGATGAAAAGTCCGTCTTTCAAACGTAATAAAACTCCGAACACCTGAAACAGACAGAAATATGACCATTAATAAATAATTCATAAAATAATTATTTCAATATCACAAAGATTTCCAAATACACAATTTCAAGATATCGAAAAAAAAAAATATTTCACGTTTTGCGGAATAACAAAAAAAAGCAACAAGTGTTCGTACAAATGAGTCATGTATCAAATGTTTATTGCGCAGCGACGAGAAAAAAACTGAAATACAGTAATACGAACAAACGATAACGACAAACAAAGGATAATACAAAATGAAAGATTAATTTGAAACAGAGATTAACTTGAATCGGTCTAGCTTTCGATTAGAAGTACAAATATGTGTATCTACGACTGAAATTGCGCGTAGATACGAAAACGATGTAAACACGAACATCTCGGCCAAGGTTGTGAAATTTTCCGGTCGCAAATAAATCAATAACCAGATGCATAGAATAAAACGTTAGAGATAATAATGCAATTTTACGAGAAATTTGGTTACTTACAGCTTACGCTTTGCCCTTTCCGGCATTCCGTTTGTTGTGCTCAGAATTCATCAGTTTGGTCAGGATCTTTCTCGAATGGCCGCAAGGGTCGAAGTGGTTCGTGTGTGCAAGAGCTTCGCGTTTGCTTCGTTGCTTTCCGCTGTGACCGGTGAAAATGTGCTTGTCGTAATCGTAATTGAAGTGCTCGTATTCGTCAACGTAGTAGTCAGACATAGCTCTTGGATTTTGCAAAATGTTTAAAAAATAATAACAGCTCAAACGCAGCCGAAGTGTCTCACACTGTGTCACACTTTTGCTTCAATAGTCCTGGACGCCGCTCACCGCAGCTCCTTATATAGCCTGCCCGAGTACTGTTGCACATGCGCAGTACCCAGTAGTGTCTCTAGCATTTTGAATGCCTGATGTAAGAACTATATTTAATGAGCAAAGCTGTTTTGTTAACACGTTTTTATAACACGTATCCCAATTTCATTTGTTTTGCGTGTAATAAGATATCAATTTCGACACTCCTGGTATTCTTAAACGCTGGCAGTTAATGAAATTCCAATAAATTTCGGTATCAGAGAATGTACTGGAATTGCCAATTTCTAGAAGTCTTTCGACATCGTTTATATTGAGTGCAGATGTTAAGAATAATATCTACAACCACTACATAGTGTTTTACGATCTGTTTGTTCGTTAAAAAATCGTATATCACTTTTAACCAAGTATTTTTTAAATACTAATCCATTTTGAATGTAAGTGTCATTGCATACGCAAATCTTACGTAAGTCGGTCGCTAATGAAAGTGTTTTAATATTGTTTACTGAGAGTTTATGTGTGAAATTAAAATACTTAATTTTATACTGCATGTAGACAGCCCTGATAACGTGTCATCTTAGCTTGGTAACTGTGAATATGTACATATGTACACACGTTAATCACAATCTTGAAGTATATACAGTGCTGGACAAAAGTATTGGCACAGCATGATTGTTATGATAAAAATGCTTATAACTATGAAACAAATTGTTAAAAAGGAAAAATTTGTTTACACGTTTATTTATTTATTATTCTAGATTATTATTTAACAGAAACAGTAATATAAATAAAGTGATATGCGAAATAATAACAAAAACATATTTATTGAGCGTTTTAAGCATGGACAAAAGTATTGGCACATTATACAAAATTTAGTGTAGTTGTATCTCTCCGAAAAAAATCCGATTGTCACTTGATGGTATAGGTAGGGGATTCCCTGATAGTCATTTTTTCTAACAGTCATCCTTAAGTTCAGTCGATTAGCAACATAGGAAATATAACAAGCAACAATGTCAAGAAGAGGGAAAGAAACTACAAGTGAAGAGAGAAAAATAATATTAAATTTGCACAAAATGCGAAAATCTTATAGTGAAATAGCAAAAAGTGTTAATAGAAGTCGATTCACTATTAGAAGTGTCGTAAAACGATTTGAGAATCAATCAGATTTCAAAAGTAGGAATCGAAGTGGACGTCCCTCAAAGTTAACAGTTAGAGAAAAACGGAAAATTGTAAAGGAAGTGAAAATAAATTGTAAATTAAACTCATCACAACTTAGAGCAAAGTTAAATGAAGAAAATAAAAAAGAAGTAAGTTCGAAAACTATACGGAGAGTGTTAAAAGATGCGGGATATTCTGCGTGTGTCGCAAGAAGGAAACCATACATATCCAAGAAGAATCGGAAGATGAGAAAAGAATTTGCAAAAGAATTTATAAAAAAGGATCCCACATTCTGGAATAACGTATTATTTTCAGATGAAACTAAATTTAATATATTTAAATCAGATGGCAGAGTATTAGTTTGGAGAAAGCCAAATACGGAAATGGATCCACAACATTTACAAGCCACTGTGAAACATGGAGGAGGTGGAGTCATGGTATGGGGTTCCATTGCAGCGTCTGGGGTTGGCGAATTAGTATTCATAGATGAGATTATGGACAAATATGTATATTTAAATATATTAAAGGAAAATTTATTTAAAAGTGCTAATAAATTAAATCTCCCGCGTGATTTTTATTTTCAACAAGACCATGATCCAAAACATACTGCCTATATTGTACGACAATGGATCGTTTACAATACCGCACATACATTAAATACCCCACCCCAGAGTCCAGACATGAATCCCATCGAACATGTTTGGAATGAATTAGAAAAAAAAATTAGAAAATATAATATAACAAACAAAAACCAATTAAAAGCTATTATTTTACAAGAATGGAACAATATAGAGCCGGATTTTACAAAAAAATTGGTAACTTCAATGCCAAAACGATTGAAGGAAGTTATCATGAGGAATGGAGGGCCAACCAAATATTAATTTTTAATTTCTAAGTACTTTCAATCATTTGTGCCAATACTTTTGTCCATGCTTAAAACGCTCAATAAATATGTTTTTGTTATTATTTCGCATATCACTTTATTTATATTACTGTTTCTGTTAAATAATAATCTAGAATAATAAATAAATAAACGTGTAAACAAATTTTTCCTTTTTAACAATTTGTTTCATAGTTATAAGCATTTTTATCATAACAATCATGCTGTGCCAATACTTTTGTCCAGCACTGTATATTCTCAGGCATTGTTTCGCATTGCAAGAGTTCTAATAATACGCAGAACCTTGTGGAGACTGCATTCTCCTGTGCATACATGATAAATATTAATAAGTTTTGTATTAAATTTTTGTCACGCGAAACAAATCTCTCCCAACTAGTTACAAACAAAACATTGAGTTTGTTACGCATGCGCGGTCAACGTCTCGTTACATTGACTTCTAGAAGGCTCCCTATCGTCGTAAGCAAAACGTTGCTGCATGCATATTTTACACTTATCGTTTGTTGGTATACATCAAAGGACGTAATGCAAACCGCAAAAATATCTTTGAGGAATGTGGTGAAGAAATAGATATTAAATATACGCATATACACGTATCCTTTTTTAAGCTACATCTTAGTAGCCTGATTTAACGAGTCACCGAAAATGACACGTTACCGAAGATGTGTCTATTATACATTCCAGAATAACCGGATTCATATTTTTCAAACCAGTGATATTGACGTTCGAATAGCGACATGCTCCAATTATCGAGGATCCTTCGCGGTTAGAAAATGCTAACTAAATTTCCCACGTAAAAATACGTGGCACGACAGCGTTTATTTACGTCTCACGTTTTCGATGTGGACAATGGCACATTACATCGCGTGTAGTTGCAAGTGTCATGAAATACGTTCTCTTTGATCTTAAGTGTCTATTATACTTGATACACGTGGATAGCTTTTAATTCCTCTAAACAAACATCGTTACGTTAAAATGCGTGACAGATACGCTCTTTACATTATTCGAGAAGAAGGGCAAAAGAGAATTTAAAACAATTAGAGTGGATGGATTTACAATTGACAGTGACCTTTAAATTCCATTTTTTACTTATCAAATGTTGTTATGACTCATGAGTCACGGTAATAATATTATCGACAAGAATACAGTATGTTTCCCAAGGTTGACAATAAAAAATTGTCCAAACACTGCTGACAGATGTTTCGCGTGTAACATTTGTGGTGGTATTTAATTTCGATCTATACTAATTCATCTTCTACGTTTCATTTTCCCCAATGACAATGGGTCGTGCGACTCGATTACGGGCCTGTACCGAACGTATTTATTCATACTGGTGTACGTTCACAAAATTGGCACGCATTGTACCAAACGAAAGACCCGTTGAAATTATAAAAACTGTCGAGTTCGTGAAATTACGGTCGATTGAGAGGATGTAGTATGCGCGTGAAATCCCGTTAATCGATCTGATCTTGTTACCGCAGCGCACACCTGGGCATACCCGACAAAACGAGTGTACCAGTGGCAAAGGATGCGGACGAGTTTTCACCTCGATACCTTTTGATCAATCCCATCTGCTATGTGGCCCTTTATACTTTTCTCTCGTCCGTGTTGGCGGACTTTGTGAAAATGTTGGATTCGTTGTCGCGTAGTTTAATGGTTACTCAACAGTAGAAGGTTCTCGTATAAATTTCTACACGGATCGATAGCGCTAGATTGGATCCCACTTGCTCAAGTAAAAGTTTGCCGGAACGTTGCTCTATCGCTATTACTCATTCGGCCAATGATTAAACCGTAATCAGATTACAACTACGTTGTCGAAATACAAAGAGAACAGTTTTCATCGCTTGTGTACGATCGCGTAAACTTAACTGAAAAAAAAAAAACAAAAATAGAATAGTATGAAGAAGTAACACGTGCAAAAGTTTTATTGAAGAAGTTTAGTTTCACACAATTTAGCATAGAACATTACAACACTATCAAAACGTTTTCTCGTTAAAACAACTTTTCTATATTTTCACCATCAAATGTTGAAGAACTTAGTATCGAAGATTTGAGTAACACTTATTATAATCGACGCTTAATGATATAAGATCAAGAATTTACATACTGGAAGATTCCGTTTACGTCTCGTCAATAATTATTCGTTTTAATAGAATCTAATCGAGCCCATACACGTCCCCTCCTTTACGGAAATCCGCGTTCGCATATATTGTATCGTTCTTGGTGAAAATGGCGCAGGCCACGCTGCCGCGAATCCTGTAACGCGCCGTTTTGTGGCCGAGCTTCTTCAGACCATCGATCACCTGCTTTGGCACACCGTACTCGTAGGCCATCTCAGTTGGGAACAACTGATGATGTATTCTAGGCGCATCCACTGCTTCTTTTACCGTTTGCCCCATCCAAATAGTTTTTGCAATTATCTAGAGGTGTCATTTGACCAAAAATTATCATGAAAAATAATGCATTTGACCAATTTCTTTCTAACAAACGCTAATCATTTCAAAAAATGAAAATAAGGAGAAGAATTGGAAATCTCGATATAGTAATTCATCGCCACAACAAAACAAAGAAATGAGTCTTTATCGGTTGCTGCAATTCAGAATGAATAAAGCAATCAGTGGAAGAATTCTGACCTGTGATACTGTCGTGGTGATCTTTGTACCACCAGAAGCACCGATAACCATTTTTACATTGTCATTTGAATCGACAAGGATCGATGGTACCATGGACGACAAAGGCCTCTTACCAGGAGCGATATAATTGTTTGGACTGGGCGGTATTCCGAAATAATTAAGTGTTGACGGTATGCCGAAATCATTCATCGCATTATTTAATAATATCCCGGTGCTGGGGCTAACTACACCGCTTCCAAAGCTAAAAAGAAACAGTTGCTAAATATGTCAATATAAACGGTCCTCATTTGACGTAATTAGCTGCATTCTGCGAAGAAGTCTTGTAATGTGTTTGGAAAGCAAACATACTAAAAGTTAATGGTACTGGTAGCTGATACTGCATCCCCATTTGGCGCTAATACTGAAACATGAGCAGTTCCTTGATCTTTCGCACTGCTGAATGTGGTTGCTCCATAATGGGTCGGATCATCCCACGTTCTATGATCGTCTATCATCATTCGAGTTTTACGCGCGTGACTCCTCGACGTCAGGTTCCTCACCAACTTAAACAAGTAGAATTACAATGATGAGTTGTACGTTTGATTTGGTCCAACGTTTTCGTTAAATTCTATTGTGTACTAACTTCCCCCATATCGACGTAGTCCTTATCGCCCATATCAGTTCTCGATGCGTACGCATATTTAAAGGTCTCTATCATCCGATGATATGTAAGAGTGGTTTGATTAAAATCAGATATGCTATTAGACGTAAAATTGAAC
Source organism: Xylocopa sonorina (assembly GCF_050948175.1). Lineage (NCBI taxonomy): Eukaryota > Metazoa > Arthropoda > Insecta > Hymenoptera > Apidae > Xylocopa > Xylocopa sonorina. The sequence goes on from NC_135200.1 coordinate 6,415,419, forward strand.
TCGTCAAAAATGTTTAGAATATAGGTAAGAAGGGCTCCACTTGCTGGTAAACCCATCGTGTAAACTTTTATTCCATTAGAAAGATTAGATTTCAGAGGTTCCTCCCACGTAGCTCTAAAAGCAATTAAAATTAAAATTCAACGTCCAATTAATTAAGAACGGTGCCGTTTGTAATTTCTTAAATAGTAAATACCTATAATTGTTCAAATCTTTCATTGTTATTATCGACCCTTTCTCTTCTAAATCTTTAACTAAAAGCTTGCCCAACGTTCCATTGTAAAATTCTGGGGCTCCCTTCTCCGCGATTTTCTGTAAAGTCTTGCAGAGTACCCCTGGCTTGATAATTGTACCCGGTGTGTAGAAGTCGTTAGTCTTTGGATCTACGAATAACTTCCTGGAACAATAAAAAACGAAGCTTGTCCGTTTCATAGTAGCAGATTACAAACGATTAAATGCTGTCACGTTGCGTTTACTTTAACAGAGGGTCATTGTAAATGTTCTTCGCGTTATATCTGAATCCATCGTATTGTATTTTTGTCAAGTTGTATCCTTCTTCGCATAGTTCGATCGACGGTTTGAACAAATCAATCCACGGCAAATTACCAAAACGTTTGTGAGCCTCCCAGTAACCGGCCAGTTCTCCAGGAACAGCGATAGCTAACGGACCTAATTCGTGGACATACAAATTTTACGGTTTCTTGCAGATTCCTTAATCGAAAGTGGAAGGTGAAGTGAACAATCATTACCGATGAATGACGCTTCCTTAGGTTTTCCTTCGTACATTGTTGCATGAGCAGCTAACGGAGCACGGTCTCTTGCGGCCAACGTGTAAGCAAGTTTCGATGCTCTGTTGTAAATTGTCATTAAAAATCCACCCCCAATACCCATGCTTTGCATGTTCACGAGGCCGTTGCAAATCATCGCGGCTATTGCGGCATCCACCGCAGAGCCATTTTTCTCTAGGATGGATCTATCGAAAAATATTTATTTAATTAGTAATTCTACGGTACATTTTAAGATAAGATATGTGTCTTTTATATAGTCATCTGCATACTTTCCAATGACGGCACATGGTGCACCATCTGCGCAAACAGCACCGTGCTTAAAGATTCTTAATTTACTCCATGATGGTGGCAATAGTTCCTCCGGATCGGGTGGTATTTCCTCGTTCTCTTGAATTTCTAAATCCTTACTGGCTCCAAAAACACTGCAGATCGCTATTATCGAAAGTATTATCACGGCTAATACTATGCTGGCTATTATAATACTTTTTGCATTAATATAGGACCTGTAAGTGGAACAAAAATAATCGATTACGATTGTGTTACCAATTCAAGGGCCGATTAAACAACGTGTCTTTCCCATTGTGCGTTCCCAATGTGTTCTTTATACAAAAAAGTATTGGAATTTTAAATTTCATACTTACTTTTTAATGTATTATTAATGATTGTCATGAGTTTTAATAATGTTGTTAATGAAAAGTCAAAGGCGTATGATACATTTGTAATTCTGACGCTGGTAGCGTTGATCGGTCACCTACATACTTGTTAAAATCTGCGGACGAAGGTATCGCGCTTCATTTGAAAAAATATTTTTTGTGAACTTCTTATACATCAAAATGAAAACGGAATCTTAGGCGAGATACATGCAACCGCACACGTCGTCTGTGGTTAAATTATTTGGACCATTGTGCCTGGACACATGCGCCTGAGGGAGATTCGATACCTACTTTATCTACTACCTAAAAGCTATGGAAATTACATCGACTTTGCTATGATATATTTCTTCATTTTAGGTTTTCTCCTGTCATTCAAATTCGTGGCAGCTCGCGCAAAAGCGAAACTCACTTGTCGGTTCGTAGATTCGCGAAAAACCCTTTCGCTTTGTTGCGACGAGGCGAGTACGAACACAATAGTCGAGCTGTTCCAATGTCGTCCGAATCGAAAGTGTTTCGTTCATCGTTACTATAGTATTGGCGAACATCGTCGGTACTAGCGTACGCGGAGCTGGTACTGGACGATGGTGAGGAAATTATGCTTCTTCTCTGCTAGGGACCATAAAAATCGTATCATTAGCGACCACGTTATTCATCAGTCATTGATCATCAATATCGACGTTAACCGTTATCGAGATGTCGAAGGAACAGCTATCGCCATCTTTGGACATTTCGTCTAAACCCATTGCGATACAAGGCTACCATACACACGTAGATCTATAGTTTCTTTGGTTTAACGCATCATTGAACACTCACTGTCAAAGGCAGACGATTCTTGATCACCATTCACATTCGTTTTTTCTCGCACCGGTTTTTGTCGCGATTCAGCAAGGACTTGGTTCATATCGTTCGTGTTGTCAGCGTGATTTATTCCTCGAAAATCATGCGGAATGTTAACCGAATCACCCGAAGACGACCAGCTTCAGCTGACCGACAAAAATCAATTTGGACTTGCGCATTTCACACAACTGTCGCAGAGTTATTCCCTCATGCCAGGATCACGTGCATCGTTTTGAACATTCGACAAGTAACGAACAGTTGTTGCAATCTTTATTCCTTTTCAATTATGATCTCTCTAACATTCTTACTATACTCTTTTCTTGCACTTTTCCACACCGTTGGTTCATGTTTAATACAGTTCGAGTGATACGATTATGATATAGAACTGAGTGTTTATCTAAATGGTTTGACTTTGAGTTGCGAAATGTTTAGTAATTTTAGTAATCGTAAGAATTAATTATATTTCATGATTATTTATCGACGTACGTGAGCGATATATTCAAATCTAACCAGCAAGCGAAACAATAAAAATGTTGACGATAAATGAATTTCTTATGGTCTCAAGTACCAAGCAATTTTAGATTACAAGAAATTATAGTTATGTAATAGGTTTTTGCTACTTTTTATACACATTCACACATTCAAAGATTAGAAAGGTAGTATCTGCTATCTACAGAACTACAAACAAATACAGTCAACCATCAGGATCTATAAAAATGAGATCCCGTGAGAGTTTTGAGTTTTTACTCAATTTTTGATTCGTCACTAGAAATTAGAACGGAAGGTATTCAGAGGAACGGATAAATCGTATAATATTACACTACTTAATTAAACATCGTTTCATAGTAACGTGATATGACAGTGAAACAATGAAATGTACAATTAAGAGGAGTTATATATCTAGGTCGTAGTACGCGCGGGGTGAACTATCGGGAAGTGGCATGCAATTGCGACAATTTATAGCGGATATTTGACAATTATAGGAACCGCTAAGCCTTATGCGTGATACAGCAAGACACGTACACACAAAATGATGAAATCGCGCGTTTTGCTTGGATAACTGTCGCGGTTTGCCTGTTTCATGCTGTATCGTAATCGCGTTCTCTCGTTCATACAAAAAAAAAATCAAAATCATTAACTTATCTGAAAATTTATTGTTAGGCAAAAATATTCTTATTTTCAAATTGTAATTCTTTTGAAAGCACTCCGTTTATTCAATATGAAGCAAAATTTTCTTATTCCTAGATATCGCCAGTGTAACTTCATAGAAACGTAATATTCGTTTTTCGCTCTTACCAGAAGTCCTTCCGCGTTTCTTCAACCTCCACCAAGCTGTTCCTCCTGGTCATCGCGAAGTTCTTGCAATGATTATTTTTTCTCGAATCCCACGTCGTATCAAAACGCCCACGTTCCCAAACTGTTATCCAATGCGAATCATTTGATCACCTCGTGGCCACCTAGGAATCCCAACGGACGATGCGAAAACTGTGTGTGTATTTAACCGCGAAACGTGGCGGAAAGAACACGAGACAGACGTCTGAATCATTACGAACGGTGTTCGCACATATTTATGAGAAAGATAGCCGCGGCTCGAGCTAGAAGATTGTCCCGCGCGCGTACACAGCACGCGCGCTTACGATTTTGCACGGGCATAATGCGGAAATTATTTCCACGATCTTGAATTGATACAATTAGCGCGCAAAGACTAAGGCATACGTATATATTTTTCGAAGGAAACGATCTCGCGATGGTTACGCGCGAACACCGGCTGAATGAAACCTTCGACACGACGGTACCCGCTCGTTATTCCGACTGTTAAACGTAATAACAATAACAGTAACGACCTACGCCAATTTCAACGTGACCAGCGGAATCACCTTTCGTTACGTAAAAAATCTATTTAGCCTTACCTCTATCAGACACCGTCTCTGTTCTTTTTTTCGTTGAACGTTAATCCTCGTATCATCTTTCTTATTGTTCACCTTTCTTTAATTAGTTGCACGGTTGTTCACTGATGTTTAAAATGAAAATACGATAGGAGGGGAAGCACGCGTAATTAGTGGAAACGATCGATGAAAGTAGATCGAGGATCGAGCGAAACGGATCTTGTCGCGCGCTGCATCGAGCACGCGTCGCTCTCTGGCGCACGGTTTATCGCGCAATGCTACGATCGGTTCGACTCTCGACGAAAACGTCTGGAAACGTGTTTGTGAGGCCTGACAGCGAGGTAGAGAAGGGATTCTTGTTTCTTCTGCCTGCGCCAACGAATTTAATTCCCCTTAGTCGGATTCCAGACGACAGGGGATGGCGCTTATGGCCCGAACGATTGTGGATACTAAAAGAAAGCGTTCTTTTACGATATGGTACACGTGTGCAGCTTCTTTTCGGAGCTCGTTGTGCTTTTTTCGGCCCCACGAATGTTTGCCCCTTTTAATTCCAGCGAGAAATTCGCCGTCGAACTAAATGCCACTGACTGCCTAAAGCTTAAACTTTTTTTAATGCAAATTTTTACAATTGCATTGGTATATATAAGAGAAAATTACTTCACGTTTTTATTGCGCTTGTCGTTCGTTTCTCTATATAAATTAGTCGTAACGTGAAAGCATATTATTAATACACAAAGTTTTTTTTTCAAGAGCGGAGTTCAGAAAAAGTAGCGCAATCTTTTTTTATCATTTTCGTTGGCAAAAAATATGCCGGACAAAATTAATTTTCTTAGCTTATGGCTTCTTTACGTGCACCATTCACGATAAAAAGCTTGTTTCCGTAGATTCTCTCTCATGCGATATTAAGCATTAAGCGAAACGAAAGGATCTTCGAAAATTGCGAATCTTACTAAATAAAAAATTGCTAATTTATTATTCAGCTGAAAATAGTTTGAGAGACTAGTAAGGATATGTAGTATTTAAAAGGAAGGTTATACATTTGTAGCATCTGTTGGCAAAAAGGCTGCTGTTGAAAATTAATTTCACTAGCTTATGGCTATTTTTACACGCAACATTCACGATAAAAGAAGCGTGTTTCTCTTGGTTCTGATTCAACGTGAGATGAAACGAAAAGCTCCGCAAAAAATTCAAATCTTGCCGATCGAAATTTGGAATGTTTCTGACGAGTCAGTCGATGAAAATTCTATCCACTTTCCTACGATTCTAGAATTTATTTTGGAGATTACTCGGAAAGTATATATTTCGGGTACCTATTGAAATTTAAAGTTCCCAGGCTGAAAGTCCACCGGTCAAAGTTAACTTTCCCAGCTGTTTAGGGATAAATGAATTCCGGGAGTTATCCCTAATAGACGTGGACACGAAACGAAAGCGGTCCTGTCCTCGATCCTCAACTTTCTCCAAAATACCATTACGAGTTACTCATCCCGTGCTCTGGTATCGGTACGTTGACGCAAACGTCCTGTTAAATGATGAACGTCGATGTTCCTCAAGTATTTGCCAACGATATCGTATCGATCACTCCCGTGTGGTTGCACCACGGTCCGTGTGCACTTATTTGTGTACATATTTAGTTGGGTGCCATTAGATCTTCGTCTGCACATATTTGTACGTTTCATTGAACTCGAGACAAAGTCCGCGTACATATGTTTGTGTTTGGAATAGTTAAAGATTTTTTTATCATTTTTAGAAGTGGCAAAAAGCCTACTGGGTATCTACTCCAATCTGGTGAGCAAATAAATCGGTCGATAGCGTTGGAGCCACAGGCTATTTAAACGTGATATTTCTATGTACTCCTATATCACTCATAAGGAATGCAAGTAATAATTCAAACGAAGAAGTTTTTGTCAGAAAAGCCTGCCTCACGCGTCTGAAATTAAGAGTATTCTGAGAATTTTTAACTAGTTTAACTCTCGTTCGTTCGGGAAACAAGTTAAGGTTCTACGTATATCAGGCAAACGTGAAACGAGAGTGAAAGTCCTTGTTAATTAGAATTCGATCACCTTATTACAATTTTCTGATACATTTTCTATATGAGTGTCGAAAGTGTTGCAGGTTCGGTGAAGTTTCGAGGCGAGGCAGTTAATTGCACAGTTGCGATTAATTTTTCAGAACATATTTCATTTTTATTTGCACTAACGACATACACTCAGACATCGCGATATCTTTTAACATCACTAACATTAATGTCAACACGCGAACCCGACAAAGTTCTTCACGGAATGATAAAATACGTGCGCTCGGTCAACGAGATCGACGAACGATGAGATCGTTCCCTTATGTTCTAATTAACGAATTCAACAGCAACAGCTCGAGCACGCACAACCGTACGTAAACACGTTCCTGCGACTCGTTACATAAAATAGCGGCATGACAGTGCACGATCAATCGTAAAACTGAGAAAAATCGAGGAAATTATCTTCTGAGAAGAGCGCGATACCAGAATCGAATTTATTGTTCTTAACGTAGTCGAGCCAAAGAAACTCTGAATCGGCCATTACTCGTTCAAACGCGGATCTCATCGACGAGTTGCAAGCTAATTCGTTACACGAACCGTACTTTCTCTCTACAGTTTTTGTTCACGCCCCAACGAACGATAAATAACTTCTCTTTTCTCTCTTTACATTTCAACGATCGTTAAAAATTATTGCACACAGGCACGCGCGTTCACTCGTCGTCTACCAAATTCGGAACATGAATTCCAATAACCACCAACGACAATATGGATTTAACTTCCGGGTGAGAGTTGCCTAAATTGCGAACGATCCATCGTCTCGGTGCAAACACGGTAGCTGGCCACGATTCGCAAACGACTGTACAAACTTGCCAGCGTAAAAAGGATTCATTCAAGAGTCAATCTTTATTACGGTACCCTCGCTCGTCCACGTGATCGTTTTCACGTAGCCGCATCGTTCACTATTAATAAACTCGAATCAACGGCCGTCTACGTTAATCGATCCCTATATATATAAGCAACAAAAGTTTTCCGCGACTCCCACGCGAACATTTTTCTATCCGACAATGCATGATTTTTCCACTTTTAATGCCTTCTCCTTCACGTAGGAGTGACGAGTGTACTTTGTCCTCTTCCCTTAGAAACATTTTTTTATCAGCTTAGAATCGAAATAGACGTAGATATATCCCTTGCAATTCCTAAAGCCAAATTTGGATGTTGTTTCGTTCAACAAATGAAAACCTACTCAATTTTATGATCCACCGTTAACACCTAGATCAACTATGATACAGCGAAAACGAAAAGATTAGATATCAAATCGTAGATTTGTATCCTATCAATTGTTTAGCGATCTTCAAGCACTTCTAAGTAAAACAACCTCCCACGCTGGAAGTCTCTGTACACGTAAAAAATGTCTCCAAAGCAAAGAACGCTCCCCGTAGCACGCTCGCTACTCGAAGCTATACGCGTAGTAGTTCTTTTACAGACTTCTCGACGGCATATTTTTCAAAAATTCGTCGATCCTCACGAACGACGCATCCCTCGCGAGACTCAGGCCTTCCGCGAACCCGCTAATCAGAAACGTCAGCGGAAACGATAGGAGAATCGATCCCGCAGATTCGTCGGGAGGATCGTCGAGTTTTCGACATCAGGTTCACCATCAGGCCGCGTCCGTCCTCGCGAAGCGTTCCGCCGAGAACTTTCTCGGGTGTCGACGCGGTCGTTTGTCGGCTCGCGAACTCCGTCGCGGATTCTCACGGAATCCGCGGTGAAACTTGGTGGCTAGGCGACCAGGGAGATTGGTGAAACGAGCTACTACATCGACGAAACTTTTTCCGAGGCGGTGCGAGCGGCGCGACGCTCCCAGCGCGGATGATCCAGCCGATCGACTTTTCCTCTGCTCGCGGACTTTCCACGGGCGAGACCAGTTTTCCGCCGAGGTCAGCCCGGCCGTGGCACGTTTAAATCGACTCTCCTCGCAACGCGGACCCCTCTTCGTTAACGCTGCGCTGGCTCGCTTGGCCAGCTCGGTGGAAGTATAAAAATATAATTTCAGGATATGTCGATACGTCGCGGTTGATATCGAGCATAACGGGGTCACGTCGAGCTTCGTTCCCGCGATTATTCCCGTATTACGTTTTGGACGTGGACAATCGATCAGGGGAGGTCGGAAACTGGGGTTCGTAAAAAAATAACCGTTCTGTCTGGACGCGGGGAGGGCCGTGGGATTGATACTGAAATCACTTGGACCGTTTCGGAGCGACGACGATGATCCTGCGTCCGGGAGATGGACTAACGAGGCCAAGCCCACTTTCGTTACGCTTCGATCGAGTAAAAAGAGAAGAGCGATTAGCACGTTTCTCTCGTTAAAATCGATTCATCTTATGATTGGAAATGTTGGGGTTCGTTAAAGCGATGTCGGATTCGTTTATCCGCCGAAAGAGTTCGAGTTAGTCCGGCTCTCGGAGGCGGAATTAGATGATCGTTGCGTCGAACTCGAAATCATTTAGACAGAAAGGGTACGGATAACAAATTGAAGCGATGGGAGTGGTGCGTTCGCGTTGATTGAACTTAGGACGAAGAGGTGAGGAGGGGCCTGCGTTGCGCGGCCTCTTTGCAATCCTGAGGTACGTCCGGTTTGCGAATCGTTCTCGATTTCCGCCTTAACTGCTTGCACTTTTCTACTCGCGGTTCCTCTTCGATTTTCTCGAAATTATCCTCTTCCATGCCCTTGTCCGCCATTTCCTTCGACTCGATCTCATCGACGCTGCTCCAGCTGTTCTCGCTCTCGCTCTGATTTTGCACCTTTTTACTGCCGTTTAATTCAACCTTCGTTTTCTCTCGATAGCCACCGTTTTCCTGCGCACATCATTTATTGCGGTGAATATTATGCGAGGAACTGCCGATTCTTTGCCGTCTTCTTTAGCGAGATATTCATTTCTACTTCCTTCAAAATTGATTCATTAATCTATACTAGGATGGAACAAATGTATTCGTACATAGCCATCTTCGAGTTTCTAAGATCAAGTTGAGACCATTTTGTGTCTAACTGTGAGATTCTACTTTTTGATCAAAATGTATAAGGTTGCTGCGTTAAATGACTGCCTAATACTTTAACAAGATCTTGCCAAGAACAGAAAAAATGAAATATCAACAAGAGTATCATTGTTATCGAACAATTTCGAAGATCTGGAACTGAAGAAGATCCATTTTAAGTCGCCCTTGGACTTAAAAAGATCTTGTTATTTCGTACCATATTCTTGACCCGCGAGATATTTAAAGAGATACCTAAAGCCTCCCTCATCCCCGCTAAAGAGCTACCAACGAAAGAACCGGTTCGACCGACAGTGACACTGTGCGTACGGTCTTCAAGGTTACGAGCATGTCTGTACGCATGTGGTCGGGCATCGTGTAAAAGTTTTTCAATCCGGTTGCGCGTTGGTCGTGTACGGATACTTACCACCGTCGCGGATTTGCTGGCCATCGTCGTGGTGGTTGTGGTGGCCGTGGTGTCCGTGGTATCGCTGCTCTCGCTGTTATTGCTGGGTCTGGCGCCAACCAAAAGCGCCCCTTCCTCCAAGTTTTTTGCACGCACGAATCGCCTCGATGCCGGCCACATGTCCGACGCACTTTTTGCGTTCGCCTTGGCCAGCTTCTGCGCGACGCCAGTGGTCCACACGCTCGCCTCGCTGCTCCCCGTGCTGCTGTCGCTTCCGGTGCTGCAATGCCGCCATCTTCGCTCTTGCGAACAATTCGAAACAGCCAGCGTGAGGTGGGACAGTCTTTAACGATGCACGATACGTGAACAGGGACGTGCAGGTGCGCCAGTCGCGGAAAGGGCGATTCTGGGAGGTGAAATGAGACGAAAAGCAAGAGCGAGGAAACTGGCTTTCGCCAGTACCGAAAGCCCATAAACTACAGTGCACTTTGATTTTTGTCTCGTTTCAGTTTCCAGAATCGCTGCCTCTATTTCGATCTACGCGCGGTGAAGTAGCTATGTTTTATCACGATGGCCAAACTGCGGTTCCTTTGGACTTTCACCCAAGTCTCTGTATATTTATACAAATTCTTTTTATAAACTTGGCACGCGCGTATCGTATAAACGTAGAGTGGAAATGTTCACTTTCCACAGCAATTTGTGGTAGGCGACATATGGTTTCTGTTACGGGAAACGAAAGTTTGACCACCATCGATTTATTGCTCGAGCTACCAGAGAATCGTTGGCCAGTATAATAAACGCTTAGATAATATTCGTTACATAAGGATAGAAGTCCGTAACATTTATTGGAATAAAGTCTTTTATTAAATTAGCAAAACCATTTTGGCTGGACGCACACGAAGATAAGACAACGAAAAGAAAAAGATATGAATAAAACAACGAACAGAATTGCCTCGATATCATTCATCAAATTTCATCAAGCAACACACACGTATTGATCGTCCAGTATTCTACAGAAGCCTCAGTGTGTGCTTTAAACACCCCTCAACGACAACATTCAACGAATCTCCAAAGAATAATAATATATACTATCAGACGGAAGTGCGTTCGCCATGAAAGGTTTCCTCAGCAACGGGCTGCCGCCATCCTGGCTCTCCTCGCTGCACGCCCGCGTGATCAGTATCCTCGGGCTCCTCCTTGGCGTCTCGTTCAACGCAATGGAACAACCGGCACTGACGTCCGCGCCTATAAAGTCGCTTCTGTAATGAGGACCCATCAGGCTGGCTGCGCTCGCGCTCGATCTCACCAATTTGCTGCTCTCGCCTGTGTACACGAATCGAAATGACAATGGCACCCCTCGACCTGCGATACGGTACCATTATCGTAGGCGACGCCGCGTTTGTGGCATTAACCTGATTCGGAAGTAGGCACACGAAGAGTGTTGCACGAAGCGGCTGGTTGAAGCCTGTTCCGATGAAAGCCAAGGTTGTTGCTGTCGAAGTTGTTCCCTGTTCTGCAGGAGCCCAACACCAGCAACGCCTCGCTCAGTCTACGCTGCAACGGCGGGAACGGGAAGAACGAGCCTGTTCCGCTTCCGGACGGTCTTCGGGATCCTGCGACGCTCGGCGTCCTCGCTTGGATCTCCTAAATTTAGAGAACACTTTCTGCTGTTTTTCGAATGTCTCATTCATCGGTGAACATTCATCTTTGGGTGACGCGATGGGTGGTTGAGTCAGCCGGTGAAAAAAAGTGCTCTTTTTGTGTCCAAAATATGTGTAAAAGTGAAAGGACGAAAAGGAACAAGAAAATGTGAGCATAAGAAGTTAAAACCAGTTTCATCGTGTATTGAAAGCTACATTAATGCTGCGCTAATGATTCTTCCGCAAGGACACGATATACACCCGAAGGCCCCGTCATCAGCGATAACTGGACACGCGAAGGAATTTTTCAACAGAATTTTCAATTCAAGAGAAACATATATGGAATCTATGACGATTACTTGTTGAAGTTCCGACTTAGTAGCCTTCTTCCGCCAATAATTCTGCACGGATCGCCTGAGGGTCTGCGACTTCAGTCCGTAGAGGAGGCCGTTGATGGGTGGAGAACAAGCGAGCAGCAGGGAGGCCAGCGAAGCCAGCTTCGGATTGTCGTAGAGATGCGGCTGGTTCCCGACGTCGCAGACTTGCCAAATGATCAGACCGCAGTACGGGAAGTAAAGCAAGTAGAGGGAGCCGACCAATTGCATTACCTGGAAAATTCAATACGGAGAATGCACATCTGGGGGTCATTTAAATCGCAGTAAAACAGGGCGCACCGTCGACGGCCGAGTGGAATTACGCGACCAACCCCTGGCATTGATCGCGGCATCGAAAGGTTATTACACGGAGAATTAACGCGGGCAAATTCATAAATGGATCGCTCGCTGTTGATGCCAGCTGGCCAATCGCGTTATCGAGCAGAATGCGAAAGTTAATCGAACATAAAACCGAGCTAAGTAATCGGTCGGTGGTAGCCCGTGGCGACCTGTTCGATTCAAGTAATTTCGCGCTGATAATCCAGTTTCCGAGCACGGATTTTAAATCAGTATTCAATCAGTAATCATTGATTTTTAATCCGACAGGCAACGTTCGATTTAACTTCGCTAATCAGTTCCTCTTTAATGGAAAATTTAATCGATAACGATCGACCAAAAATGAAATGCTTGGTTGAAACACGCGGTGCTCCTCGTTTACATATTACGCGCAATGTATGATCACGTTTACGCTAAACAGGTGTGCCAAAGACCGATGTGTCAAATATTTACGACGTGATAAATTTCGTTTCACGTTTAACGTCTCGATGGGACAGAGACAGCGATTATGCATCGAACGGATCATAAATCGTTTTAAATACCCACGTTGACTCGCGTTGACCAGAGTATCCCGACAAGTTAACTCCGATTACAGAAATTACTGTCTAGAATCGAGGACGACACGTAAGAATCGCAAAGGCAACACAAACGCAGAGTTAAAAGAACCATCGGAAGCACCGCGTGTCAACCGCGCGAGTTCCAGCAAAAATGGCCACGCACACCGACTCACCTCCCTGCTTGGCACGGTTTTGCACGCGTGATATTGTTTGACGAGGTAACGGTGTCCATTACCCTCATTTGCCAGTGGGATTATGTAACGCAGACAGAAATTACGCGAGTCGGAGTAATGTACAAACCGTTTTGGCCGCGCTGTGAAAGCGCGGCGGGTTGACGACCGTGGAGGCCGTGACAGTTGGGACGAAAAACGGATTCCGTTGATGGGTGATGGTCGCCTGGGCGCTCAGCGTGACTTCGTAAATTGCTGTGGCGATGCGGTGACGGTGGTAACGGGCGATGCCTAGTACGCGCAAATTGCACACGGTTACGAGGACGGCGGGCAACGCCAGGCCCAGGATCGCGTATACCGCCCCGTAAAGTGCTGCAGCGAAGCCCCACGAGTCGTTCCCAAAATCCGGAGCGCAACAGCCCAACCCTGGACTGTACCTGCGGTGACCAGAACAAGCGTGACAAGGCTACGAGTCCCGGCTGCGACTTTGCTTCGCTCTAAGAGGTCACGTTAAAGGGGTTTAGTCGGTTGAGCGCCACGCGGCGCGATCCTGTCGTTCAGATTTTATGCCGGGAACCGATATGCGGATTCATGGCGCGTTCGAACGGCTTGGATAAGAAGGAACGATACGGGCGTTGATCGCCTTCCTTGCCACTTTTCGATAAGGTTTATTCAATATCTCGTGGTATTTTCATGGCTACGGTATAAATTGTGCATAAAACGTGGACGTATAACTTGAAGAATCTCTTTAAATTTTGTAAAACTCGCAACACTATTTGACGCTTGAAATGGCCAACGATATGACCGTTTCTTCGCATTTTTAAGGGGAGTCTAATCGATTGCAACCTTTACGTATGACCAACAACAATCAAGTGCGAGTGAAATATTACTCTCGATATAAAGGAATCTGGGTTGTACCGAAACATTCATCACGCAAATTGACCGGCAGAAGAAAGAACTACTTTGATTCGTTAAAAACGGCGAACGGAACCGCGCGTCCTTCACACGGGGAACGTTAACACCCGGGCGAAACAAAAACTCGTTGAATTCGAAAACGAGCGTGAGAAATTCAAATAGCGAGCGGCGGAGATTAATCATTTTCCCTGAATGACAAACGAACCTGTAAGGTGGAACCAGGCCCCAAAAGGGCAGCAGGCAGAGCAGCAGAGCCCCCGTCCAGGATGCGACCAGGCCAACAGCCACGCGTCGCGGCGAGACCAGCGCGGCGTAATGCAGCGGCGCAGCGATCGCGTAATACCTGCAGAAAGGATTTCACGATTAATAAACGATCGCAAGCGTCGGATGGAAGAGAGATCGTCGGCTACGTTTCAAATCGAATCTTTTTATAGCCTCGTCCCGTTCGAAACGATCGTTCTTAAACGTTCAAGCTCGATTCCTCGAACGCAACACGCCACGGTTGAATAATGAAAAGGGTAGCGGTGGTGAAGAGGAGTCGAACCGGAGAGAAAAGGTCGCGACGCCGTCGGGGAGGGACGCGGCGGTTTAAATCCGTGAGGACGGTGAATAAAATATTGGGCGTGTTCGATTGGGTTGAAATTGGGACGCCACGGGGGGACTCCGTGTCTTCTTGTATTTTTATTCGCAACCCACTGCCGTGCCACGAGCCTCTCTCTTGGATTATTGAACGCGGCAAATATTGTTACGCCAAACGTGACTCAAGATATTTCTGGTCAGTGACGTAGGGCTGCGTCTTGCCGGACGTGGGTATAGCTTGGTTGCTGTTGACGCAGAGGATCGTGTCATTTTATATTTGGCTAGTCATTTCCATCATGTATGAAATCAAGAGAACGGTGTCGAGGGACTGATGTAAAGTTCACGGATGGCGTGACGATGCTCCCTTGACTTGCAAATTCTCGCGGAATTCCTACGCGCGAAGATAGGTGCTGCGCGGTAAAATGCCGCTTATCCCAACGAGCTTCCACAGGATTAATATATCAATTGCGGATTATACCCAGAAAATTCAAGAATAATATGGACCGTATAATTCCCGAATGTTAAATTGAATCGGAAACGATGATAAATTCCGATATTTTTGCAAAGCCTTAAACCAATGAAGTTAAATTAGTCATACAGTGGGCGTATTTACCAAGACAATCTGCATTTATTTTAACGCGCTATAAGACGTGGCCATAAAAGTTTGATAGCGTGGAAACAGAATGTAGAACCTAATTAAATAACTCCTCGTTTGAGGAAACATTATGAGGCGATATTTTTTGGACGCTACACAATTAGTAGACTTTCCTCCCACACCGGGGATACGTTCCTATCAGCCATTATTACCCACGACTGAAAGTGTTCCCCGTACAGTTAATGACACCCACGTATGTCCCGCGACTTTATCACGTATTCAGCAAGACACTCTGCTGACGATGGCGATGGTAACGGGACGGTAGAACGTCCCGAGCAGCATTCATTATCGACGAACGTGGCGTAGCGGAGATATCGGCGTTATTCACGCGTTTCCAGGGTGTAATTTGTTGGGACGTTGGCCCTCTTCTCCCTTTGGAACCGTGGATGATATGACGCGGCAGCTGCGGGACGATCCGCCGAAGGGTTTCCGATTGAATCGAAGATCTGACATCGGTTGATATCGGGCCAAAGAGATAGCAGGGCTGAATGCGTCGACGTCTCCATTGACATCTTACGTTGAAAAGCTTGCCGGCTTTGTGCTGCGTGAGACGCGTCGAATGCCACTGTGGCGCTGCATCGAACTCGATTTGTCGATCGCGACATACGGGAGACAAAAGGACCTCCGATTCGATCAGTCCTCCGTTTTATGCGCGAAAGGATGCAGAGGTGGTTACTCGACGGAATTTGCTGACGAGGAACTGATAAATAATTTTATTCCCTTATCAGCGACCAGACATAGAAACCGACGATATCGTGAAAAGAAACTGACAAAAAATTAGAGATCTTGGTACAATAGTTGATTGGTGTTTTCCAATTTTTCTATGAAAAAGGTAAAGAGCACGAGAATGGTAACTTGGAAATCGAAGAGACGAAGATGTACGGACCAGATACTTTGCATTGCAGATGGAATCAAGAACGAAAATAAAGAATACCAGATCAATATCGTAAACGTTCGGTTATTACATTTACATTGCTCGTGATAATAAATACGTTCCGATGTACCGAAACCGCCAAGGATGCATCTACAAATCTGTTCCGAAAGAAACACCTGCGTTACAGTTTCTGTGCATGACAATGTTGAAATTTGGCACGAAATCTCGCGATACACGAAAATACACGTAACAGATTTCAGCACGGTGAGAAAGGATGACTCGAGCGAACCCGAAAAGTTATTCCACGTTTGACGGCGAACGAATCGATTTCGATATGAAATTTATTATCGCTAGGGTACGATAGAAAGAAACGGGATGTCGAATGTCATTTACCTGTCACAGTTCAATCCCGTCACGGTCCAAAGCGCAACCGGATGCAATAGCGCCAATAGGAAACCGTGGAGAACGCACCAGGTGCCGGCGATGGGCCACGAACCAGTGGTAAAGATCAGTAATATCAGACACACAGCTGCCTCCACGGCGCCTAAGTGTATCAGCAACAAAGTATTGGCAGTTTGCGGTTGCTGCGTCTGTGGACATAGGTTAACTCGTTAACTGAACTTCGCCACGGCGATCAAAAGTTCCTGTACGCAGTCTAATCTTAATTTCCAGCTGGGGGGGTCTTGTAATTTAAACTTCCCGACGATTCCGCGCGATCTTTCGCCCCCTGTTTCTTCGCGGTTATCTATCGCCAGTCACTTCGCGTCGTGTGCGAAACGAGTGCAGCGGATGAAATATGAATTTCCGCGTCGTTTCAACCCTTTCAGGGATAACAAAATTAAACAGCGACGTAAAAATAAAGCGTAGAGACAGTATCCAATAAAAATCTACATTTACATACTTCAATTAGAAAGAATCGATATGTTAAGCGCGGAAGGAAATAAAACGAGTATCCCATCTTACATTTCGCGGCAATTTCTCTCGCGAAGAATCGTTATCGAGTTCCCATTAAATTTGTCAATAGAAGATACGTTTCAGATGAAAGCGTGTTTCACTCGCCTTGTTTCGAAAGACAGAGCGCGTTTAACGGGAACTATCGTGAACAAAGGGAGTATATTTTATGCGACCTAGTTCGCCCGCTGTCATTCAGCGAGCAGACTTCGATATTATATCGAAAAGCATGCGATCTCTTCTGACCAGTCTCGCGTTGTTCAAACTGCCACGAGTCAGCGAGTGGCGGCCACTAAAAAGGCTCGCGTGAAAGCGCAAAGCTATTTCCGCGGTGGCCACTTTCCTCTCGTGGACAACCCCCGTGCCTTCGTCGAGAAATGTATCGTGGTTGCGAAAGAGGCGCGCCTCTATATCTCTCCTCCAAAGGGAAACCGCTTTAAAAGGCGGGATTAACCGCGATCGTAAAAATCGTGTGGCTCGAAACCCGTGGATCTTGCCCGTCGAGTGATGTTAGCCTCGATATTAATTTCACACCGAGAGATTGAAAGGGATTCCGTGTAATATAAAAAGATCTTATACATTTCTCTAATGGAGGCTTCAGCCACGCGATGGATTTTATATCCTTTCCGAGTTACGAATTATTAGACGTATAATACTCTGTCGTCCGTGCAATCTTTATTAATTAGGATTACGATTTCAGAGTATCCTCGAAGTTTCTTTCTCTTTCTCAACGAGACTGTTTCAGTAATATTTCGTATTTCTTCAGAAATGTTCTACCTTCTGAAACTGGTTCCTCGAAGAAGAATCTTACGTTGAGACTCGATTTATTGCAGTCTCTATAATAGATAAATGAAATTGCTCCGGAGTGTATCTCAACTCGGCGCAGCTCCCAAAATTAATCGGACAATTGCTCGCGCGAACGTTTGCGAGACAAATACAACGATGGTGACAGCTATCTGGTTCAACAGTTTAACGGAACAGCGTGTATTCCCGGCTGATATAATTGCCTCGATTGCATTCGGGAGCGTTCAATTCATTATGGCCTCGGACACTTTCCGAGACCAGCCAGAAATTCATTGACCGATCGCAGTGATTTCATCGTCCGTTATTCCACGGAGAGCTAATGAATTCGCGTCGATTTATCACTCCAGCCCTTCGTACACAATCAACCTTCATTGCGCGTCTTTTGTCACCGATAACGCGACCATCGGGGAAGACCGATAGCCTATTGAATAATACTCGCAGTGTCAGTGATCTATCGTCCGCGAACGATCGTCTTCGCCTCGCCTGAGAACGCTGATAGCTGAAATCCTGCGCAATCCCCGATTCGACGTTAAAAATGAATGAAAGAGAACGGTCTGGTAGTCACCTGTTTGCCTAGCCCAAGAACCACGAGCAGAACGTAACCGTTGAGAAGTAGACCCAAAGCAGAAACGAGGACGAGAGGCACGCCAAAGGCCCAAGGGACCATTCCTCTTTCTCCCGCGTGGTTTGGCCGCCTTCGAAGATGTTGGCTCCGAGATGAGGACGCGTGCTCCTCGGCTGTTCAGGTGTCGTGCCTCTGTTCCGTGATCCACGCCGACATGACGGTGGACGCACCTGAAACACCTGCCGCCCAGACACGCGTATCGATCAACCCTTCGAAACAACTGGACCAGATCGCGACGCGTGCTGGCTTCGAGCTTGAACCACGGTGACTCGATTAGGTTAACGCTATTATCAAGCAGGACGTGTAATCTCGACGAGGGAAAATGGAGTAGCGTCGCTGGGAATGTTAGGCGATCGATCTCTTTTTCTCAATTTCAGTGTTAATGGTTAATCTTTAGAGTTGCGATCAGGTTTCAGTGTTCTGTTTTCTGGGGATGTAGGTAGTGGTAACGTGTGCTGATGGGCATAGTGAATATTATATCGTAATTGTGTACAACTTCAAAATTCAATTCGTTCATGAATTCGAGGGAAAAGTGTCCCTCGAAGCTGTCTATAAATTTTTGCGCGAAACACTTCCTCCGAGATACTATATTATAATATTTATAGACAGGTCTTGTAAGGAGGTCAGCTCGAGTTTTACAACATTTACCTTACCACTACGTGGTATCGATTGATAAAGAAGCCATCGGTTTGGTCAAGGTCGTTACATCAGCCACTGCGGAAACAAACACGGTGACGTTACGACTGTCTACGATTGAAACGGAATATCGCATTCTAATTCTGATCGTTAACTCGACGGGATAAAGGAAACAGGATGTTGAACGTCGCGTCCCGACTCGCATCCTCCGCGTCTCGCAAAGTCAGTCGCGTATCGATTTACGGGAACGTTTCTCTTCGAAGCACGAATCAAAGTTCAGATAGAAAGCCGGGGAAAAGATATTTCTGTCGATCGGTCGGATGCATCGCGACGTTAATCCCTGGTGGTACAGGATCGAGGAAAGAGCTGATTTCTATTGCTCGTGTCGTGATTACGTCCAACGTCTTCAGGGATCGCCCGCATACTTCTTTCAAATTTCCACTTCAGTCTTAATTCAACGCTGAGAGAACGAATGGAAGGTTTCTACCTTCTGTTTCGAGGGAATTTTTGAACTAGTCATTTTTTAACACAGTCCTCGTAAATTATTCTCTAATTGTGCGACTGAGGGGAGCACAGATCTCTGAGCAAGCAAGTTAAGTAACGCTCGCGAGCCTTCGTTTACCTTTATTCTTTTCATCGTAAAAAGCCAATCTTACTGCTACGAATTAAAGGATTAGAAGCAGAGTTAATAGCGGTTTATCAAAGCCCACGACTAACACGCTTTAAGACTGTCAAAACAGAGACGAAGCGCCCCTGGTTGGCGTAGTACAAACACGGTCGATCCTCGGGGGCGATAAGTACCGCCAGTGAAAATTACAACTGACGGTTCAAGGTAATTTCGAATGCTGGCTAATCCGCTAATGTCTTCTATCTCGTTGCACGACGTGAGTAGGAAGCATCTGCTATCGGTTTGTCAATGAACATCGTCCGTCACGGCGTCACTTCGTGCCAGGGTTTCGCGAACTAAACAGCGAAACGAGAATTCCAGACTTTCGCGACGGTTCAAGGGGAACTAGAAAATCTTTCCACGGTTTCAATGAACGCAACAGTTTGTTGCTCTTTCCGAGGAGGATTCGTGCGCGAATGATGAACCAATTTACACGCGGACGATTCTAAATAAATATGGAAAAAGATACACGCGCACGTTTACTTACGAGCGTGAAGTTACACGATTTATATGAAGCCCCATACAGAGGCAGATCTGACGGATGGTGGTAAATCGCGAAGAACGATCGTTCGACTGACTGATTGCGAGACACGCGTGGCACAGGGAGGCTAATAGAGAACGAAGAGTCGGAACGGGAGAAGATTCCGTTGAATTATACGCATAATGACCAGCGTTCTCCCCCTTGAACCGCCTCCAGAATATTGTTTTCCGGATCACGAACAGCCAGTCGGCAGCATAATTTAGTTACGCTGCCATTCAGGCAGTTCCATTATCGACCATTAGCCAGTTCCAACCTTTATACCGAGACAACTCGCGGCACTGTCCACTTCAATCGTTTAGTTCCTTGTTTCAGCAGCCTCGAGATTTAATGTGCTATAGTACAACCGAGCGGTAGTCTGATAGAGCTGTTCGCTCACTTATACCACGTTGTATGTACGTTCTTATTCTGATATCAGTCTGTTGTTATCGTTCGAAGAAAAAAGGAAACGCGTTTAGCAGATCGAAGTAAGATTCACATCTTTCTTTAGACGAAGAGATATGAATATCGTTCGATAATTCAATTTTACGCACTCTACGAAGATGAACAATTGGAGTAATTAGGCTAGCAGGTATCGCGAAGACGTTTCCATGTTGTTCCGTTTCTGGAGACCATTGTAATTGAGAAAGTGCGTGGCGCATGGGGGTAGCTACGGCAATTAATGTCTGAATCCTTTTAGACACGCGTGTTTGAATATTTTATGAAAGTACAGAGTACTCCAATTTAATTTCTGGCTCATTAATGCGTACTCGAACCTTGTGGTCTCGTTTTTTATTTTCATTATTCGTCACTACGCTTTTGTTCGTGTTCTACATCGTTTCGTAATGTGAATTATCGTCGCATTTATTTTTATTCTTTTTATCGATGTGAAACGAGTCGATCGTTACGCATTTAATAGAATTACACGTTTCTCTGGTGGAATAATTTATCATAAATTGCGAGAAGGTATAGCATACGTTAACGCGTTTCGATTTTGTAATTTGCGCGTTTTATCTAATATTTTACGCTATAATCGGTAGCTGAATTGAAACATCTGCGCCGCGCTCGATAACGCAGTCGTTAAAAGTCTATTAATCGAGCGCAGAAACGGCTGGAATTTCTAGATAAACAAAACTCTTGAACGGTGATGTTACAGAGAAATCCAGACGAAGGCGACAAGTCACGCAGCGTTAATCGCCTTTTGCTTTCGCATTCATTCCCCACGCTAAGTACCGTTGCTCGCGCGTGAAATTGAAAAATTGAGATTTCCATGGAAAACTGTACGCCTGGAAAACAAATTTTCGACGCCCCTCGCGAAACAAAGACGAGCCTCGTTGTCCTCTTTTTTTAATACATAACAATTTTTGCTTCGCGCAACGTGCCACTTTTAAAACTGCGCTACGATGAAAACCGTACAAATTAAACGGGATAAAAGCCAGTGGAAATGTTGAGAGAAAATGATTTCGACTTGATTAAAATACATAAATATGACACGAAATGTCATAAAGTCCTAACTGGTTTTCCCTGTTCCATCCTCGAAGTGATTCGAGTTTTCACTTTTTCTTTAATTAACGAACATCGAAAAAATACGGCTCGCGATTATTAACGACGAACGTACCGAAAGGGACCGAATAATCCGCGGAAAGTTCGAAAGTTGAAACGGGAAATCGTAAAAATTTTAATATATTCCAGAGGTACGACGGGGATTGTATCCTTCTTTTCAAGTTCTATCCAATTCAGGAAGCGAACTACCGAGGCAGTTGAAACTACGTGGGCGCTCGGAATCTTCTCTTTCTCGTAACGAAAAATCAATTACTTTAGCTGTAAACGGGGCGTTCCTCGCGGTTTTCAATTAAGAAGCCTGTTCGAGTCAGCGTTTTCGGGATGGTGAGGCGATAGATGCTCGAGTATCGCGAGATTGCGCACGGTGCGTTCCAGCGGAGACAGGGTTGCACGGCCGCGAGAAATGAAAGGAATGCGATTTCCATGAAATTAACCGTGTTAATGCGGTATGCAAAGTGCTCGGCTCGGTTAGCGTTGCGCTTGGTTGGTCTTCAGTCCATTGACGAAAACCTGGTTGATGTCTGGCCCCAGCTTTAGCGAAGAAAGAGAACACGAGAACGAGAGGGACTCCCAACTGGCGAACGTTCCTTCGAATGATGTTTGAATGGCTCGCAATTAGAATTCCCGACGAGCCAAAGCTTTTGTTTCAACGGCCGTTGAAAGTTAATTTGATTTTAACAGTGAGGCGTAATCTAAGACAGGTCTTCGAGAACCACCCTTTTCCTTTGTGCTGCCTGCTTGATATATTTTGGTGTATTAACGACACCTTAGGGGTGTCTTTTCTCATGCAAAGGATCATGGCGTCTCGTACCTTCCTCCACCTTAGCTAATTTCAATGTAACGAAAATTATTGCTCTTAGGGAACTTGGTTTTCATTAGGCTGCCGCACTGTACAAAGTTTTACGTATCACTGCGTAAAGTTCCGGCATAATTGTTACTAAACCCGTTTACGTTTAATTACGCTGGAATTAACAATCTCCCGATAAGTTTGACGAATTTCAGACCAGCCGAATTTTTCTTGGAATAAACTTTAACTGGGGTTCGGAATTGTTAAGCGATCCGAAGGCTCCCAGAACGACCCTCGATAAAACTTGTTCCACTCTCTGCATTATGGCCTCCCGACTACTGAAAGTTCCGCAAACTCGTGTTTCATCGACAGGCCGAGCTACGTGTCGCAAATATCGAGCCGTTTTCAATTTGTCAGGAGGCAATTTTAAACGTCGGATAGGGACGGCGAACGGAAGATCGAGAACGCTGGTCGTTGAAAGTTTTCTCATTCGTGCCTCTTCTTCTTCTTCTTCTTCTTCCGCGGGGAGGTCGCTGGGCGGAAACCGGAGGGAGCAAACCGGGGTTCTCCTGTGTGATTATGCGAGGGAGGCTGGTTGTATACACGAGTACATATAAAGGGAAAGCCATCGCGAAACTCCCGTCAAATTTTATTGCGTTGGACCTTCGTTTGTTTACCTCGAAAAAAATATATCGCTGCTCAGAGTGGAAAGTTTGGGAATAATGGAGAATTTTCCCTTTCTCCAATAGCTCGACAGGTGGATCCGGGTAACAAATATTCTACTTCGGCTCGAACCAATTCACGTTATCAGTGATAGACAAATATTTCCCTGTGCAAGATCAGCAGCCTCTGCGGTCGAGTGGTCCTATCGATCTTCCTCGACGTTTCCTCACCTTCGATTCCACCCTTTTCGCCAGCCGCTGAAAGTGTTCCGCGCAACAAGTACTCCAACGACAAACGACACTTGACCGTGGTTTCGAGCATTCCAATAAGACTGCGCGCTTCCTCCGGGCGAAATGATATCTCCCTTCGTGCAGTCTTCCACGTTTTCCGCTCCACTAACGAAACGAACGGCGATCCGTTCGATTTCCCTTCGATGAAGCTTCTCGGCAGATTTCGTTATTCGAGAGTCGAGAAGGAACGATGAACTGAAATGGATCCGAGAAGCTGTCTAGATGCGAGACTCGTGAGGATTTATGGGACAGGCTATATCAATTTAAAAAAAGAATTAGTTTCAAAATGTTCTTGAAATAGTTAAAAAATATTCTTCAATGAAATTCCACCAAACTAATCTTGCCACGTATCTTGATTAACGACTCGAAGGGTTACACCTTTCATGATAAATCATTTCTATTTTCCTTGGTTAGACAGAGGTAGAACAGTGGTTTCATTCGAGATGATCATTCCTGAAACCGTGTTGTAATCCAAGTAAAGGAACGAAACTGTTCTGCTCCAAAGGGGTTGAAGAGTAAAAATAGTCCGTTACTAATGGAACGAGCGGAGAAAACAACCCCTACTCAAAGTACTCGGCAAATAACCGCGAAAGGAGCGTTTATCTTGTTTCGTTATTCACTTTGCGCCAGAGGGTGGTATCTATATTCGCCTCTCCTTAAAATCGTCCCAAAACGACAGCGCATGATTAATCGCGTTCGAGCGTACACAAGCTGGTGCTAAAAAAAAAAAAAAAAGGAAGAAGAAGAAGAAGAAAAAATGAAACAAACGCTGGAAGAAACAGGAAAGAAGACTGGCCCTCGCGTGTATGAATGATGGGATTTTTATACCGAGCTAGCGGGCTGAGAGGACGAAAAAAACGACCAACTCCGATGAGGGTCGTGCCGACATTATCGACGAGCGTGCACGCGGCTCGCGTGGTCGCGGCGATGGGGGTGAGTCCGCACGAGACGCCCCAAACCGATCCGAAGAAACGGATCGGACGAGACTGGGACGAATTAAATCGATCGTGTCACGAGAGATACGAAAGCCTTAATGCGTCCCTCGTGACCCAGAAATCGGCATCGGGGACGTGCCGTCACGCAATTTCACTTTGAGGACAATGTGTACCTGTCAGACGATCTCAGAACGGGTTGTGCTAACAAATGTCCCGCTACGAGGAGAATCGGATTTTAGAGGAGCCAGTCGCGATTATTTTCAGATGCGATCCGACGGGTTGATTAATAGATTGGTTCTGATGCGAACTGTTCACGGGACACTTAATTTTTTGAATTTTTACAAATCTTAGAACCGAAATACTTGACTCTGTTACTTTGCTTTTTAAGTCCAACTTAATTCTCTTTCGTGGAGTTAATTATTTCGGCGAATAGTTAGCTCGTATGTTGATTCTTATCGGTGACAAGTTAATGACAAATTCATTTTCATCTTCCGTGTAATTTTGCGGATCAATACGGATTGCAATGAATTTTGATCTCAATTTGCATAAGATTTCCTGCGATGCAGAATAAACCGTGTATTCGATGTTGCATGTATAACCCTGTTCAATCTAGTTCAAATTGGATCTTCTAGACAAGATTTTGCATTCTAAACGACTATTTTATCGGTAAGGGTAAAAGTCGTGTTAGGTCTAAGATAAAAAAAAGAAACGATTCCAAAAATTTCCTTATAAATGAACCATTTTGCGAATTTTGTTCGAAAAGTCTAGCGTATAGAACGAAAGTAGGGCAAACCTGAAGCTTCACCCTCAGAATATAAAAAATTACGATCGAACACGAATTTTCAATATTTTCCAAGATGTTACCCTCGAAAGACGAGTAGAAATGAAAAATTGATTTTTCGCCTATGAACAGACGCACGACAGAGATTCTGGAGCACTGCTACCAATCGTAGGGTTACGCCGCGCGTATGTCTTAGTGAGGCACTAGTGCCAAGATCACCACCCTCGCCTCTAAGTGCTTGCGACTATACGTGCAGCATCCGAGATTCGTCCGAAGATCGTCGGAATCCGAGACGGTTGGCTGAATGAAATAGCGTGGAAAAAGGTCAAAGGCGAACTGCAAAGGACGCGCGCACCAGCACGGAAAACGTCCCCTTCGGACTTGTACGACGACGTCGAGCCCCGAAACGGTCGGTCTCGAAACTTGAAAATGGGTCGAAAACCGTCGCGCGGACGTATATACGCGGTGTGCGTCCATGACGGCGAAGGGCTGGACAATCGTGTCCCGGTCGTGTCGTTACGCGCGGCGACTTCTATTAGCGAACTTCCGGCGGACCTTCGGCCCTCGCTAAAAATGGCCTCGCGTGACGCTATCAGATTCGAGACGACAAAGAACAACCGTTCGACGGGTACATAAATGCGACGTCGTTAATGAAATGGAAGTTCGATTCGTTCGCGACAGACTGGCTACGTGAAATTGGAATTCTGAAAAGCTCGCTGATGCAATGTGCCGTTGTCGTGGACAATTCGATTAGTAACGTAGTTCGGGGCCGCGCGGAGCGCCGTTAATGTCGAATTACTCACCTTCGCGCCGATAGAAGCTCCGGGTGTCAGAGCTCGTTCAATTTCAATCGATTCGTCTACAATTCTTTCGCTTTGGTACATCGATTTTACCACGATCGTGTCGACTATTTGAACAAAAAAAACGAATCCAAACGTCAACCCTCGCCACTTCATAAGTATTTCACAGTCACACCCTGTCGATTCGAGCCGATAAAAACTAATCCTCCGCGTGTCCACGCATTCTAATATCCACGCGATTCTTCGATTTCGTTGTGCCGGAAAATTGCTCGGGAAAATTCAAGCCATTAACGTAACGCCGCGGGGAAAGGACGAAAACCAAAGCGACGACAGACAGAAAGGACATTTCCAAGCGAAGCGTCGGGGGGGATGAAAAACGAACGCGAAGTAAAGAGACGACGGATAAAAAGACTGTTTTCCAGCGGGGATGACGAGAGGTAAGGTACAGTAAAAAGGGTCGCACAGCCGCGAAAAGCCCTATTATATACCGCTCGAACGAACGTCTTCCTTTAAGTGTCCTTTTAAAAAGTCCCAACCACGTGAAATCTCTTCAGAGACTTCGGAACGCGTTGAAATTTCGATTTTGTCGAAACGGTCGTCTGAAACTGCGCTCGAAGTCCTCGAAAATAATGCCACTTCGGTATTCCAACGCGTTCGCCATGGAATAACAAACCAGAGGCTAGACAAGTGCGCCGCGAGTTGGAAAAGTCTCGTCGTTGCCATTCGGGAGAGGATCTTGCGGACACGTGCAACATTAGCCAGGACAGGGTATAAACGATTCCTTGAGCGTGGATTCAACGGACTCGCTTTGTGCTACCTCGACGGACACCCCGTCGTGGGACAACCATAACTCGCCACGTGTTTCACGTGGTGTCCTCTCAACGGCTCGCCCGCGGCGCGACGCAGAATGGAGCGCGACCTTTGCCGGGGGGATCTTTTCCTTCCCTCTCGTGCGAACATGAAACCACTCGGAGCCTCTTGGAAATAAAGAAACTGGTTTATCGGCGAGAGGATGCTTTTACAATGTGTAAAAGTGCAGACGTTGTTTCAACCCGCCGATTCCTCGCGTCTTGGCGAACGCGTCGCGATGGTGTTTTCTACCTTGGCAAACAAACGAACGTGTTGCTTTCCGCTTGGACGGTTTCAAACAATTTTTAACGTACGACTCGCCTTTGAAGCGGCTCTGTTGATCTTCGACGGATCTTTTCGCGGTTTCTTAGACGCTCCGTTCTATTCCTGATATTGTTGACGTTACGAATCAATTTTTCGAAATAGAATCGTTATTTATTCATTTCTGAATGGCAAGGCTCTTGTTGCACTTTGGATATTTATTATTAAAGAGCATTTTGCCGGTGCCTCTGACAACAAGTTCCAGTTAAATGCTTTATGAACGCGTTTCGTGTCTATCTATCTATCTATCGTTGAACATTTCGCTTGAGACTTCACGGTAAGTACATTAAAGAATTGAAGTACACTACCGCTCGGAACCCTCAGCTCGCGTAATTCCTCGAGCAATAAATTTTTCGCTCACTCGTGAAATTTCTTGTCTACAGGAAGAGATCAAATCATTTATCTTCAATTCACCGCATCCGTTCTACGTTTATAACGTTCCACTTTTATCGCGAACTTGTCCTCTGTGTATTTTTCAATGGAGACTCGATCATTTTTACTATTCTACTTCCGATTCTATTTATTTTAACGGTATTCTTCACCATCATCCGACAGGAAGAGCAATCGAATCGAGGTCCATCGATCGATACGCTCGAACTACATTTTTCGTGTGGTAATTCACCCTTTAATATTCCGAATGCAAATAATATCCTCCACGTTTCGCGTTCGCCGCTCGATAAAATTACGCATCGCTCTGTCTTAATCTTTCGATACATATCGCACGTTTCACTGGTTGATCTCACCGCGGGATATCCCCGCGCTCGGCAGCACCTGTTTAAATATTCAGTATATCGATTTCCATTAAAATTTTACATCCCACGGTTGAGATACCCGACGAACAGTTGACCAGTCGGTTTTCGTTTCATCCCCCTGAACTTTTATCCTGGCTCACCTTCGACCGATAAAAGTAAAGTGCTCGTAAGGAATGAAAAATCGTTTCCCTCGCGCGTATCAAATGATCCTCGGTATTCTGGAAATATTTAACAGAAATATCCGCCAGATAAATTCCCAGTTACGGACGAGAGAAGATAATGTATGCGGCGTTAGGGATGTCCGAGCACGCGAGGAACCGAAGAGTTAAGTCCAGAGGCGACACTGGTCCTCGATGTACGCGGTGTCCGTCCGCTGTTATATTTCATCGGCACTAAACAGCCGACGGAATGGCGAGATCGTAAAATAACCGAAGCATAAAGAGTGGTCGCGCGTAAGAGGAGCCAGCAAACTGAGGGACAAGGCAACGAAATGAACGAGGGCGGCTTAACTTTCTTCCTTCGCGGCGACTGGTATCGACTATGTGTACTGCGTCCAATGGCTGCGGTAAGGGTATTAACTTTTATACCACTTGAGCAGATCCCAAAAGGAGCTGCCTGGATCGCTTCCATAGACCGCATCTGGCCATTTTACATTTTATTTCGAACGGAAGCAACGGATGGCGAAGAGCGGCTGAATTATTGATAGCGGGTGTAAAGACACCGTCGTATATCGTGTCACGGTTTGCTTTCGAATTTTGTTTGATCGATTCAATTTGACTGCTGTCTTTGATGAGAGGTACCAGGGAAGAATCTATCGTCGAATACTGAAATTGAATAAGTTAATGCTATTTCAAATGTGGAGAAAGAATTTTTTATAAGTCATAGTTCTACTCTTTAAATCTTGAAACTTTTATGAAATTTCGCTCTCTAAGGTTTGAAACTCGGATTTTTTCGGATTTCTTGAAAGATCGAAGCACAGTGAAGAAGCTTGGCCCGAGCTTAAATATTAGACTGTAATCTACGTCACTAAAAATATGATTACAGACGGAGGGTTGATGACCACCCTTAATATCCATATGCTATATCATATATATTTAAAATAATAGCCTCAACTTTACTACTGTCCTCATTTTTCCCATGTTCACTAAAAACAGAATCTAGTAACTCCGTTCACGTTTTAAAACCACTCCCCATGCACCATCGGTGCAAAGAAAATATGAACGATGTAACCGACAAAAAAACGCGAAGGAAGAGTCTCCGAATTTCTATGTAAAAGGATGGAATTTTAATTAAATCTAGGCGAAACGATCGTTCGATGGAAGAAATTTTCGCACGCGTTAATAAAAAGATACCCCTCCACGCGAAGCTGGCACGTATCTAAAATATAAGTAAAAATCGCCGTCGCTTAACGTGCATTACGATTACGCAATGGACGTCGAACGATCGCATGGTAAATCTCTCGCGTGTCCCCGTCGTTCGTTGGATATCGAAATAAGCGAAACAATTTATCAGCAGCGACAGAACAGACCAGATAGCCTTGTTTATCAGGCAACCCCCCGCGAGATTTTCATCGTGGATTTCATCGCGCGCCTCCGCTCGCAATTTTATCATCCGCGTATCGTCCTTCGCATCTACGTGCGAGGAATTGAATCGTTGCAAGATATCCGGACGCAAAATACCGGTTGAATATTCAGATCGCGCGAAAGAAAGCTCCGTGCAGTTTCGACGCCCGTCCATTATGCATCCGCGCGTGTTCAAAGTGGAGGTAGATATCGAACAGGTTCCTCGATATCACTGCTGCTCTTCTAGAGTGGATGCGCAGCCAATTCACGCGAGCCAGAAAAGATTCGATGAGTTCGTTGGGTACTTTAGCATGGTATTGTTGAATGCTGTTCATTGCATTAGCTACAATCGTGACTTCGAACTGAAGTCGAACTTTCAATATAGATCGACGTCTGAGAGATATGTAAATGAAGAAATTGTATTCTTCAGGAAATAATAGGTTTCTGTGGATTACTTGAATATTAGTTATTAATAGTTGCTAGAATATTTTTCTTCGCTGTTATCTGTTTACTTAAAAAACTAGATAGATAATCAAATTGCTGACGAATGTAGAGCTCGCGACGACAGAGTAAGGTGGAAGATTTTGAACGATTTTTCTACCTTTTTACGTATCTGCTTGCATATCTCGACTCGACGCGAACCTGTTAAAACATCATTTCTGCTACCGTTTCAGAAAATCATACTACGAAAATAGACTGTTTCAATGAGAAGAACGTGGAAAGTCGGAAGGCAAATTCGATAAAATGCGCGGACATTCTTTCCCTCTTCTTGCGCGATACTCTTTATACTTTTTGCTACCTTCGAACGCTTCATTGTTAAAAAAAAAAGAAAAGAGTTCGAACTTTAACAATTTACAACTCTCGAGGAACAAACTTCCACGATAGCTTCGTGATTGATTTCTCTGCGAAAGAAAGAGTATGGAGAATTGCTCTAGAATGCACTGGAACACGAACGAGTTGGAAGCTACGCCGTACCATCGCGGATAAATTTCAAAATTTCACACCCAAGGCCTCTACCTGTCCTCGATCTCGAACAGAAATGGCCGCCCTCCTCGTCGAGCGTTCTGTTCGCATAATTTATTCGCGTTTGATCGAGCTACGTAGCTGCAAGAAACAGAGACGTGGCGGTTCAGCTAATTGGAAGCATTAATAATTATCGATTCGGGGAAGACAAAAGTATTTTTCAAATTAATCAGATGTAAGTGATAATGAGGTCGATCGAAACGCTTTGCTAATTAAGCTTATTTCCATTAAACCGTCGAATATCGGGGGATGAATATTTAAGCTCGAATCAGAAGCATCCGACCTGGTAACCTTTCGCCAATCTCGTGACACGGCTCCTCTGCTAACAAACGACCGAAAGTTATCAAATCAGGAAGGCAAATTGCCAGGCAATAGAAAACGCCACTTATCCTTGTGACTGCCGACACACCATCGTCTTGGAAGAAGCGGAGTGCACAACTCGACGATCGATTCACCGTGCATGCATTTACGAGATTCAATTTTATGCTACTTTTCTTCCTTCGCTTCTGTGTTCGATACATTTTCTTGACTCTCGTTCTTATATCGAACTAATAGCCTTCTCGTTACGGGAAATGAGACGACTTCAAGCAAAAATAATCTATTTACTTAGAAATTCTCATGAAGGCTAATAATCACTGTGAAAATATTGTTCGAGCAATGAGAAAATTGTTTGAGCAATCCAGTGGGGGATGCAGACTCGTTAATCGCTTTTCTTTATTTCTACATTTGAGATCCTTTATTCCGCGAGAAAAATAATATCTTGCCTGACATTTCCATATAATAAATACCCGTGATATTTAAAACGTTATTAAATGTCACCACTTACGATCGTGATTCTCTTCAGTGATGCGAACGTTTTCGTTTCAAATTTTATTTCCCCGTTTGAAATTAAATTTCTCTGTGTTTGCAGGGCGTGTTACAGGCAGCACTTAAACAGCTCGCGACCGCGGCCCAAACAACCACTCGTGCGTCGTTCAATAGGCCAGGTATGTACAGTAATTTCGGCGAGATTGAATTTAACGCCGGGCTCGAACCGAAAGAATGCAGAGATTTTTCATTTACAAAACCTTTCGAGTGGGTATAAAATATCCAGCTATTAAAATAACTTCGTAATATGGCGAGCGAAAATTTATATCGCGTGATCGGGAATATTTTCCAAGTAATATACACAAGCGAAATTAATCTTTCTATAAACATATCGTTTTTCGAACGATTATTAACCGTTCGATCTCTGTAGTTCCTGTATTTATTGTTTTATTATTATTAGTAGTAGTAGTAATAGTAGTAGTAGTATGTATTCTGATCTCTGGTATAGAAATTGAAATGGTATTCGTTATTTTAGCAACAATAGAAGAGAAACCTGACTTCCCTATTTCTGTTTCTATAACAATACTCGGTGTTTCGATTCATCCTTCAATCTTCTCATAAACTATTCGATTTTCTGCTCGCCATTGTGCTCGGAATAAAACCATCTTAGTTCCATTGAATCCTTTCAGCTTGACGGTTTCATCTTATACTACCAATATTAAGCTTGTCCTTTTCTAACTGTTACTTAAAACAAGCCTGCTTTTCGTCTATGTATTTCTAATAATCTTGAGCTACTTATAAACGATCCGATTTTCTGCTTGCCAATGGCATCATTAGTTACTGTGATATCTTTTCTAGAAATCAGGAACCACAGTAAACCGTGATCCTAATTCTTCCAAGCATAGAAAATCCGATTACAGAGGGTTAAGGCTGTTTCGAGGGTGAAATTGTTGTCTCCCGTATAAACTCCCCGCGAGATTTACGTGGTTCATCCTGCGCCTGTCGTCTTTGTCGTCCCGCCTCATCGTCCTGTGTACACCCATTTACCCGTTTCACTTCACCCTCCGATCAATCCACCAGATACTATTTCAGTCATGTAAATCGATGCGTGTGCGATCCGCGGTGCCACTGACGTGCTTTCTGCATATTAAAACATTTGTTGCGCAAAGGACATCTCGCAAGCTGCCAACATCGTTACTCAGGGATTCCAAACGTTTGGAAGCTTCACAACTTCTCTTGAATACTAATTCAAGCTAATAAAGCAGCTTTCAACTTCCACTTTTCGCAATCACCCAATCGGCTTAACAAACATCCCGCTCCGTACAGTCCGCCAATAATTCCCCAATAACTTTCTAATCACTTCCGACAAACATTCGATCGGCTTGCCAAGCCTTCTCACGTTCCCAACTTGTAATATCGAACACGAAGCTTGTTCACGCGAACGACAGACGCGTCCACTCCTTTTGTTCCCATTTTTGCTTCATCGACTGCTTCGATATTGGTCCCGACACGCTGGATGACGGCGAGACATCCCCGTTTCAGGGGATGATCGCGCGATCGAACGAAACTTAAACCAGCCGCGAAGAGTACGCCGACGAATGTCTTGAAATTAATTTCCGCCGCCCCGCAGGATGAATCAGTTACGGAGATCGATCGTGCTCAAGTTTCAGCACGTCGTATCACCGATCTGGCTGTTATATCTTGCACGTCAGCCACTGTCCACCGAGCGTCGTTAATAGATTTTAATTAATGTCCTCGTCCAGATACGCGATGATCGATCCACGCTCAGGAGCATGTATTTGGCATGTATCCAGCGATATGTTGAACAATTTTTTAGTTGCTTGTTCGAATATGGAAGATTTTTATTTCTCAGATATCCTGGAATTTATTCTATTGGTCCTATATACGATATTATTCCATGTAAAGCTTACAGTGTTCGTAATATGGAATACTGCTAGGAAAGTGGCGAAAAATTCTTTAAAATTTTCATATCTACTTCGCATCAGTAACGTATTCCATGCTAGGAGATTCTCGTAGGAAATAGTCGACGAAACTTATTTCTGGATAAGAAAAAAAGATAGTAAATTTCGCTGTCGAAATTGTTAATTTTTGTGGTTCTTTGGGTCGAAGAGTGCGGGGTAAATACCTCGCGGGGAGAACTGTGCGTAGGATCTTGGCGGGTAAATATTTATCGCGGGAAATGAGTTTATCTTAAAGGATTTGAAAGGGTTGAAAGGTTGTCGATGGTATTCGCGCCAAGTTCGATATCCCTCGAGGGGAATCGTGGGGATGTGGCCGAGAAAATTAACCGCGATAACTTTGGTAACTTCCAGACGAGAATCTTTTCATATAGCTAGCCTGAGGGCGAATCAGAGCGAAAGTGTAATTAACAGGAAAAACGATATTCGTAAGGGAAATGTTGTTAGCTGGTGCTTCCATGTTTTCATCTCTTATTGAAATGGTTATTATTTTATTAAATAAGAAAAAGTTAAAATATTGTAGATATTATTATTATCATTTCATTTAAGTAGCGCGAATATATGGTTTTCATCTTGTATCCGCTTTATTGCAACAGAGTTCTTAACAAGCTAATCCCAACTAAGGCGAAACCTCCCCCACTGGTGACAAAAATCCTCTTCAATCCACTTCGTAACAACGTCGACTATGTATAACAACGGTGTAGAATTTAATTGAAGAGTAACCGGATACCTTCGCAGGAAACCAAGCTCTTGCTAAAAGACGACTCTCGCCAGCTAGCTGCACCCTAGAAAACACTTTCACCTCTGTTTGCTCGGTCCCGACATGCTGCAGCGTGTAAAGCGTCTCGAACAGTCGTTTCACGTGTTCCTCCAGTTTCACCCGTGAATGTTCCACTCGAGCGTTGAAACAACGCTCGAAATTATTCACGATCAACCCGCGAGTACGAAAATTTTCTAATCTTATCGTTTCCAAAAATTGAACACACATTTCTGCCATTTTCCACTTAAGGGATGTAGCAATTCTTTATGCGTAACGATAGTTAATTTTAGAGAGTCCATTGATTAATTCCAAAATGAAAAAGACAAATTCAATATCTATCCGATAATCGATATTCCAAGATCGCTGGTACGTTTGATAATTAAATTTCAACATCTTCATATCAAAGATGCCTTTGTGCGGTGCGCCCCTAATTGCCAACCGCATGGTATCTCTAACTTCGCCTCGAATCGTAACGCCATCACGAATCTAGATCAAAGAACGCGTTCGTGCGAATCGCTGACAATGAGTCACCGAATGTGCGAGTAATTCGCGAGACTCGCGGCCTTGAAGTGTCCACTGCGAACGGGGGTGGAGGTCGGGCCTTGAAAATTTGAACCACGGGTGGCGGCGGTGGAGAAAAATAATCTTCAGCATTTATCGAACGGGCTCGGACGTCGGACGAATTTCTGATTTGCATCCCTCGAAGGACGTACGTGTCAAATTGCGATCGTTTCGCGGACGTGCGTGCTTCGAGGCTACGTAATCGGAACGCCGCTGTTTTAAACGGTCGAATTGCATTCCGACTAGAAATTGCGAACCGTGTTCGCGAATGCGGCGTTTCTTTCCGTGTTAAAAACACTCACCGTGGAAAATGCTGCTTTTAGAACGACGGAAGGGAGCGGAGATTGATCCTTGTAGAAATAGTCGCGGACATTCGAGAACATCCTTCGCGAAAACTGTTCTACCGCCGAAATTTACTGACGATTATACAGTTTCGTTGATCTCGAAACTTGAATCTCTGTATCATTAAACGTCACTACTAAGCAACAATAATCTTTGTTAAATGGAATTGCTGCCTTATTTCTTTCTTTAGTAGAATCGATTCGCGCATCGCAGAGAAATATCAATCCTACATTAAGCAACTGGACACGGAATCTGGGATTATATCGAGAAATTCCAAACGTTTACGACGGCACGCCATATATCGAGCAGGATCGAGCACCGATTCGCGCGAATGTAAAGCACGCGACGCGAACCTAACCGGAACGCTTTTCGCCCCATTAAAGATGAGAACACGGCCCGCGAATAGATGTTCTCGATGGCCATTACAGAACTGTGGCAACGATAATAGTTTTACGGTTGTTGACGTCTTTTCTCGAACGAGCACGTTGTTTTTCGCCAGTTCGAACTATCAACGACAGCTTTGACTAGCACCCAATCTCCGTTGGGCGACACAGTTTGGAAAATATGGTTCAGTAATTCGATGAAGCTCTTGCTATAGGTGTATTTAGGATCTCTGATTCGCGGTGACAGCCGCGCGAAAACTGTTAGACGAGTTCCATTAGAGATACTCGCATTAGCTCGCGATGAACGAGTAGGTGTCTTTGATGAAGCTGGATAGGAGCAGATAACACGCGTTAAGATTAATGGTATCGATTGGCTGGTTCTGGAACACTTGCTGGCGAGACCACTTTAAGGGCGACGCTACACTACGAGGCAGCTGTATAGGTAACTGCTAAATATTGAAAGCCAGCGGTGATAGAAGACACGGGGAGACAGGATCATCGGAATAGGTGAAGCGTTAAGGAACATGATCGCGCTTCCCAACTGACAAACGGTCTCGCGATTCTCCGCTCACGAGACATCGCGTTCCGTGACGAATTCCTACGGGAACGTTGCACAATTGCAATTTAGCTGCTCGCGAGCAGACAGCGGGATATCGAAATACCTCGAGACAGAGGATGGATAATTAATTTCTGGCCGGAATTCCACTTTTTGGACACCGCGCGACAGGAAAACACGTATGTGCGTCTAACTAGACGCGAACTTTTGATGTATTATCCCTTGGAGACGCGAGTGTCTCGCATTTAGCTCTCTCGTAAAGAGGCGAGACAAACACGTTGAGAATTTACTCGAAAACTTTTATCTCGCGCTTTGCTACTTTATTTTTGACAACGTTTTACCGTACGTCACTTGAGAATCTCTCGCGTAAGTGTACGCGTTCGTCAAATAAAGTCGACGATGGTATCACCCGCCAAGCGTAAGAAGCACGTATTATATGAGAAAAATGGGTGCAAAGTTGAAACTGTTCGTGGCAGACGTTATATCGATCGCGGAGTCGATAGACATGCGATACCAAGTAAAATCGAAAGGAGGTCCTGTCACGGCGAACGTAACCTCAGCTCTAGGCGATAAATCACATTGCTCGCGACCTCCTACCTAGTTTCCTCTCAGCAGCGCGCTCAAACCCTTTTACAACCTTTATTCATCGCCCATTATCGGTAGGGACATAGACGCGATCGAGATACGACGTATCAGCCGTCCTCTACGAGACATCTGAGCTCGTCGTAAGCAATTTTTCCCCTAAATTCCGGATCCCTCGCGTGTATGCCCTTTAACGAAGACTCTTTTGAACTTCACCCCAGGAGTGAAGTTCGCAGGAGCTTTGAGAACGAGACGACTCTTGACTCAGGATGTCTAGGACCGTTTGCGAATTCGTAAGGGGAGTCGGAAGACACCTTGTGGATACATTTTTAAGAACCTCAGGTTCGTTTTACTTTAGTACTTTTTTTATTGAATAAATGTTTATATACTGCTTGTCCGGAATTTCAATTATTCAGGGTCGATAGTAATTTGAAAAAATGTTTTTCTATCAAATAATTCCTATCTATTGCGATATGAAAATTGTTCGCGAGAGACCCTATCGATCACTGTTTCGACTGAGGAGAATGAGAAATGCAAAGCGACGCGTGAGTTAAAAAAATGATTCGGGGGAAGAATTTGATGGCCTCGTCGAGAATACACCCTCGTAATCCGGTGATGATTAAACGTCGAGTTTCGTTAGGTCCCTCCATAAAATTTACCGCCTGGATGGCCCGTTACCTGGGCGGTAAACGCCTCGCTCGCACCTGACAATCAACACGTGTTCCTCGAGGCTGCCTCGAAGTTAACCGTGCCCAACTTAGATGGTGTAATATAACAAGACCCCGAGTAAATAGGACCCTCCAGCTGATCCTCTTAAGCGACCTACTCCTCCGCACGTGCGACGCGTTTCCTGCGCCTGGTTATGGTGGCCCCGAAATGGCGGAAGACATTTCCGTAGGCCGTTACCGAAATGACGTTGGGTTAAAGCGGGGCCATGCATTTTAATGCCCAACCGTGGGTGTCTGATTTTAATCAATCTCTCTGCAAACATCTCGAAACCATAGACGAAAGCGTGGCGTGTCCACGTGTCAATATCAAGCTTGCTCTGTATTTTAAATCGAGACGTACATTTTTTATTACATTGAGCCATGTATCGGAAGTCGCTCGTGACAGATGGTATTTATTAAAATAATAGTAGCGTTAGGTTGAAAGGCAAACGCAGGTAGCAAAACGACAAACAATAGTTTCAGAAAATTTCGAAAGGCTGCTAAACATCTGGTTTCGAAGCAATTTAAACCACATGTAAAGTTTGCATACGTAATTGTACCGCCAAAAAATGGACAAAAGGGTGGGCTGTCGTAAAATCATCGTAAACCGATTTGAATTTTGCAAAGCAAAACATCTGTGTGATTACTTTACGCATTCACGGCTTCGAATCTCCCCCAAAAATTTCATCGACTACGATAAGCCACGGGAAATACCAATCGTAAACCAGGGGTGGCCGACGAGGGCGTGCGATCGTTGATACAATTACTGAAAGAGCCTTCCGCCATTATTCAACCACAAAACATAATCGCGAGGTGCACGATCGTAAGGCAGGATAAAGTAGACGTCCATTGCGCGTATCGTACGGTACCGAAGAAACCAGATTCTCGCTCGTAATAGGGGAAACGATCGAATTGCTGGTGGGGGTGGCGCGAAATTATATTTCGAGTTACGCGAAAGGGGTGGACCAGGCGGTGGTAGAAATGTAATTCCTGAAATAGGATGAGCACGCGGGGGGAGGCGGTGGATGTAACGATTTTCGATATTTCACGGCGATTAAGTGACTCGTAATCGGACGTAGCCCCTGTAACTTATTACTCTGCCGCAGCGGAGAGAAGCGAGGGCGAGGCCGACGAGAATTCGACCGCCAGCCGGAGAACTGGCGATAATGAACGAATCGAGAGCAAAAACCCGGAAGGTAAAAGCCGATGTGCTGGAAAAATTCTTCGATTACATCCTCGTAATTGTTCGTTGACCCGATTGTACGGGATCTGTGTGTGGGTTTTGGGTAAACGAAGTCGGTACCGTTACATCGTGAGTATGCAACGTGATAACAATAGATAAGTTATAGTAAATATATCGCATAGAATTTAATGAAAACGAGAGATAGATCTAGAAGTGATTATTGAAAGTGTTTTCTTACACGCGTGAACCAGGAAAGGGTAACAAAAGATTAGTTTGTACTTCGATAACCACTTGTTGCACCTCTGTCGATAGAAAGTTAGTTGTACAAAAGTTTCTTTCGCGAAGAAACAAAGATTAACGCTAATCCTACCAAAGTTGAAAATTAGCGACTAGTTCCGTATAGTTTTTCAATCGCTACTTTCTGAACTTCCATTTAATTCACGACTTACAATCTTTTAAACTACAATTATAAATTGAACCAAACTTCTTGTAACTGAACTTTGTTAAAATTTGTCAAACTTAAGAACGTGCTGTCGTTGAAAATGAAGGATGAAACTATTCGCAGTATTTCACTGGAAATAAGTAATCGAAAGAAGCTCGTTGTCCCTTCGTTCATAAAAATCCGCGTTCCCTCGACGACAAATTTCGTTTCCGACGCGCGGGGGTCCAGGGAAAGCTGTTCGTTTCTCCGCGTCACCGATTCTTAACGCAATAAAGGGCAGGGTAGACGAATTAATAAAATTATCGTAAACTACGTTACAGAGGAAGACGCGAGAGAAAGCCTCGCGAATAAGAAAAGCAAAGAGGCAGCGGAGCGGAACGGAAGTAGGGTCGCTGAAAAGGAACGGACGGTCACGTTTGGCGCGCATCCAAGCTCAGGTCGTTGCCATAAAACAAATCAAATTCTTCGGCTGGGCCGCGAAACGTTTCGCGATAAATTTATACGTATTACACGTGTCTTACGTAACATTTTTCCACCAACGAAACAGAGGAAAAAGCCGACGAGCGCGAAGAAGGCGAAATGGAGGAGAGGAAAGATTCGGAAACGCAAACTGACGGACGGAAGAGAGCTAAAAAGTTGTTGTTCGAGGACGAAGGGATGACTGTAGCAGGTTGTCGTCGAGAGAAAGCAAAACTTATGCTGCTACGGAGAAAATTCAGTTTTCATGCGAAAAGGAAGTTGTTTAAAGTTGTTTAAAGCTATTTTATCGTAGGCAGTAGCGCCGACGATGGAACGAGCCGTGAAAATGAAGGGGATGGTGAAGGTGACGCGTCTAGGCTAGAAGCTGCGATTTTATCCGACATTTACGACATGTGCGTTCATTTCGTCGCGTATTCACTATGCGTTCTGATCATGACCACTGCTCTTCTGACCGGATACGCCCTGCACATGCACACGTTGCATTAAGCGATCAAGAGAAGCAATAATTGTTCGGGCAACTGTTCCTTTCCAAGCATCGAAAAGGTTTTCAGCGTCCACAGATGTTTCCTTGGAAAATAATCGATTTCGTTTAGCAGATTTGCATTTTTCATCATCAGTGATCTTTATCGAGTTAAGAGCAAGGCTGTACCGATAGCATTGTAACAAGTTCACAATATTAAATTAACACGAATTAAAAACGCAAATTGCAGATTCTTGATAATTAAACTTTTAATTGATATTTTTAATTGTGATTCATACTTCAATGCGCAGTTATTGGAGTCGATTGTTCGCCGGAAACGGTTCCACGTCGGAAGATTAAAATCGCGAATGCGGAAAAATTGATTTTCGTTCCGTTTATTTCAGTACCGACTAATATGAATTCGCTTGTACGATATACCTGATACGACTCATCGGAAAACGAATTATCTCCAAATAAATTATTGAATCCGAAATGCCGATATAATTCGGTTGATCAGTGAAATTCGGTCGCAGAGAAAAATGACATCAAAATCATTCGAGAAATGATAAATTAGCTAGTTTGTACAAGAAAAAACGGTTGAACATCTTCCCATGAGCGAAACCAGTCGATCAATAACCATAGTCGAGCAATAAAGGATCGAAACCGCGCGTCGCCATGTCGAATTCCGCGGAAAGCACGCGTCCATCCGCGTGCCACGGCCGGACGTTCCCGTTCACGTATCCGGTTGATCCGTGGTCTTTAAATGGCCATAAGCATCGGTTCCCTCGGCTCGACCGCCGCTATTGATTCGAATACCGAATCGAAACTGGACAACGACTTGACGTATCGATTCCGTCGCATGTCCCAGTTTCGACGAACCTGCCCTGTCCAAATAAGGACACCAAGGGTAACTCCTTGGTTTATTACACTCGCTCGCCATTCTTTTTACGCGAGGACGTTAACGCAGTTGACAGAAACGTCGATCTCACAAGAGAATTATGCATCCGTTATTAATTCCGAAACGTGTAATCTCCTCGTAATTCTAGGTCCTCAGACAAGAACAGTTTACTGGTATCCAAATTTTCATCCTTTGAGCACTGAACTGTCCAACCCCACGCATGTATTATACCCTGCTCGATTATTCCTACAAAGCGGCCGCTGGCCTGATTCTGGCCTGAATCTAATTTACTTTCGACGGCAACATACTCCACAAACGCTATAAACGTAAAGAAAAATTGAAAAAAAAAAACAAAGGAAGCAAAGTAAATGCACACGTCGAGTGCGCGAAGTAGAGAAACTCGTATCTGGGCGTAGAAATTGCTCGCGTATCGTATCTGGTACCATCGAAAGGGCAGATGCATTCACGCGGTATGCAGCACGCCAGTCATTCACGATTCATCGCGATCGTTGCACAGATACAGCCTGTTCCGGCGTGACCATTTCAGGTGAAGGTGGAACCGATGCACCTGGCCGAGGCAATCGAACGCGAGGGCTCCTCGCGGATTCTACGGTGGTAACCTTGGCACGGTTACTGCGGTCGACACGGCAGCTTGTTCGCCCCGCGACGCTGCTATTGACAGCGGCTGAGAAACTTCGTTCCGTCTGCGATCGCTCGCCTGAGAATCTTCCCGTTACTTCGCTTTATCGTGAATCGCGCTTAACAGAGCAACCGTGGAGGGTGGTACGGGAGATTAGAACGCGGTTCGGTCGAACGAGCACGTTCTTTCCTGGTAAACGGGGGAAATGTAGCGACCATCTTGGAGAACTTGCGGAACTCGAACGCGTTACTCGGTAAAACGGTTTCGAGCGGACCGAGTATTCCTTCGACCGTGTATTTCGTATTGGAAATATAGAAAAGTAATAGAAATGTGGTGTAAGGGAGTAGTCAAAAATGTCTCTCTCGATGAAAACGGTGGACGTGACAGGAAATACGTTAGACAACCGCGTATAGATGTAGTTATGCAGTTGTTTCGTGGAAGAAAAATGAAAATTGGTAGGAAGAATTGCTTTGAAACCACTACAAAGCAAATGTATAGCGTTCGAACAACTTCGATCGATTTTAAAGAATTATTTTTCGAAAATAAATTGTTCTAAATAGAAATTGTTTTAGTTTTAAACTCAATTGAGCTTGCTGCTGTGCGACAAAGTAACGCTCGTTTGCCACGCATACCGAATTCAGTGGAACGAAATATGCACGACGCGGCGCGTAAAAAATGTGAGTTTGTAAGAAAGCGGATATTTCAGAAGTTAATCTTCCGAGGAAAACAAAATGAAGAAATACTATAGTATATTAAAGAACGTGCTCTGTGTTATAACAATAAGAATTGAAATTACTTGGTAGAATCTGGTTTCTAATATGCAAAATTGATAAAAGTTTTACAGACTGTTGTAGATGAAATTTCACGTTAGATTAATTTTGTTCCAATTTTGATAAAAATATAGAAACTTTAGTGACATTCATT
The DNA here is from genome assembly GCF_050948175.1 of Xylocopa sonorina. NCBI lineage: Eukaryota > Metazoa > Arthropoda > Insecta > Hymenoptera > Apidae > Xylocopa > Xylocopa sonorina. Next base: position 6,457,360 of record NC_135200.1, read on the forward strand.
TTTTGAGCATTTATGTAGTCTACCACGTTGCAAACAATTATGAAACATTAGCTAACATTAAACAATAACGAACTTATCGACTTTGATGGAACTTGTTACAGGTTAATATCGCTGCATTACCTGGTAATAATATTGCAGACAAATTATGTGTCAACTTCCTAATGAAATTTGTATTTCATCGATGTGGCCATGCAAATTTTCCAATTTCCTAAAACCTTTTCGAACATTCTTTACTGATCGCAACTACCACCACTCGAAGATAATTAAACGCCGGGGTAATCAATAAAACGGCGTAGAATTAAAAAAACAATTACGCGAAAAATGCAGCAGGGCACAGCAAACACTGCAACCGCTACAGCAATTATAACAGTCGATATTTTCCTTGCAAACACGCGATTCATCCTATCGCCATAAATCTCGAGGCTGATCGTGTGCCACGTTCAACACGGAAAAGCCACGGTCGGATCGGCCTGGCCGTGAAATCGGTTCTAAATATTTATCAAGCGAGCTTTCGCATTAGCGATCGAGGAAGTAGGCAAAGCGATCCGAGGCGACGTGGTCATTAGACACAGACGGGGACCTCCGTTCCTGCGAGCGGAACCTTTTAGAGGAGGCCAGCCTTGACACGTTTCTACGTGTCGCGTATACTATGGGGAAACAGAAAAGAGGGAAACCGTGGAAACCCTGTGGGGACCTTGGGATTTAATGTTCGCCACGAGGAACAAATACTCGAGTCCTTGGATTGTCCTCGAAAACAAGGGCGGAAACGTTTTGAGCATAGGAAATCTGAGGTGCTCAATTTTTACGAAGGAACTCAAGGGGGAAAACTGTCGTTGGAGGAAGAGAAAGAGTTGCTCATTGGTTTTTGTGATCTATGTAAATTGGACGAACGTCGAGAAGCAACGTCTGAGAAATGGTACTCGTTTAGAAGGCCAGATAAATTCCACGAACTTGTCGCGGGGTTCTTATAAAGCTTGTTTGAAATAGACGTTATATTACGGATGAAATAATTGGAAGACTTTAATATTTAAGGTATGTTAACCCGCGTTCACTTCTCAAGTAGATATAACGTTCTGTTGATGAACCTGACAACTGATGTTTGATAAATAAATGAATACGGAAGAAGAGAAAGTATAGCATGCATACAGATTTACGATTCCAATTTAGCAGCGGTCCGATTAAAGTACGTGCAAATACGTTGCGGAACATGATGACGGGGTAAATCGAAAACGTGTATTAGTTCGCACGCGTGGGGTTGATTGCTGTTTGGTCAAGCTATTGGTGGATCATTGATGTGAATCGGTAAACTGTAATCAATTGGAAACACCTGAAACTGTATACACTTACAGATCTTCCTCTTGTAATTATGTACGCTTACAAAATTACCAAGAAAAATTACAATCGTACTCATAAAGGGGTTGAAATTTCGAAAGAAACGATCTAACCTGCGAAAATTCAAGGAACAAACAATTTTTAAGGAACTCGATTACAACGAATTACTTGTAACGTTATCATCGATATACGAAACAGTCAAGTGTCAACCAATCCCCATTTATTCGTCATCTCGAGTCTTCGCGACCGTCGATGAGCGCGCCAGAACGAAACCAGAAGAAGGCACACACATCAAAAGTGAACAGTAAGAACGGTGAGAAATTTTCCAAGCGTATCTGGCGCGACTACCGGTCTCAGTAGACGTCTCGTTCCTTATCGGGGATAAGGTGCCCGAGTGTCTGGCCAACTAGTTTGTTCTGTACCCGAGCCAACTCGCCGCGTCCGTAGACAGCTACCCTTCCACTTCGTTCTGTCCAACGCGCGCGTTCCTCCGCCCGGAAGCTTACTTACGCTCCACGGACGCGCGTCCCCGTGACTTGTTCGTGGAAGTTCCAGCCCCTCTCAGCGTTGTAAACAGGGATTTTCCCCGGGTTGTTAGCCCCTGTTTGGTGAACAGGGCGGACAGTTAATCCACAGCATCCGACTTGGGGTGGTTCAAGGGGTGGCTTGATGAATTTTCGAGTCCGCTGCTAGGCACGACTCGTTGGGGTCTATTAGCTTTCATATTGGAACATAAATTGTTGCACTTTGCATGCTAATTAATCCTGTTACGGGGAGATTACAGGGTGTATCGTGATTCGCGGTTCAGGTAAGGCGGTGGGAGGGACGAAAAGTTATAATTTATAATGGGTCGTTCGCAAGTTCCAAGTGGATCGTAAATCAGTATTAACCCTGGTATGATTAGCGAAATACATTGTTACTTGAACAAAAACGCTTTGTTTGTTTTTTTATGTTTCATAACTTCGAGATGAAAATGGAGTATAAACGTGTAGATCGATGGAACGACGAAAGGCAGAAGCAGTGATTGTAAATGTAAAATGAAGGGACGAAGATGTCAATTAGTCTGTTTGGTAAGACTATCTAATTGTAAGGTTTGCTACTAATAAGCAGAGAAAATTCTTGTCACAGAGGGGTAACGAGTCGAAAGGCGGACTTTACTCGCTTCGACGAACTGTTTGTTCGCTTCACTTTAAGGGGAATAGGTTGGCGTCTTGGGTCGAGGGGATAATTCCTGCAAGGTTACACGTGAATAATTGATCTCTAGAATCTCTGGCAGGAGTCGCGTGAAAGGGGACGGGGGATGGTGTTGAACCCTCACGTTCGCGAAATGAAATTTAGGAAGTTAGGGCTTACGCTTCTGAAAAAGTAGGTCGACGAGAAAATGAGAATATCGGCGTTAGATGAATAGAATTAGTTGCACTTTACGACGTGATAGAACGTGATCTCACTCTTTTTTTGTGCTCTTCAAATTTTTAACCAACGTTCCACGAAAGTAAGAGAAACGAAAACAGCGTTAGCGCAAAGACTTCATTTCTACGGAATTTAATTTGGAAGGCTTCAGTTTGTTATCGTTATATTAAGACCTTAAAAGATTTAGTGAGCCAGGGGAATGAAGAAAAATATTTGATTTACGAAATTATCAATGGATTCAAGGTTACGCAACCCAAATATAATCGAACCGTAAAGTTTACACGGCGAATTACGTGAATAGGGAAGAGGGTTGAAGCGAAAAAGTTTCGCGCTCGTTGAATTAAATTTCGAGAGTTCGCTTGAATAGAGTGTGAAATTAGCCATTGAAAGAAAAAAAAACTAATATAGCGGGAAAATGAAAGCATTGAGACCAATTAAATCCGAGAGACTTAGCGGATGAGTGTAAGCATTTTATGATTCCAGTTTTAAAGGATGAAAAGTGTTATAATGATCCAATCCGAGGGATTATTGTCCATTATACTTTGATGCAATCAGCTTATCGTACAAGTAGTGGAACAATTTTGTGAATCACACTAGCAATATAAAACAAAGGCCAGTGTTGTTTTTTTTATTCTCTTTTGTTATCTCGTTGAATATCAATGCAATTTGATGAACAAATATAATCAAGCGAAATAGAAATACACGTACAGGTTGTGTCATCAGTGATAGTATCAGGATAGTTTAATTCTCAATTAATTTTATCATCGAACGATTGATTTTGTTGTTTCGTTATTAAAAATGAACTTTTTAATCATCAATATTGTTCACTAAAACACTCGTAAGTCGGCGTCGTTTTGGACAAACGGTCAATTCGCTTTATTCCCGCGTTTCAATGCAAGCTTGATACCGCCGAAGAATTGAATTTGGTGGCCTGCGTTCAATTTCAACGAATGCAACATTGATTCTTTCCATCAGCCTCCACCTTCTGCCCGATACGCGGTTTCTCTCTCGCCAAAATCACCGGTCCCAAATTCGTTTCGAATCCTTCGCTCTCAATACGTTCGTTAGAACGCCTTCGTAACTTACTTTCCACGAGGTAAATTTCAAAAACAGGAAAAAGACTAAACAGCAATGAATTAAAGGTACGAATTTCAGTATTCATATTACCGTTGCTTTCACGAAAATAAACATTCCCCGGTACCACCGCTCGGAACCTCCACCGGAACTCCTCATTTTCCCCCGTGTCAGGTAACGGGTCAATTAAAAGAATCCTCACGTCTACCCGCAACGAAAGGTCCCGGGGAATCTGCATTTCCAATCACGGCAGCAGAGATGAATCGCTACAGATGTTCACTGGACCGTGAGAATTTCAAAAGCGAAACTGACGATCGGTGGCTTTTGCGGGCAAGCAGCCCCGGATGTGACAGCGGTCCCGGATGGCGCGGCTCGTAGTCGCGTAGCGGGTAAAGGAACGAAAGAGGGAGGAAAACTCGGGTGGAACGGAGGAAAGAGGAAGAGGTCCGCGTCTTTACATCGACGCTGGTTCGCGAAAGGTTGTAGACCTTGCTTGTGTGTATTATTAACGCGTTCTGCATCGATTTTGTCTGCCTGCCTCCGTAAACTCATTTCCATCGCCGCGGGCGCGGAAACGCGCGTCGAAACGGATCGTTCTATGGAAAAAATGGAAGAAAAAAAAAAGGGGAAGAGAAAATAAAGGGTTGGGGATCGATGTCGAAATGGCTGGGGGATGCGAGACGATTCGCAGAGAGCTTTCGAACGGACAGCTCCTGCGGGCTCGCGGAGGTGGCGAGTTTATTTGTCCGCGCGCGCGACCGCCTTTGTCGAGGATTAGCCGCATTGTTCGCCGGGACGTAAAGTGCGGAAGGCAGCGGAGAACGGATGAACGACGTGGTAGCGCGGTGTCTGCGGAACGGGGGCGATTGTTAGCGGTGTGTTTATGCGGGTAATAATACTAAAACCGGGACGAAAAATAGCAATTAATAGCGTCCTCTTTGGTTGAAATCTCTTCCATCTGACGATTTGTCATTCTTCACCGCGTTCTCAAATATTTATGGAGATTTCGCGTTGCGCTTTTCGTGTTTCAAGCCGGATTCAAGGTGTCCCGTGTAATTTGTAGCGTCCTACAAATAAGCTCGGCTATTTATTTCCATTGTAGTTGTGCAAACAGTTCCATTTGTTTTAATAGCGCTGGGAAAGGGTTTGAAATTTCATTTTTCTCGGACATTGAAAGATATATGAAAGGAGTGTTGGAACCGTTGAGCTGACGAGAGCATGGTAGCGGTGATATAAAACTGTGAAACGAATCAACGATGCGAGGTGATATTCGAAAAGTAGCCACTCCATCAGAGAGCAATGTATGCGAGTAGAATAAAGTATAAATAGAAAAATGGGGAGCAGAGGAAAGGAGGCATAAAATTACTCGTTTATTGCATTCGCAGATGGTGGGAATAAAGAAAGGCGGATTCGTAGGAATACAAATGAACGCGAGCGCGAGAACGAGAAGAAGGATATCGGTACCGACTGTCGCGATCGTAAAACGGAAATCCGGCGGAAAATTTGTAAGCAAGATACGCCAGGTAGATAGTAAAATACGAAATGAAACCGTGGCGACAGAAAATGACAGAATTATGTTCGTTGTCGCGGTACACGTTCGCAATTGGAATAATCAAATCTTCTAAACAGAGGATCCAGAGTATGAAAATATATTACATGTTTAAATGATGAAGTAGGAATTGCAATCAAATGGAATCGCAGTAAGAAAAGAACGCGCAAAGCTGGATGAAACGCATAAAAAGTCGGAAAAGGAGCGCAGAGCGCCGAGATGAAATTACCCGTTTGTTTCTCCTTCAATTTGCTTTGAAAAAGGAACAGAGTCTACTGTAACAAGACTATAAATTCCGCCGACAGAATTTGCATTACGAAGATTAACCTACAGCCAGCAAATGAGAGTAACGAGGAGACACGTATTATAATAATCAGTACAATTGACTTCCCTTCAGAAAGATAATTAATAACAATACGCGCCAAGATGCTAATTAAACCACAATCAAATTACTAATTGTCCCGTATAAAATGGAGAATGTAATTAAATCCCGTTGAAGTTTATTACATTATTGAATCGAGATGAGAAATGCGAAAGAAATGAAGCTGTACATTTAACCGAAGAGAAATAGAAAAAGAATCTACAGAAAAATCACTGAACTCTCTCTACGCGTGGTATATTTTTATTGTAACTACTTTGGATACGAGATACGTGTTCAAGGTTCGCTAATACGTGCTGATCCGCTGCGTCGCGGCGTGAGTTCGAAAATAAAAAAAGAAAATCCCGAAGAGAACACTATAAATTAATCGCAAACTATTTTCAGCCGTAATAATTCACTCGCGAGCGAAAACGCCAGCAGCTTCGACCCCTTCGATTATCCGCCAAGTTATCTTCTCTCAAACACGAACCAATCGCTCGTCCAAAGGAAACCGATGAAATCCTGTCGAACCTTGAAGAAGGCGAAACTCCTTCACAAAGTAAAAACAATATTTCATCCGACTGAAGTACAGCAGCTATCTAAACCATTGACAAGCAATCTCTTCCTCCACTAAGACCAATCATATTCCTCTCTCAGTCCGTGTCAAAGCCGCACAATCTTTTATCAAATTATCTTATATCTAATACAAACACCTGGGACCACAATTACCGATTACTAAAATAGACAGAGAATAGCAGCCAACATACGCCCACCAATAAACATACACACAGAAAACAGCGAGAAACCAAAGAAGTAAAGCTGTCAATTCCCAAAAGCAAGTGGTTAAACTCACCCAGAGACGATCCCATAACGACGTGTCGTGTAACTATATCAGAACCAACCACGGTGGGCCTCTTTCTCGAGCATCCTCCCGAACCAAGGGTAAGAAGAGAAGAACTCGACGCCAGCTTCGAAATCGCGAACAAATTTGTGCGTACCTTTCCGCGTTCGAGCGCGACGTGGCAAGTTCCCCGCGGAAGGGGGACAGCGACGGGACGCGTCGCGACGGAAGTAACTCGCGCTGCTGTTGAATAATTGCTGCGTCTCCCCGGTGGGGACAGGGGTTGCTCGTGCCCCGCGTCGGTTCGCGCGGCTAACCCCTTCGGGGCGCCTCGAAAACGCGCGCGAGAACGAGCGGCGACGAGCGGCGACGAGCGAGGGTCGTCGCCGTTTGGCCGGGAACAGGCGGCCACCCCGCCGTATATCTTCCCTTTGATGCCACGTGCTGGATCCAACGGGCGCCGGGGCAACACAGACGGAGAGGAGCGAGCCGAGGGTGGAGTGGGATCAAACGGGAAGGAGAGAGAAAGAGGTAGAGCGTGCCAGCGTGAACCACGTCGGCGCGAGGCGTCGCGACGCGCGCACAGCGCGGCTAAGAGCGCTCGAACTGTTCGAGGAAGACTATCCCTCTTGATCGTTTCATCGTTGACCGATCGAGGATCGGTTCTGCTTGGAGAACTGTTCTGTTTTTGGGTCTCTCTTGGAGGTTTGGGTGGCTGTTTTGGGAAACAGGGTGGATGGAAGAAGTTTGGCTTTCGTTCTTGGATTGGTGAACCATGGAGCGGCTAGAAGAGCGTATTGAGCTGTAGGAAATTTGATGTGCTCGAGTACTTGGATTATTCTAATTAGGAGATAGAATCATTTGTGGTCTACAACTTTGCTGTCAGAATTATTAAGAGTGAACTTTAAAGTAGGGATATGTTCGATATTAAAAATTGAATAGCACAGAGACATTCGTTCGTGTATACCGCTAAGAAAAATTAGAGGAGTACTAAACGTGGATGGACAGATATACCAGTAAACAAAAGTGTGGAATATCGTGTTGAAAAATTCAAAGTCGGGAAACTGTGTATACGATTCGTTAGACGGGGAGGAACGTGTCACATCCGATTTCGTCTGGATTAATTTTTGATTCGCGAGCGACAGACCCGCCGCAAAGGGAGGTTCCCATATATTATTTCCAGATTCGAGTAGAGGCGTTCGCTGAAACTTTATGAAATTGTCCTTTTATCGTTCATCAGCTGGGACAGAAAATCTTTCCTCTGCATTATGCATGCTTGTTCGGGACACATCTCCAGCATTGTTTCTGGTAAACTTCGAAATACATTCGGCGACACATAAGTATGTGTATCGATTGATTATTTTTTCTTGACACACTGGTATGTACAGTAACAATAACACAGTAGGACAATAAATTTCAAACGACCTCGACACAATTCTATTTGCATACATAATTTAATAAATTTCATAAGAAATTTAAACCAATTTCGCATTCGGCATACTCTAAATTTGTATATAATTAGCAATAAACACAGTGATATATTAATAATGATAATAATAATAATAATAATAGTGTCGTAATTTCACGGATAAAGTTCTGCTTAAATTAATCTTTAGTCCTATCGTTCAGCCCTTTTATTATATCCGTGTTAATTTAGGTCAAAGCATTTTCCTCCAAGAGTAAAATTCTTTTACCTTCCAGGCGCGGAAATCGAAAACCATAAAAGTTTCGTGCTAAATGTTATTAACGATCTAATTTTTAATCTCGAGTAAAAATATAACCTACAATCCGAAAATTCTATTAATTATGGGATGAATAATTGCGGGGAAACAATCAGCGATCTTTGAAACAAACGAAGATATTAATTTGTAATTAACCTATCACGCACGTCTAAAATGATGCGTAAATAACAAATATATTTTAAAGATATACAACATGTATGATGTCGTTTGGAGTGGTACAGTGGATAATATCGATAACAATATTATGCACGATTCTAACCCTCATCATTTTTCTTGTTATTCATCTTGGTAAGCAAGATCAGAAAAATTTTCAGCATACGTCAACCCGTGGACCACCGACAACACGTATGTCACGTTTAAAACAATTTCTGATGCAGCTTCTAATAAAGACACGTGTTAAACGTACATTTTAGAATGAAAATTAGTACATTTACGTCCGGAAGCAGGAAGAAAGATGTTATCTTCGTCGAAGATCGACAGAGGATCCGGCGATTCACTCGACAAATTGAATTCCAATTGCAATGGCGGGCGGTTACGAGCGTAGTTGGTCCCAGATAATTTCGCAGCACAATAACTCCGATATGTAGCAACTGCGTGGCGATAGAAGTTTAAAATGCTCAGACTCCATTAAAACGTAACTCGATCGCCGCGTAAACTTTGTAGGCGACCCATTAACTAATTGTTTTCGCTGCGTTACGGTTTCATGGGGGGTAAGTTATGGAAATGAACGGGGCGCGTGCATCAGATATCCATACCGTTCGATTTTCTACGTCTTCGAGTTCGTTCGTCGATAGGAAGGAAGGTGTTTGAAAAAAGAATCGCAGAATGCACATGTATTCGGTCGTTCGCCGATCTTGCTATTGATCGCTAGAGCGTACTTACTCTATTTTCGATATTTCATTTGGTCTGTGATCGTAAATGCTCCGAACATATTTAAAAAATGCACTATTACTAAATTGATTATGGCTTATGCGGTGCAATTTCTTATTGAAAAAAAATAATTTAATGAGGCTCTAAAAAAGTCTATAAAAAGTGAATAAAACATTTATTAATATCAGCTTTCCTTGATACTATAGACCGATTTAAGAGAAAGCTGGAAAAATTGAAGTTTTATGAGAAAATCAATATTACTTCAGCTAACTATAAAGATTTCTTTCTTTTAAGATAAGAACATTCGGCAGGAATTTGAGTAGAATGACAGTGTAACGACGTACCAATTTTGATTGAAATTTGAACCTCGAAATAGTTCTAATCTCGTATAGTTATCGAAAAACCATCAATAAACAAATTTATAGTACTATTTTGGAATAGAACTTCGAAGTCTGGTTCGAAAAATCTTGCTTTTGTGTCAAGAAATGTTTTTACAAAAAATAAAAAGATATTGATTTTTACGAGTTTTTGTTTATTAAAATATATACATATTTCTGTCAAATCAACTGTAAACAAACATATGGAACATTCACGAGCTGATTTGTTTATGAATTTTTGTTTCAGTATTATTTCAACAGAAAAAATTCTATAGAAATGGCAACGCACACGGAGTGGTACGTTTCACGAAAAATATTAATAAACCGATCTCAAATCAGCGATTGTTTTACGAGGACAAGAAACAGCTGGTATTCTCTTATTTGCCACTGCTCGAGAAGTGTAATAAAAGGTATGTCAATTGCAATAAAACACAATCAATATAGTTAAATAAACGAATAATTGATAAAATAATCCATGAACTAAAAAAAAAAAAGGTAACGATAAGCTTTTTTATGATATGAAAGACGTACAGTTGTTACCAGAATGAAATAGCTCTTTTAGATCCGTTTCCAAAAAGCTTCGAAACATCGAAGCATGCATCCCACGAAATTCCGATAAATTTGTCATCCCCAATCACTGCATGCACACAAATGTTACATATTATGTAATTAATAATTCAACGAGAGCACGAGCTGGTAATTTAAATAATTAATTACATTACGGTACACTCTTGGGGGGATGAATTATATATGCATCATAAATTATTTTAAATATAAGCAATCATTCGACGTTTCTTCTCTTTCCTCGGACGCTTTCCCACGCAATTACCTTTCCATGTTCGCTGACGTCAAATTGACGAAACCCCTTACGGTAGTACATTTGTTTTACAAAAGATATTCGTGAGGTGGCAGAAGGTTTTCCACGGACAGAAACATCTTGGCCGTGCATATGCTAATTAAGAAATCCAAATTAGCACGTTCAAATAACATCGATTCAATATTTGCTTCAATGAAAAAATATTGAATCTTTTTTTCCGTTCCATTATTTATACGTAATTATGTGCTAACCACTTATGTGTTATTAGCCAGACAGAAAAAAATACAAATTCTAGTTTCTGTTTATTATTGAAAGTGCTAAATGAGCAAAGAAGGAGAGAGCATACGCGTGAATCATTTCCAGATTTGGGAATAAGCTACCGCGGTGTAAGGCGTTGCGAATCCACCGTTTCACGCGGATTTCGATCGTTTTTACGGAAAAACACTTTCTGACAAATTTTATGTTGTATTTCAAGGAGGTTGTACGTGCGAGTAGTAATCAAATAACATCGAAGGGTGATAGTTGCATGACAGTAAGAACGAATCTTTGTTCTCGTGTATAATCAGGCAGAAAGGAGAGAGAAGGGTAAGTAACGGCATAACAGAAAAAGATGCAACGACAACAGAGTTGTCGTCATTATTATTGAACGAATCAACATCTCGACGGTGTCTTTGATGTGTATATGGTGGCTGAAGCGTGTAACAATGCTTCGAGTGCGGGTCTTTATACGTATTCTCGTGACGAACACTCGCACTGGAGGTACGGCATGCAGCCAGACACACTTGAAAGCGGTCTAAGTTGCGCAGGCGTCTCTTCACCGCATCCTGGTCCCGGTGTGCTTTATGATTATCTTTAAGTAGACCTAACAGCACGTCCTTTCTTCCTTTTACTTGCTGTTAATAACAATTCCTTATTAGTACCACCTATTACTTTGCGTGAGAAATATAAAGGAAAAACAAAAAACCACCTTGCTAGGGTGTAGGCAGCATGACACGCAGTACTCATAAATAGCACAGCACCCTTGGGCATTACACGTTTTACAACTATACCTCTCTCTCTTAACTATAATCGATGTATCCTCATTTTTCATGGAATCCTTCTCTTCCATATTACAGCAGCCATTTGGCAACATTTCCTGTCTAGGGCATACAATACCACGCTCGTCTACTATTAAATCTTTGCCCTATCAAAGTATCAAGACATTAGTAAAAATCATTTAATTAATACTCAGTCCGTCATTTCAGAATTTAATATACCTGAACAGAGTTACGGCAGGGATGAACCACAGTGTCTGTGTCGTTTAAATTTGACATTGCATCCATGTTTAATGCATTCTCGTTTGCTCCTTGCTCGGCAATTGCCATCTGCCACAGTGGTGGTTTACCAGATGCTTTCAATTGTTCCGGTAGTGCATCGTCGTCAGAAATCAAGTCATCATTATTGTCATTAATCATCATGGGATCCATATCGTCAAGATCATTATCCAAAGCTAACATTTTCCTCTGGAGGTTAGACAACATGCCGTTTTAAATTTCGTTAGAAAACTAACATGATCGTTTATGTAAATTTCCATTTATTTATATATATTTCGTTGCTTTCTCTCTATTTACTATTTACCTCGTTACGAAAGAGCGAAAAAGCGCAGTAAGTAAGCGAGAGAGCGAAGATCAGCCCAAGTACGAGGCGCCGTCTAATAATTCTAAATAGGCTGCCACAACTCGGCATTCTTCCCCTTTTTTGCGATTCACCCTCGTGCTTTTATTTGACATTAAATTCTTGATTTTCTTCCCTAACGTATGGTCACAACATGACTGATAAACACATGATTACGTTCCGTTAAATTGTTTGCACAACAAAGTTGTATGGACGTTTAGAAATGTGTAGAGTGGCACAGAATAGATCAAAATGTGACTTGATAGAAAACTGGTCTTCGATGTGATATAAGTTGGTGTGAAAAAAGAATGGGTCCAGAAAAGAAAGCGAAACAGGAGAAAGAGAGAGAGAGAGAGAGGTTATGTTGTTTTCCTTAAGTTCATGGCGGAAATGTTTTGTATACCGCTTACCGACTTTTATACCAAAAAAACTTAATCGTTGGTCACGACATGAACTTTTTGTCGGTCGATTTTACATTCGACGGGGTGAATGCTGTTTTCTTAGAATAAAATTTATCAAATTTTTATCACTGAACGTGCGAGTAATGATACAAGCACCGACGAGGTGTATGGATATTGGATAGACCTCTCATCTTATGGATCCTTGTGCCCCATGTTCTGAATTACCGATCGTGCAGAAAAACCACATGTTTCCTCCTGCCCTCTATATCTCAGAGGGAAGAGTTTAAAAATAACATTTTAATTTATGAGGACGATAAGAAAATGAGATCGAAAGTGGATGAATTGAAGGAAAATGGTAAAACTTATTATACATCTCATAAATAATTAATCTGTTCAATCGCATTATTGTAATTTATTCCCCAAGATTGTCTTCTTCTGCTGTAATAATGAATTTTTCCAGATGAATAAAACGTGAACTTATGCTTCGTTAACTTCAATCGTTATAAATCTGAAAACACTTTGCAGTCCTTCCACTGTTTGAACATTTCTTTTCTTCAAACTTCTTCGACTTACATTACAAGAAAAGTTTATTCAGAACTAGCTACAGAGTAGCTCAATTCTTGATTTGAATATTTCAGGAAGTTCCTGAATAGTTGTGGAATAATTAATCAGTATCAGCTTCCATATTTACCGATAAGAAGTATTCTCTTCCCTTTAGTTTATCTCTCTACAATCTTTACCCTAAGAGTAATATCTTTTGGGGAATATCATTATCAAGGATTCGAGTGTTATGTGCACAGGAATTATTAGAAATTAATTTGATACAATGAAGAAGATTCACAATGAACTCGCACATGTGATCGAGTAAGCATAATTGGATACAGCTGAGAAACGTAAATGCAACCGTACCATATTACATGGTCTACGTAGCGATTTTAAGCAGGCGATAACGTATAAAACGGTAGAAAGACGCGCGCGCCCTTGCATCTTAGTTTGACTGCGATAAAGTAACCAATTAGAAACGAAATTTCAAGTGGTCCGTCACCCCACAAGTGCACGCATCCCCACCAGGAATCGCAGGATCGCAGGGCCTAACGAAACAGTCAGTCTCAACAGGAACTGCGAAGGATCAGGTACTTGTCGATTAATATGGCCGGGAGCGTTGTCGATCGTGATATATTGAATAATAATTATAAGTATCATAACGTGAACATTAGGATAAAGCGATCTTGTGTCGGTTGCAGCTTATTCAGGCCAAGGAACAGGATCGTATTGTGCTTGAAATACTTGTTGTCATGGGTGCAGAGGAAACTCCCGCTGAAAACACTCGACATTTGTAGAAGATGCAGGCACGCGGTGTACAAGGTATTCCTTTTTAAGAGAGATGTCATTTTGAATAAATTTCGTTACAATTATCATGATAATATAAGAAGAAGGTCGAAGATTGTGCCGAAGATTTAGTAAAGAAAAATTTAAACGTAGTGATGTTTTTGTTATCGTGCGGCTTTGCAAGAAGCTTGGTGTGTATTACAAATATATACGCTGACAGGACTAGTCACGCGACTAAACGAACGATCTTCGTTTGTTTGAAACTACGTATAAAGAAAGCTGCACTTCTTTTCTTTGAAATATTAAATCCAACACAAATTCCAGTTATCTTTCATTGATTGCAAGAACGGTCATTTTTATATTCTATTATTTGTTGGTAAATAATGAAAACAAAATTAGATAATACGATAGCAGTATCGTTCTTATTGAGTCCAGTAAATATTTAACTAATCATAAGATCGACATACAACGCAGAGGAGCTAGGAGTCGAGATATCCGGAAGAATCTTAGTTGATAAGGGAAACTGTTCTTAATCATAGGTAGATGCGTTCTTCTAATAACTTCTTATCTTCATAATTTAGAAAGTTTCTAGAATATAAATTCATAAAGCAAGGATAATCGGATATCGTAACAAAAACATTGGGGTCTTAGGATATTAGCAGCAGGTACCTCTTTCTAAGAGAATAGCCGCCTGGAAAAACCCACTCTGTATTCCACCAAAAAACTACTTCAAAAGGATACGTATATAAGAACTGTTTCGACCAGTTTCAGTCACACTGTAACGGTGATAGAAAGTAGTGATAAAAGTAACGTTCTAAAATATTGAATTTTCTTTAGTGTTGAAAGATTGTGTCCATCATTCGTTCTCACGAATTGCTTTTTTTTTCCAATGAAAACTCAAGTGCATATCTCACAATTCTTATCTTCTTCTTCGTTCTTATCTTATTTATAACTCAATAACGACCGTAGGGACATCTTTCGTATAACTGGACAGTTTTCATATGAAATATCTACCTCTTCTTTTTTTTCTGAGAGAAATCACAGAAAGAACTTATTACTTGGGGAAGCAGTATTCTTCCCATTTGATGTGGGTTGTTTAAGGATCATGCTTAGTCATTTATTGCGTAGTGTTTTACTTCCCCTAAAGACTTATATATAGCGTCGATAAATGAAATATAGCGAGGTTATCGTATTGGTCAAGCATTAAAGTTTATAATAAAGTCTGATCGAGCGAATCGAAGAAGAATCTGAAGAGATAAAAGCTTAGTCTCAGTCAGACCTGTACTTTGCATTCTTGGATCATTTTGAAAGGAATAAAATTCAAGAGAAATTGTTTTCTGCTATTATTCAACTATATGATGCATCTTACACGACTAATCGTCTCAGATTAGCCTGACTGCGCACTTTGCTACAGTCATCGAGCGCCAATGGTGACGGTTCACGTAGCATCATTGCAGTTACAAGTTTCGATCAAAGTACGAAAAACAGTAACAGATGAAATGCTATTGGTGCAAAGTAGATAAAATCTATGTTCGGTTAAGTTCGTCAATACGATGACGTAGTACCCTTGTATAAATAGCAGAAGAGGGAGTTCGTTGGATTCAGTGTGAATCGAGCCATGGAAGTGATAACTTTCCAATGAGAAGTGCAAGATAGTTCTAAATTGTCTAGAGTTCTTTCTAGAGTTACTTTCTAGTAATTTTCTATTGGATACGGCAGCAATTTTGTTAACTAATATACTGCATTTACGAAAAACTGAAATATGAATACTAAGTTAACATGATATCGCTACTATTTTAAATTGGTACCATTTTGAAATGTGGAATTAATACAATCGTAGTTAATTTTTTTCATAAATATAGACAGAATGAGATACGGAAAGGATCTATTAACTGCTTCTTCGTTAATTTAATATTTAATATTAAATAAGAGATATTGAATTTCGATCGTTTAAACATTCTCATGACCAATGTACGAATTTCAAGAACATACGTGAAAAACTAAACTTTATTCATCACACATGATATTTTTCTAAAATGAAGTTGACCTTTATCGCCACCGGATGTTCTCTCTTCTTTTACGCATTTCAAACAAAAGATAACTACAGGGATGGAGGGGATTGATCGCAAAAGTTGCCATTGAGGCACGAGAAACAAACTACTCCGGAAATACGTCGCACAGAAATGGCAGCCATGAGACGAGCTTGATATTTTCTTTCATTAGTTGATCGTGTCGTCGAAATAACGGCAATAAATCGTTGAATACCGATCAGGACAGCTTGAGTGCATACGTTTATCGATGTCTTTTATCCTTGCCGTGAATACCGCCAGGGCTCGAATCTCCTAGGCCACTCGAAAAGGCACGCTCGATCCGCAAAAGGAACCAACGGAGACAGTACAGATGCGTCTACTGCGACAATGCCAGAAAACACGCAAACGGAATCTGTTGCGCCGGTGAACTTCGACAACCTCGTGTTGAAACAGTGGCTTCACTCTATTGGACAAGATCGTCGTTGCAAGGTGCTGAAAAAGGTGTGGTTCATTGTTATGATCGAGCCATTTCACGGATCCGCTGAGACGGACATTATTTTTCACGCTATTTAGAAATGGCGTCGCGTCGCGTTACCGTTGCAAAGGGTACCGCGTCATCGTCTCAAAACAAATGAACGTAAATATAAACATCGTTGCTCGATGCTCGACCATTCGTCTTCTATCTTTTCTTTCTTTTTTTTTTTTGCTTTTCATTTTCTCGTCCGAAATTCTCTTAGATGTTTACGATAATGATCAACGATGTCGCAGGAATCTAACCGCATGGCATGGTGGCGATTGTTTCAGTTAAAGGCAGACCTACAGGATCTTGGACTGTCACGAAAACAGGTACACCAAGGCTTGATACAGTTGTCGACGAAACCCCGTGTTTTCCTTACACGGCAGCCACTCTACGAGAGGCATGGGTAAGTTTGCCATCGCTTAGATGATAAATTAACACTAGGACCATTAAAACAGTCGAGATGATTGG
Source organism: Xylocopa sonorina (assembly GCF_050948175.1). Lineage (NCBI taxonomy): Eukaryota > Metazoa > Arthropoda > Insecta > Hymenoptera > Apidae > Xylocopa > Xylocopa sonorina. Next base: position 6,474,131 of record NC_135200.1, read on the forward strand.
GGTTTATCACTTAAAGATTTTATAATGCTACACGGATTCATTTTTCGAGATTATTGATGTAGTTATTTCCTATAACCGAATGTGTTAGATTACTTACAGTATTGTATACAAACTTTCAATTCGGTGAAAGAAGTGTTGTACAAACCGCTCGAAAGGGTGTCTCGACTAAGACTAGTCCAAACACGGTACTTCTTAACTCAGATAATAACCGATCTGTGTTTACTTTACGTGACTTCATCGGTTGAAACACAAATTATGTCATAACGTATCAACAATCTGATGATAAATTTGTGTTATCGACTTTCAAATATGAATACGCAACACTTTATAGTTCCCTATAAACTCTGCGGTGTTTCTGTACAACTAATATTAATTGCGTAACTTTTTTCTTATGCAGTCTCTCGTAGAATCGAATGCAACGCTGAGTAATTCACCAAACGAACGATATATCGACATTTTGAAGCGATCGAAATTTATCGCTTAAAATTAAAAATTTTTTACTATAACTTTGGTACATAGATATGATAATATGTATATTTTATATAAGTTTTATTATAATATTATAATTAATATATGATTTCGTGAAAAGGTGATTATTACGCGTGTATACCGTGCGAATTTCTATTACACGAAATTGAAACTGTTTTTGTAATTGTCAAAAGAATAAATTCTTGAATAAACAGACATATGAAAATCTTTCTTTGGTCTATTTAAAGTATCGAAAGTAAATCTCTCTTGCCAACTGTTATATCGATTAGGAAAAGACCAAGCTACAAATCAAATCGTATTTAAGACATTTCTTTATACGTGCATATAAGAGAACGCGATAAATTATGTAACGAGTGGTACAAGTCTGCTGCTTTATTCATTCTTCAGTAAATACGTGATACATACCTCATTAGTTCACCAATTGAAACTCTCAAGGCGTGCAAGAGATGCCATTTGGAGGGACATTTTTGTGCCTGTGTTGCTAATAATAACGAATAAACGACACCTAACGCCGGAAGAAGCGACATGGCGAAATAAGATAAACGTTTGAAACAGAATGTTATCTGATAGTACGCGGAAATGACCGCGTTTTTTCGTGGAAATGTAATCGTTTGATTATAGTTCTCTCATGGTACTGTTTCGCGTGCGTCGTTCACGATTGTAATATAAAAATGCAATTGTATAAAATGAATCTAGTAGCTGAATTACCTTCGAGTGCTTGAATGTGCTTGAACGCGTGACTAGCTCTTCACCTTTGAAAAAGGTATCTAAAATGGCAAGTTGGAAAAATTCACGAGATTCACTCAAGATCGAACACAAGTAAAATTTTCAAATGTTTTTGATCGTATCTATATAAATGATATTTCATTGCATTAACTTGTTGAACATTATCATTATAATATTAGAAAGAGAAAATTACTTGGAAATTAAGTAAAAATTATAGAATTTTGCATGCGTACCTTCAGTATATTTTATTTTTGTTTCAGTCCAAAGAAGCTGAAAGAAGGAATTGAGGAAGGTGGAAACAATACGATCAATGGATCAGATTCGCCAAAGCAGAGAAACGAAAATGTACATCGACCAGATACATCGGAAATGCTTTTGGAAGGGAATAGTAAACACAACGGGAAAACAGATGCTATAAAGAGATGTAAAGCTATAGCAGGAAATAATCGAATTGCAAGCAAAACTTGTAAATTGGACGATCCACCAGGAATGCTGCACTCTTATGATAAAGCGCCCAAACAGTTTGACAAGCTTACCTCTTCGAAGATGATTGAACATAAGAAGTTATGCAGCAAACGAACTGCTATTATTTCAGCGAATACTGCCTCTAAATTACAAAGTAACGATACGGCTTTAAACGAAAAGTCTGATACACATCAAAATCGTATTAACGGCATCGAAAACGAAAGCGCTCAAATAACGCAGGAAAGTCCAGATTCAGTATCAGACAAAGTTGAGGCAGACACGGTTCAAACCCATGAAAATAAGAAGATTCACTTAAAACTAAATCTAAACTCTTGCTGTAATAAAACGAAGAACGATTGTACAAAGTGCGACGTTTATAGAAAAGTAGACACGGATTCTGCGATATCCTCCACTGATGCGGAATTACGTAGCGATAGTAATGTTCAAGATGTTGAAGTAGATCCTGTACCAAGTAAGAATCGATGTTCCAATTGTGAAGATAACGGAAACGTATCGTCTAATATAGAAGAGAACAAGAGCAGAAGTTCCAATTGTGAAAACAGTGAAAACATATCGCCCGATACTGAGAAGAAAAAGATCGAAGAAGTGCATAAAAGGAAGCTGCAGGAACCGATAACCTCGGACCCTGCGCGGAGGAGGAAGCTTAGCGCGTCCATTGACGAATATGGAAAAACGAATAGGAGAAAGAGAAAAAAGCTAAAGAAAAAGTTCCGTGCGTTTTTTGGGGATTGTGTAAGTATCAGTGAGGATGAGCAAGAACAGACTATTGTAAAACAGAGATTTAAAAGAAAAAGAAATAAAAATTCTGTGGATTCTTGCGATTCTGGGGTGTATTTCGCGGAGGGAAATTGCCAAACGGAACTACCAGAAATAGATGTAGATAGTAGTAAAAGTATTGAAGAAGAAACGCTATCGAAGAACGATGAGCAAAATAATAATATAGATTCGAATGATATTCAGGTATCTGTAGCTGAAGAGAATAAAAACGTCGAATTTGACCCTGTAAAAGATATACACGATTCATCGCGTAATGAGGATGAAGCACCAACGCAAGAATTGGAAACGAGCAAGGCAACAGAAAAAGAAGACACTCAATTGAATGAAGTATCTCAAAATAGATTAAGAGTTCTGTCTAGTGCAGAATTAGGTTCTAGATGGTGTCCTACACCTATAAATACTGTTTCATCTACTGCCCCGGAGCTTCCAATTACGACCGCAACTACAATATCGGAAGCTCCCTTCAAATGTACCACTTCTACTCCTACATTACTAACACAAACGGTATCTGCAACGACTGTGATTACTACATCTATACCTACCGTTACTGTTGAAACAACACGTCCTGACAATAAAAGGAGCAGCATAGATTTATCATTTGCTGAATACGTGTACGTTACATTCGTAAAGATATCGAATATAATTAAAAGTATACGCTTACCATCGGTTATCAGTTTGAATTATAACAAGTTATTATACATGGAGTTTGAGAAACTAAGAAAAACATTGAATACTGATAATTATGTTGAATTAACGGAGGCAGTTATTTGCATGCTCAATACTAGATTGTCAGTAGTTCCGATGGTATCTTTGGAAGAGTTATTTCGTTATGCGCCAACTATCAAGTCTTTATATATCCATTGCTCCCAGAAACTACTTACTGCGGTAAATAATTCTAATCAGTGTCAAACTGTGATACCTACAGTTGTTTCGGATCAAATGACGTTGAATCAAAATGCACGCTGCAACGCGCAAATATCAGCTTACGGACAAAGTATGAGCAGTAGTAGTCCTATACAATCTATGTTGCAATATCTACTTTCTGTGCCTCCTAAGCGGATTGAATCAACTATGATTACTACTTTTAAGCAACCTCAGAATTTTCAAGAAGAAATGGTTCTACATTCACAAAATCGAACATCTATAAATGCTGTTTCTAAAGAACCTCAGCAAAATTTACAAGAGAAAGTGATTCTGCAATCACAAAGTCAAACATCTGTAAATGTTGCCTCTAAAGAACCTCAGCAAAATTTGCAAGAGAAAGAGATTTTACAATCAAAAAATCAGACACCTACGAATATAGTTTCTAAAGATTTTCAACAAAATTTGAAAGAGAAGGTGGTGGTTCTGCAAAATCAGATACCCATAAATCCTGCTTCTGAACAAGTTAAACAGAATCTTCAAGAAAAAGTAGCTTTACAGCCACGATGTAGTCACAGTAATAGTTCCGTTATTACTAATAGTAACGCTACACAACAACGATACAACTTGAAAATGCAAGCCCAAAGAACTTTTGTCCAACAAAAAATTCAAAATCCTTACTTTGTCACACCGGTATCGAATATGCACTCTACTCAATCTTTTTCTTCGCAACACTCCGTGTTTTCCGTTAATAGTATTAATCAGCAAGCAAGAAGACATATTCCTGGACCAGTTATGAATGCGCCATTTATAAATCAACAATACATTTCACAGAATATGTTTATGCCACAAGTAAATACATTGTATAATGTATCTAACTATTCAGTACAAAAAACTATAAACTCAGTGGATATAAATATGCCTAATTTAATGTTGCGTCCTGTGACTCAACCATACCAACATATTTATCGGCAACCCGTTCACAACATATCGCAGGGGATCCAGCTGCAAACTGCCCCGCAACATCTACCGTCAGACTACATACCAAAACCTGTACAAGTCATGTTTCCGGTAAATGTACCTTATTCTGTGCCAAAGAATACAAAAAAAAAAGGACAAACACGTAAAAAAGTATCGTCAAAAGTACAAATGAACTTATCAAATCATGTGCCTGAACAACTCATTTCATCTCAACACATACAGAATACACACAGTCGGAAAAAGCAAAACTCTCAAATCTCATTAGAGTCAATGACTAAATGGTTTGATGTATTAAAATATCTTTCTGATATTCAAAAACTAATGTTACTGCAACAAATCGACTTCTATTTTGGTTGTACAGCATGGCTACAACAACAGTTCACGGCGTATCAATGGCAAAAAATTAATTTGCAGAGATCTTTCTTACTTAATTTTCAAACACTTCTAAAACACCTGCTAGAGAAAACTGTGACCGAACTTTTGCGAAGAGAATCCCAAGGCAAGACGTTCGAAAAAAATATACTTACGAATATAAGAATTGAAGCCCCGAAAGTGGTGCAAATTATAGTAAAGGAGAATGAAGAAATACAATGCCAGGTTGAAGTTTCCAAAACTGACCAACAGACAAATAATGTCGATCATAGTTGCACAACGAGTGAAGAAAATTTAAATGTTATAACACAAAATCAGTCTGGAAAAGCACACGAGGCGACAGATACTTTACAAAATAAAAAGCTACCAGGTGAAGCAGAGGAATCCGAAGCATCAAATAAGGAGATACAAAAGGATAAAACGCTAGAGATGACAGTTCAGTTACCGAAAAGTAATTCTCCAGTTAAACCGATTCTAGAGAATGAAACATCAGTCATTGACATCCAAAAAAAGAATGAAGTAGGAAAGGAATTAGAAAACTCAAAGAATATACACGTTACACATATCGAAGAAAAAAGTTTAAAAAAACTACAAGTAGAAGAAAATAGTTCTCAAATATCTGAAAAATCATCTGTAGCACCAGACATGCACCTACCTAACAAAGATACATTATGCCAAACAAGTTCACATTTAGTTACCGTAGAAATTTCTTCGAATAACGACCAAGTAACTGTTATCGACACTAACGTTGTTGACGAAAACAAATCGATGAATAATGCACTTCAGGAACGTGAAGTAGTTCAGGAAGAAGAATTTCATCATACTGATAAATCATTTGTGGAAAATGCTAGCTGTGCAATATCAACAACATCTTCATCTAAAACTCTAGACAATATTGGATGCTTTGATAACATAGATATCAATAAATGTTCATTGAAAAATACTAGTACATCTCATATTACCAATATTAGGAGCATATCATTAAAAGCATTCGAAGATATAGAAAATGTTGACAATGCTGCTAATAACATCACAGAAGGAAATATAGAGGAGGAAGAAATAAAAGTATGTTTATTTTGTGGTAGACCTAGCATTGTAGCATGTTCAATCTGTTTAGAAGCTAAATATTGCTCTAAAAAATGCTCAGAACTACATTGGGAAGTTCATTATAAAGACTGTACACCTGTGGAAAGAAGTGTGTATTTATAAATGAAGAGTTTTGTTACATTACTTCATTTTTTATGATAAAATGTGCTCTTATCATGACTCTGTTATGTTAAACAGTATTTATTGTTGCTGTTTTTTTCCTACTAGAGCATAAATATGTTAATATAGATTTTTTCTATATAATCAACAATTTTATAAATTATTACTTTTCTAAAAAAAAGGATTAAAATATAAAAAAATCTATTGTACTTAAAAGTAAGAAGTAAATTTCTTTTATAAACTAATATTACATGAAACTGAATTATACATTTATTATGTGTAGCTTCTTTTCCTTCGCTGAACATGGCTTTTGGTCAGGGGCATGTACATATTCAGAATATATTTCATTTTGCTCATTTATTTTGTCTATTACCAATATTAAGTAATACAATTTGAACACATGTACAGAATGGACCAACTAGATATTAATATTATTCTATAAACTACTGAACGTCTTACTCTTCCCAACCGATACCAGGTACATAATTTACTTTGGGATTATGGAAAAGTGAGTGTTTACCATCACCCCATGGAAAAGGCTACAAAAGAAGCAAAAGTAGTTAAATGTGTGATAGTTTTATTTTAATAATCTTCAATTTTACCTTTGCATTCTTACCTTATTCATAATTTTCAGATATGGCATCGGGACGAACTCCGGCCGTTCGTGTTCTTCTTCTTCTTTATGCTTCAAATAAACGTTAAGCATCGAAAGCGCTATCGCTGGCAAGCCCACAAAATAGCTAATATTTTTCCATAAGTTCTCGCTGGCTAAAATTATGTAGAGTTAAAGATTATTCTTATGTAACGTATGATTCTAACCTATACCGGTTTTAAATTTCTGCATACGTACTCTAATAACGAATGCACATACATATACCACATTTTGTTTGTAATTTTGTAACGGAGCGAAAGAGGAGTAATGCTCTTTACGTAAAAGCAAGGTATTGAAGACAAAGAAATGTTGCGAGCAATGTCGCCTTTTGTCTGCACGTCAATTATTTCGTTCTGTTGCGACCAATCCTTGAATAGAATTTTTCTGTAACTTACCCTCCCCGGTAGAATGTGATCGTTGTTCTACTGTTTGTACAACCACTTCGTCCATAGCCCGTGCAGTGGTATGAAAACCACGGGCAAATTGTCCACCTCGAAGGAGCCTTGCCATTTCGTGATCAATGCAGCTACTGTGCTACGAACTTTCTTCTTCTTGCGCTGCAACTCAACAATTGTCAAACGTAACTGCTTCGATTCTCTAAAGATGCCGCTCTCAGTGTTTCTTCATCGCTGTAGAGACAGCGTTACTCGTGGTTGATAAGTCGATCAACTATCAGCTAGAATTGCAAGGATCTCGAGAGAAAATTTTCACATCGATTCACTTTACTTGGATGGATAATAATTAATAAGAGTATGTAATTTTTAAGCGATTACGATGAGCGATCGACACAAATAAAAATATATTAGAAATAGGCCAGACTAGCGTAGAACGATACGTTCGAATGAAATGTTTACAAGTTTAATTAAGCAGGTGTTTATACTTCGCGACAGAATGAAAAATCAATCGACTTCATTCCTTAGCGAAGAGGATTGAAGCGTGAATGTTTCTACAGTATAAATTCAGTTCCGTAACCACTGAGCAACTTCGAAGTCTTTAACATATTGCACTAGTCTGGAATGGAAATATTGTAGACTGTTTTCATTAATGAAAACAAATCGTTTAACGTCGGTATGTTAGTTTTACGGGGAGGAGTAGTATTTACAAGAAAACAGGCCCATCCTTGTGCGTCAGCTGTTTTACAGCTGTTTAACGTTAGGTCACGTGGTAGCCTATCCGTCAGTTTGATTTGTAATGATTTAAATCGTGCGTCGCGGTATCGAACAGGATGATACTGTTTTTGTTTTTCTTTTCGATTTAATTAGGAAAATGTTAATTCGTTATTACGATATGCAGTACTATTTCTAATGCTATTGCACAAAATTAGTATAACATAAAATAGAAAGGTATTTCCCATTTAAATTCGTCGCTATTGTAAGCAATGTGATCAAAAGTGCGTAGTTGTATGAAATCTTAAAATTTATAATAGATGTTACAGTAATTTAATATAATTAATTAATAGATGAAGCTTTAACGTATAATATTGGTTTATCTATTAAAAAGAAAAAGTTGTAATTCGTTCCTAGAGTTATTAGAATGCCTATGCAGAAGTATAAGTATACTTATATATGTATATATGTGTACTACATAGTTATATATGTACGCATATAATAATTTATTTTTACAATTAATCATTTCATTAAGGAGATATTTAACTTTAAAGTATTTTTAGTCATTCTATACTAAAAGATATAGGATGTGTTTTATAACACATTTGATGTATATAAATAAATGATCGCGAGAATTAAATGATTATTTACTATGCCTATTTAGTCGAAATAGTTAGCTGTTAAATGGTATATGACATTTTTCAGCTCGAATGGGTAATTCTTCCACCAAGAATAATTATCAGAATCATCAAAAATATACTAGTCAGGTATATATTGCACAGAACTGTTATAACCTATATATATAACAATTCAAACATATATAATTTCAATAATATTGTTGATAAGACCAATTAATTAAATGTCTTTGTACCTTAATTGATAAAGATTAATCAAATATTGTTATATGTTTTTTTTTTATATAGTATAGTCTTAGTGATATAATTGGAGGAAGTTGTATCGGGTCCACACAGTCTTCGCACAAGGAAATTAAATCATGGTCTCGTGCTTCTTGCAGAAGGTAGTTTTAGTATCTCATTATTTTTTATTGCATTTAGGTACGTCATATATGTAGATGTATATATAAATAACAAATGTTTGATGTTATAGCTGGAGTATAGGCACCTTGTACGATCCATTAGGCACCTCAAAAACGTTATGGCCTGTATCGCGTTCTCAAGCTATGTTCCTCCCAGAATTTCAAATAAGACAAATACCTTTACACAATGCTTACACATTTTTAAGCGTAATAGCGAAAGGAGCTTACGGGAAGGTATATAAAATTCAGAAACAAGATACAGGACAATTTTTTGCTTTAAAAGTGATTAGCAAGGCCAAAGTCGTGGCTGAAAATGGTGTGATGCAGGCTAAACAGGAAGTACGTATACTATAAAATATTCTTTCATTATGTATGGTATTCTAATTACCATTTATATTCAATTCTAGGTGTCTATACAAAAGTTGGTCGGTCATCATCCATTCATACTTGATTGCAGTTATAGGTGGCAAGGAAGAAAGACATTATATATTTGTAAGTTTATTACCATTGTATTATTATCAACTCTTATTAGATACATTTTTCACTATCTATTGATTTCAGTGACTGATTATATGAGCGGAGGAGAATTATTTTCATTAGTTAAACAATGTGGTCCCCTACCTGAAAATATAGTTAGAATACATGTAGCAGAAGTTGCTTTAGCCATTGGTAAGTATAAATAATTTTGTATTAATACCAAAATATGGAATAGAATTTTATTCTTTTCCTTGTTATTTTTTGTTAAAGACTTTTTGCACAATGCTGGTGTAGTACACAGAGATATTAAAGCCACAAATGTTTTATTGGATGAAGAGGGTCATGTTGTAATCATTGACTTTGGCCTTGCAAAGTGGTTAAATCATTCTGAAAGAACAAATACACTTTGTGGAACTCCGGAGTATATGGGTAAGCATTAGAATATGTGTGAAACAAAATAATTGTGCACTTATCGCATACATTTCTATGTTATTGCAATTTGTTATAGCTCCAGAAATATTCTCTAAGCAGCATTATGGACAAGAAGTTGATTGGTGGTCACTAGGGGTGCTGGCTTGCTTTTTGCTTACAGACCAGGTATATATGTCATCTATATATTTATTTATACAAATTATTTCAAGTATAATTAATTTTTTCGTTTGGACAAGACAAATGAAGAAGTAAGCTAAAAATAGGAAAAATTTCATTTTGCGTAGGAATTTAAATTCATTAAAATAAAAATGATAATTACTAATATATTGTATATATGTTTTAATGTTAAAAAATAGTAGCATCGATAGTTTATAAGCATTCTAAAGAAAGTTGTAGCCAACTGACTCCGTGGCGCAACGGTAGCGCGTCTGACTCCAGATCAGAAGGTTGCGTGTTCAAATCACGTCGGGGTCAAGTAATTCATTTTTATAATTTTTTTTACACATATATATTAGACAATTGTTTATGGCGAATACGATTGCCTACATTTTTGTATATACTTTTATTCTTACAATTTTTTTAATAATTATAACAGGTGTACAATGTTCTTGTCAGTGCTCCAAGATAGAGATTTCCTTGGTACTTTAAACATAGATCTTTTGTTTTAATAGTAGTTAATTTTCATATTACGCGTAGAAGGTAGAAAATTAGAAGGGAAATCAAAGAGTATATATACCACAAGCCTTTGCTTAATACGTATCTTATTAATGTTACATAATGTTATATATTATCTCTTGTATTAACGATGTAAGTAGTATTCAAAATGTATAAAAAACAATTCGCCCCCGGGTGGGCTCGAACCACCAACCTTTCGGTTAACAGCCGAACGCGCTAGCCGATTGCGCCACGGAGGCACTTGGTTGTCGCATTTTTTTTAATTATGTTGTTATTGTTTTGCACTTTTCACTTGGAAATTTCTTTCGTTTTCCCACTTGAAAATTTGTTGAATAGAAATTTGTATTATTTTTACTACGTACAATTTATTTTTTAGTATATTTAGAACGGCTGGCAATGCCTTCTAAATATTGCAATATATTCATATTTATTTTTTTATTTTACATTATTGCATGTTGGAATAAAGTTGAAAATGAAAATGAGAAACGGAGTACAAGAGTTCTCATGTTGCATGCAGAGTATACAGGGTGATTCACTACTCACGCGACAAATTTTTACAGCTGATACTACACCTCGAAAGCAACAAAAAAGTTCATATAAACCTGGGTCCGATTTGTAGAAATGGCAGAGAAAATTGGGATTTCTGTTTTCTTCAGAGAAACAGCAGTTTCACTCATACTATTGATTGCATCTTCAAAACTGTAAATCCAAACTTCTTTATTTGTTTCCGCTTCTCTTTCCTTCTCTCTACTGCTCTCTCTCATCTCAATTACAGAATTTAAACTACTGCTGATTAAATAAGGAAAGTCCTTAATTCCATTCATTTAATATCTCCCGCTTTACAGGTAAGAAAGAGAAAGATATATAAGAAAGCTATAAGAAAGAGTGAGATAGATTTACCTACTTTGCTGTAGAACACCTGGCGCCATCTGTGTAAAAAGTGCTCAAACTGGTCGCTCAGCATTATCGACAGCGAAGTGAACTTCTCAAGACTGTCGATAATTGTGTGCGATCAGTTTGAGCACTTTTCACAGAGATGGCGCCAGGGGTTCTTCAGTAGTGTAGTTAAATCTGTCTCACTCTTCCTTATAGCTTTCTTATATATCCTTCTCTTTCTTACCTGTGAAGCGGGAGGTATAATTTATCTTACTCTTTCTAGTCAATGAAAATTAAGGAATTTCTTTATTTAATAAGCAGTACTCTAAAATTCTGTAATTGAGATGAGAGAGAACAACAGAGAGAAGGAAGGAGAAGCGGAAATGAAGTCAGGACGGTAATAAATATGTATTATACAGGGTGATTCACTACTGGTGTAACAAATTTTTAGAGATGATACCACTACTTGAAAAGCAACAAAAATGTTCACATAAACTTAGGTTCGATTTGCAAAAATGGCATGCACATATGATCGCATATACAGTTCACCTGCAGTGTTCACCATTTCATACAAAATTTCCTTGCTTCCATACGGCGGAGTAAAAAATTGATTATATCATCGGAAAGCTTAGTGAAGTTTTTGTAAAATTTGCTGCCTTCGACGGAACTGGGACTTACGGTTTACAAGATGCAATCAATAATACGAGTGAAACTGCTGTTTCTCTGAAGAAAACAAAAATCCCAATTTTCTCTGCCATTTTTGCAAATCGGACCCAGGTTCATATGAACTTGTTTGTTGCTTTCGCGGTGTAGTATCAGCTGTAGAAATTTGTCACACGAGTACTGAATCAGCCTGTACTACAAATATTTGCTAGCAGTAATTTATTCATGAAACCGAACATGATCTACAAATCGTCGCACGGTATTTCCATAATCGAAAGTCGTTGTTACGTTCGGTTAACCGTAATATCGAACGCTACAATATTTTTCTGATCGCGAGCGTACTTGCGTATCGACGGCTTGCAACACATACTGCAGTGTTGCTTGCCTGCGCATTTGCTTTTTGTTAAGTTTTATCTTGCATCCGTTTTTTCCATGGGTTGCGATCAGCTATCCCACGAGATCGTATCTACTCTTTATTACCTTCGTTACCAGCTGTAATGAATTGTTATTAGAAAACCTTATAAGAACGTACGCGTTCTTAAAGCATAGACGTTTCTGGTTGAATCAATGAAACAACCAGATCTGGAGGAAGTGAACGTTCCAGGCTGACTAAGACAGTTATTTTCCCGTGAACTCTCGTCTCGACCGTTTTTCGTCGGCCGTTCTTGCGCAAAACCATGGAACGGGGACTGCGAATCGAAGAAAGCCAACCACCGTGTCTCTCGAGCCGCGTTGCAAAATCCCCGGACGCCTTGACATTTTCGCCGGGTCCACTCACCTCGCGTATCCTCACTGTTTACAAAGCGTGCTCTCAGGCTCTAACTTTTCATACGGCCTTTTGATGAATCGATGCACACCGTCACGGAGAAATGTCGTCGGTACCTGGCGCAGTCACGAGATTATTCCCGGGTCGTGGCGCGACCAATCACGCGAATTCTCTCTTGTGCAAGTGCATTCTTCGTGGACACCGCGCGCAAATCGTGTACGAGTACATCGTTTTCGAGGATCGCACACCAGGAGGGTATACACCCTTTCTTCGAGCGCGTCGCGATATTGATTATTATGGAGAACTTGACAGTGAGAGACCCATTTTTACTCGAGACATCGAGATATTGAATTAATTCGAGGCTTTCGTTCGAAAGGGTTCGGGTGGAAATCTAAACGTTTAGAATTTAATGAGCACGCCAACGGAATGTGGAAGCTCGGGTTTCTGAGGTGTGGGTAGGTCTCAGTAGGCGTCTTTGCACACGAGTATGATTGCTTGAGTCATCTATTAGCATGTTGTAACGACAGTGGACATTGTCTTGGTCGAAGTGAGGATCGCCGACGCGTTGTACCTTGGCAATTGAAATATCTGTGCGAACGACAGAATGTACGTATCGCGTGCCAGTATATCGTCGCCAGATGTTCGAATGTTGTTTTCGAAGCAGATCTTTATAAGCGGCTAGAAGGAGGCAAGTTCGATCGATCGATTTCCGAAGGTTGTACACAACTCGTTACACAAGACCATTGTTACGAGGCGAACGAAAAGGGGGAACATTGTCAAAAGAACGCGTTGTTCACAGTAATAATAATAATTATTATTATAACGATGATAGCAATAATACAAATAATAATATTAATAATAATAGCGGTACTGGTACTAAATCGTAATAATAATAATATTAATAATAATAATGACACGGTATCTCTAAAAAAAGAAGACAGAGTCGAGCTACACACTAGTTTTTATTGGGATGAGGTTGTGGTTGTGGTTCGTGTGCGTGTCGTTCTTTTGAGAGAAAAAAAAATAAAGAAAAAAAAAAAAAGAGAGACTTGGGGGGATTTTGCTTGGGATGAAGGATTACTAATTATTAGGAGCCGGTTTCGTCCCCGCGGACAGATCGCGGTGTCCGCCGGGACGAAGGACAGGATCATCCCTGGCAGTTCGCCAGGTCAGATCCTAAAGAATGGCCACGCGTTCCTGTTGGATGTTCGCTTCGGGTGGGCAATCATCGTCGTCGTCGTCGACGTCGTTGTTTGCTGGCTGATTGTTCGTCTCTCGTTAGAGGATCCCGTTCCGACAGCTCTTGTCCCATTGCTAAGTCTGTAGCCCCCTCACAGCCAGGTAGCCACGTGGTCATCCTGCTCCGAGTCGATGAATTTCTCTTCGGAATCGTAGCGCGCCGGGTGGGAAGTGTTTTGGACCCTGCCACAGAATTGAATCTCGCGCAATCTCTCTCTCCCATTCACACCGATATACACTCTCACTCTGTCTCGTTCTCTCTCTCCCGCTCCCGTTCACACTTCGCTTCTCTCCCATCCGGGGTCGAACAACTCGCGCGTTCCTGTTCTTTTCCATGTATGTTTTTTTTTTTTTTTTTAGCTTTTTATTTTTTTGCGTGTACGTGTATGTTGTCATTTTTTTTCTTTTTTTTCTGTCTTTTCTGTTCTCTTTAGAAATGCTTTTTTTTTTCCTTCCTTCCCGTTCTCCGATCCGATCGATGGTGATTATGAAAAACGCAGATGTGGTCCCGAGCGAGTGGCGAGCCAAGCGTATTCCCGCGTTCTATACCCGGTGTTGCTGCTCTTCGGGGCTACCGTTTTAATTCTTCGTCTCTCCCGCCTCCCGCTGCGACCATTGTCGATTTCTCTTTTTCTTTTAGCGCTTACACGACCAGTTGCTGCGGTTTCGGCAGTAGTTCGGGTTTGGACTCGTCGGCGGGCTTGGACTCTTTCTCCTCGGATGACTTCTCCTCCTCGCTGCTCTTGCTATCCTTCTTCTCGGCTGATTTCTCCTCGGATGAATTGTCCGAGCGCTCCTTCGCCTCCTTCGCTGGCTCCGCCTGTTTCTGTGGCTCCTCTTTCTTCTCCTCGGCTTGCTCTGGGTTTGCCTGCGGCTGCGCTGCTTCCGCTGTCTCCCGTTTGGCAGGTGACTGCTCGACCGGTTTGGCCGGTGCCTGTTCTACCGACTCTTGGGCGCTGACTGATCCAGCGGCCACCTCGGCGCTCTTCGCTTCCTTCTCAGGCTGAGCAGCGGCTTCTGTCTTCTCTTCGCTCTTGGAGGAATCCTCGGAGCTGGCTGCTGGTTGCTCGACAGCTGGCTGTTCCGCTGGTTTCTCACTCTTCGCTGCTAGCTGGCTCTCCTCGGCTACCTTGGGCTCTTCCGGTTGGCTCTTCTCGGCCTCGGCTGCCGCCGCTGACTTCTCAGCTTGCTGTTCCGGTTTCTTCGCTTCCGGGGCCGCCTCCTCGGCGTCGCGGGTCACACGGTCGGGTTTCTCGTCAGCCTTCTTCTCCTGTTCCTCCTGGGGCTTCTCGAGCTTCTTCTCCTCGGAGGCAGGCTGCGCCTTTTCCTCAGAGGACTCCGAAGCCGCGGCGACGGTTCTGTCGCTCTCACTGGCTTCCGTCCTCACGCTGAGCTTCGTTTCCTCGGCTACTTTCTTCTCGTCCTTCGCTTCCTCCTCCGCGACAGACTCTGCGCTCTTCTCAGCTGAGTCAGCCTGCTCCGCGCTCTTCCCCAGTACGATCTTCACCTTCTGAAATACCAATGGCGATCAATGATAAAGGAATCTAGCTAACGTTCTCGATCCTTTGCTGATTTAATTGACATTAAATTTACAACGAGCAACGCGAAGTCCCTTGAATTGCCGCGGAATGTACACTTACCGGCTGTTGCGCCGGGACTTCAGCGGCGTCTTGCTTCTGCTCTTGAGGCGCAGCCTGCACCGTCTCGTGGGACTCGGACGCAGCCTGTTTCAAGGTCTCCTCTTCCTTCTTCGCGTCCAAGCTCTGCTCCTGGTTCTGTTCCTGAGCGGGCTGCTGCGGCTCCTGCGGCTGTTGTTGCTGTTGCTGCGGCTGCTCGGACTTCTCCTGGCCGGCTTCCTCTTTCGCCTCTCCCGGCTTCGCCGCTTGAGCGTCCTCCTTCTTCTCCTCAGCCTTCTCGGACAGCTGAAGGTTCTCAGCGGCTGGCTCGCTCCTCACGCTCGGCTTCTCAGCGTCGACCGACTTCGCCTCGGCTGGCGCAGCGGGTTGCGCGGCTTCCGCGTTCTTCGCCGGGGCAGCCGCCGCGACAGGATTGCTGGGGCTGGCCGATTTCTCCAACGGCACTACTTGGAGCGGCTCCTGGTTCTCGGCCACGGGCATCGTCAGCGCCGTTTTCACGCCCACCAGGCACAGCATCGCTATTACGATTAACTTCGTCATCTTCGACATCTGCAAGAGGAAACGGAGCCGTTTGGTGAATCGTTGCCTCTCGATTAATCTTAACGCGACTTTAATCGAAGCGATCGGAGTGTCGTCGAATCTCAGGTACGGAACTTCGACAGAATTGGAATAATCGAAGAATGTACAGGCACTGTGTACGTAGTGTCTGTAATTTACTTAAAAGATTCGAGTTACTCGCGACGAATAAAGAAGAATCGAAGAGGGAAGAGGCGGGAGAAGACGAAAAGTAATTCCGAAACGACATCGGTCGTACGACTCGCTTCGCGCACGCAGTGCGAAGGGAATGACAGAGGAAACGGCGGAGGGGCGAGGCCGGGGGGACGTTCCTCGCAATCTTCCAGTTAGGAGAGCGGACGTGAGCATACGGACGAGCTCCTCTTTCGTACTTGGCATGAATGGAGAACGCGGCCGCATGAATGGACCGCCGATAGACGCGCGAGACGAAAAGCAGGCTGCGCGTCGGGGACGTGTGACACGCGTTAAGGGGGCGGGCGAGGGGGGAGCGGCTGGGATGGAAGGACGAGATGGGCAAGGGGCTGCTGGTGGTTACGGGAGGGCGGGAAGAGGAGGGACCGAGGTGACATTGAACCGAATGCATTGAACAAGGCGAGCGTTATGGAACTAATGACAGGATGCGTGCCCCTCGCGGCTTGTTACGCGCGCGCGTTCGCGCGACTTCTCCGCACGATCCGCGCCTCTTTTCTTCGTTCCACGCACGCCAAGCGCGCGCGCGCGCGCGCGCGCGTCCCCGTCTCCGTTCCTTCGGCGGCGTAACGACGACGACGACGACTCTAATCGGTGGATGCGTGCTGCGAGTCGCGTGTTCGCGCACCGGATGCTGGCGAATAGCTGAGATTACCTGAGTTAGGCCTTTAGCGGAGGAGAATTTATTTGCTGCACTTTTCTAGATTAATCGTAGGGTTTTGATTGCTTGCCTCGTACTTTACGTTCTCTCTCGAATATTCGATACTCTTGGATATTCGATTTTTCTCTGTTTTTTAAGAGCGTCAATTTTTGAGGATTATATCGACGCGTCGAGATTGTAAGGTTACGCGCGTTCTTATTAGATTTGTAAACGATAAGTACAGAATAAATGAGTAACGTAATCGAACGGGAAATTGGGTCGAAAACTCGTGACGGAATGACTGGTCGTGTCGAGTGGAAACGCGTACGAAAGGGCGTTGCGTGTGCAGCGTGAACGGAAAGTGAAACATGGGTGGAACATCCGCAACAGGTGGAAACGGAAGGAGAGAGGACAATTGCATGGCTGGCTCGGGATCGAGTCATTGCAATGATCAAGATAGTGCTCGAAAAAACACGTACCATCTGTGAACCTCGTTCGGGACAAGATTATGGATATACGAACGTTCGTATATCCATAATATTTGCAAAAGTTGTTCAAACATGGCGCGTGCTGTTCGATCGATAGAACCTTTCGAGCGATCTAAAACGCGTTGTTTCGCGAACAGGATCGCTCGCTTCGGAGTAACCGAGATGCATCGAACGAAAGGTCTGGTCGTTCGAGGTTGTGCCATTAGATCGGCGTGAAATGGTAAAGCAAACACAATGGGAGCGCAAATATTTTCAATGGCCACCGTGCGCAGCCAGAACCCAGTTGGTTCGCGTCTAATTATAACGTTGACAGGCTGTTACGAGGCTCATCTACGGTGTTGTAAATCGATTCCACTGCGCACATCGGTATCGTATGAACGGTTACGAGGCATCGATCGAGTCGGCCGCCGTGAAACCAGAGACAATCGCCGTGGTGTCGCGTGGACACGATTCCGCTCGCGAGCATTTCGCTGTCGCGAGCGAAACGCGAAACGCTGACGAAATTGATTGGCGTAAACTGGTTCGCGAGCCCCACGTAACGGGATAAAAGGCGAGAGCGCGATATGGCATTCTTTCGACTTAGCGCGGCCAGCGTCGCGACGACCTTCCGTTCGGAGTCGCGCGTGATTTACGTCGAACGGACGAAGAAGCTGTACCCGTTCGCGGCTGGCCGGAAGCTCGCGTTCTCCACCGTTCACCGCTCGCGAAATCGTCTCCAGACCCAGCTGTCGTTACCAGAAACCCGCGATTTTTTCGAGCGTCGCGCGAACGAGGGAGATGAGAGAGAACGCGCGTACGTTCGCGGCCGGCTGGTGAAAAAAAAGTCGCCTCGCGCGTTATCTGAAACGGCGCACCTTCTGGAGAACGCAACCAGCGTGGAATGCGCCGTTGAGAAGGTGAACGCAAACGCCGTTGGGGAGGGAAAACGAGCGCGGAACGGGGGATAAAGAGGGAAAAACTGGGCGACGTACACAGGCGAGGAAAGAGGCGGCTGGAACGGTCCAGTTTTTACGATGGCCGGCTGCGCCGCTACGCGTTCGCCAATTGGCCGCGGCGGGAGGCGAACCGTTTCCTAGCTGTTACACTCGTGCTCGATCATAACTTTGTTACAAGCGTAGGTTACAAGCTGCGAGGAACTATTCGATTTTCGCCGATTATTCGGAAAATGCCCGAGAAACGCCAATCGAAAGTCTTAGATTCCATCGCGTGTCACCCTAACCGTTCGACGTCCACGTTGTCGAGAAATGGTAACTCCGTATGTAGGGAAAAGGTGAACGTTCAGAGTTGGGAGACGAGATGCGAATTAAGGGACAAGCGTACATTAGCGAGCCGCGTAATCGACATTAATAACAATCGTCCAGGCCTGATCGTGTTGCAAGCGGACGTAATGGGCCGCAATAAAGTTAATTGCAAATTACTTTGCGAGTCACGAGCGTTCGAGATAACGTTCGCGTGTACGTTTCGACGTCGCGTCCAGCGTCCCGGCTAATTGCAACAGTGGGGGTTATCGTTTGGTTGGGTTATCGCGGCGAAACGGCGAAGACGAATATACCGGGAGACGGAAGCGGAGGATCGATGAGTGGTGGCGGCCGCGGGGAATTAAAGCCACGATCTCTCGCGAGGGATGCAAACACGGCGAGGAGAGATAGATAGGTCGACGGAGAGGAAATGCCTGTGAAAGATGATGGACACCCATTACCTTATCAAGATCATCAGAGATGTAATAATGGTACCAGGCTTACAAAAGAAGACGCGGTCCATTGAAGTGGTTCACCGCTTCAATGCTTTCTGCCCTTCCCTCTCTCTCTCTCTCTCTCTCTTTCCCGCTTTTTCCCTCTCCCTCTCTACCTCTCTGTCTATCTCTATCTCCATCTGTCTTTCTCTTTCTTCGCTCGACTCCCTATTCTACGCTTCATGGCATTTATTATCGGCTCTGTCCTCTCTTTTCGCGATTGTCGATCTAATCTGCGCGCATTGAATCTCAACTGGACTGAGAATGCGTCGCAGCTAACGCGAACGCGCAGGAATGCCGATTGTTGCACTAAACGGCTTTGAAAGAGGAGCTCCGCCGCCACTTCGAGTTGTTAGCCGCTCGATTTATTCCGACTCGGTTATTATCGAACGCGTACACAGTTTTCTTAACGGGCGCTTCGCTCGATGTTCGAAGCTACGGCTATTGAAATCGTGCCAAACTTTCTTTACTTTTCAATGTATCGATGTTAATATTTATATCTTAGCGATTATTGAAAAATACTAGGAGTTTTTTATACGTTTTAAATCAAGGAAACTAGACTGACTATAAATTTATAGATCAATATTCATATGTATGTATATTTATACGCATATCATGAATTCGAAGTATCATTTGTACTTGACGTTTCTAAAGAAGGAACACCGATGGTATCATGCGAACGTACGTAACTTTAAGCTTTCCACTTTTAAAAAAAATTTGAAAAAAAGGAAACCCTTCTACTCGACACGACTGAAAGATTTCCATGCATCGAATCGATCGGAACCTCGAAGAGGGGAAACCGTGCGAGGCGTGTTCACAAACGGAATATTCCTGGCAAATCAAAGGATCCTCGGTTGGCTAGCTCGCGCTTCGTGTGTCGCAGGCTCGCTAACGCGCAGATTAAAGCTGATTAGCGAGCGGCTAATTAGCCGCGGGGAAATCACCGCGGCCTCCCCCTCCCGGGGGCGGCGAGGACGGAAAAAGGGTACACAGTTGCGAGAGGAGGAACGAATGTTACGCAAACGCGCGGTCATTCGTTGAGAAATCTACGCAAATTGTATGTTCCGACGATTATTCCATTTAGCGTTTCCCTCGCCTTAATCACAGACGCGACTTCGAAGACAGCCATTTCGCGAGCCACCTGTGAACCACGATCGTTGACGTTTCCGTCGAAACGGCTCCATCGAAATTAATCTTACGTACGATCGTTCTCGAATTTTCAACGAGCGAAATACCGCGATTTGTACGAATTCTCTAAATACGCAGCAAAATATGTGACAAGCGAGAGAGGGAAAAGAAAAAGAATGCGCGAGAGATGACGTTTCTTTTTTTTTTTTTTTTTTTTTTCTTTCTTTCTCTGAATAACCTCTCGGAAAAGAACGAATTTGATAGTCGAACGAGAGAGTTTCGGGGGATCTGTGAATGGCTGTCAATGAGACGCGACCGGGATTCGTTAAAGGAGCGGTAAAAAGAAATCAAAGTTATTCTACTCACGTCTTTTTCTCTCCTACGCGTGGAACTGGTCGCAGCGGTGGCTGGTCGTCGACTCGCGGTGGTGCGCGTCCGGTAGACTTCTTCCTGGATGCTCCTTCTCCGCTCGGCCCGCGGGGGAATTACTCTCACCGATTAAACTGTCGCTCGGAGAGACCGGTTTAAAATAAACTCTCGGACGGATAACCGTGTATGCACCGGTGTGTACAAGAGATGGAAAACTCCGTGTCTCTGGACGGGGCTGAAGTGTGACAAAAGAGAGCGTTGCGGAAGAGATATGCGCGAGAGAAGTTTTGCTACCCTTGCTTCGACTCTCTCTCTCTCTCTTTCTCTATCTCTCTCTCTCTCTCTCTCTCTGTTTCCCCTTTTTCTCTCTGTACCGTTCTTTTTTTTGTCGCGCGCGTGCGATTACGCTCGTTCGCTCGAGGGAACCGTGTGTTGGCTGATATCGGGATGAAGGTTGGGTCGTGTGTCGAGATGGAATCGTCGGGGCCCCGCTTATATACCCATTTACCCACCAGCGCCAGCGCGGCCAGGATCGTATAGGGGGCCCCCGACCCTCTTCACCCGTCCGCGTCCGGGGGCCCCTCTTTTACTCTTCTCTTCTCTTTGCTCGTCCGTCCGTTCTTCTTCTTCTCTCCGCCGCTCCAAAGGAGGCACCATATGCCCCCTCTGCCTTCCACCCGGTACCACTACCCATCGCGCGTCCCTATCTTTCTCTGTCACGCTGGTTCTACAGTCTATTCCCTCTGGCCAGGCTTATCCTCTCGTTTCTCCCCTGGGCCAACGATTGTACGCGGACGGCGCGCGTATGCCTCTCTTGCCAGCGTGGCCCACGCCGTCCACGAGCACGAGCAAAACGAACCGGGGCCTGCGATCCCTCGCGAGAGATTTTCAAGTATCGAATCGGATAGGTGGCTCGAACCGCGATGTCCATTCGCGACGCGCGACGTACACGTCCTCTCCTGAGAAACCCTGTGCGCCCTGTTTTCCACCCTCTGCTATTTGTTAGTCGAGTCTACGGTGCGCTGCTTTCGAGGAGGAGAGTTTCCCAAGTTTTCGACGATAGTTCACGTGTGGTCCCGTTGGTTCGTGGGTCGCGTTTACGGTTTTTTTTTTTTTAAGGAAAGGGTAGAGGAGATTTTGTTTAGGGTTAGAGGGACCGGAAGTTCGACTGGTTTTCGCTTCGCGACGGTGATCGGTTAATCGGAAAGGAAGGTTCGAGGAACGTCCGACCGTGGTTCGATTGTACGTGTGCTGTTTGCTCGGAGCTGGCGAGTGGGCGAAACGTGTTAACTCGTCTTTTGTGAGATACGTTCGCGGTGTGAACGTTTGTTGTATACTCTTCGCCGGGCCATGGCGATTCGTTTGGCTGGCTCGTCGATGTTAGATGGGTCTCGTTCGAGTATATTGCCTCGCCGTTTTCGAGAGTTCGTTGCGGTTTTCGTTGTTGTCCCATCGGTTCGAGGGCTCTCGTAGCTTGTTTGGTTCAAACATAAATTCTTTTTATTCTGGTCTCTAAGAATCGAAGCTTCTTTACGTTTCTCGATCCTACAAAATATTGTTTTATATTTAATTCGAGTAAATTCGGTCGTTCTAAAATTTGTTTCATCTGATTTTGATATTTTGCATGGAAAAATTATTCTTCGAACAATGTTCCTATCTAATCGATTACTGTCGTCGCGTTATAAAATCGTCGAATTTCGTTTGTTCCGTTGGCGTTCGATTCGATGTTTCGAGACGCACCTGCACGTTTTGCTGGTTTTCCATTGTGCGAGCAGGACGATGTTTTAAAAGCGCCTCGTTCAGCATGATTCAGTATTGACCGGAAGTGCAGCGGTAGCGCGGTGCCAGCTTGATAAACGTGAAAAGGACCTTGATGTTTGACCGCGATGAGAGGCGACAGAAATATTAGGACACGTTGATTGGCTCGTAGAACGGGGATCTTTTCGGCCTCCTAAATTTCGCGTGCAAATTTCTAATCGCAAGAATTATTCCGTCTGTCACTCGCGGATTACTCGAATCGATGATTTTGAAGAAATTAGTGGCAATCGATTCTTTAGATTATATTTTTGTACCGTTTCAAACGAGTTCTCCTTTCGTAAAAATTCTAAATTTCGTACAATTAGATACTGATTTTGATACTTCTTTGTTTCCTCGACGAACGAAGGCAGGCTTGAAAATATTCTCGACAACAAAAGCTCGACGCTCGATTTTTGGCCTTTCTTTCCTCGAACTCCCCGAACTATCGGTTGAGTTATTTTTATTGAGTTATCTACCCGAGAAGGATTATCGTTGATTTAACCTCTTGACTCGAGAGCAGCACGCTTCGTCAGCCGGAGCCGTGAAATTTCGACGGGGACAAGTTTCACGTATCGTTCTCTCTCGTTCGCCAGAGAGGATGGCACTCTCAACGAGCGCAAACGAATCGTCTCGCACGTGTCTAACATACGCGATCGTCTGAAAAACACGTATTTCGTGTGACGCGTTCGCGCGACGGGAAGTACCTCGCAGAATTTGTAACAAACCTTAACTAATCCCAATTTACAGAAGCCTGGCGTCGAGTTAATGGCCGCTCGTAGGAGCGTTTAAAAGGATTGGCCGTTCTGCCGCCGGAGGAAAGCCAGCTCGTTCGTTAACTGTTCAATGTTATGTCACTTAGATATATCGTTGGGATGTTGGGCGTGTTAGATCGATATTAGGTGTGTCCATAGCTTGATGAATTGTTTTATTTCAGATCGTGCCGCTCGTTCTCGCAATTCTAAACTCGTTTCGTAATTTTAGCGCGGCCGGGATCGACAGGCGAGATTAACTGGAAATGTTTTGAATTTAAAGATAGCTTCGAGGTAGACGAGAGATTCTCCTTGATAATGTCTAATGAGTCATTACGGAGATGTATCGGTATGGGAATTCGTGAAATGTTACATACATTTTTATTCGAATGACCATTGTCTTGTTTCTTGGAATAATTTGTCCGACACTTTTGCGCTGCGGTTTGATGGAAAACGTGTCGTTGCACAAGTCGATCTAATTTATGAATTTCTACGTTAGCCAGAGATCCTCGAATTTCTTTTACAAATTCTATTGAAAACTGTTTTAATGAAATACCATTTTCCCTTTGGAACAAAATAGCTTGCATCGAAACTTTTTGCGAAGACTGAAAAATTCATGAATCATGTTCTATACCACCCATTCCAATCAACTAAATTCTAGCAGCCGTCCAAAGAACAACCTTCAAGCACCCAAAACTTTCTATCGAGCTCTCAAATCTTTCAACCGATCCCTCCGCTTAAATAAAACGATCGAATCGATCGACATAAATAATTTTCGTTCGATCTGACTCATCGAACCTGTTTCCTGCTCCGGGTACGTCTCTGGAGCGCGTGTCGCCGCCGCGCATGGACACGCGCTCGTGCGTGCCCGTCGTCGAGACGCGTCGCTGAGAAGCCTCCGCCTCGTCCTCTCGCGATTTTCCACCGCGAATCGATTCGACTCGCTTCTGTCCGAGACGCGACGCATCGCGACGCCCGCGGACCGGTTTCTCTTCAGGGCGAAGGTCACCGGCTGACGCTGGGTCGTCGGTACCAGACGCGCTCGCGTCCGCCGGATTTTTGCCCTCGCCTGACGGACGATGGTCAGGCGCTTGGCTCTCATCGCTTTTCGCCATTTTTTCACCAGCTTCTTACGATTATTTTCAAAGATCTGTTTTAATACGAGCTTGGTTAGATTTTGGCAGGAGATTTGCTGCTCGTATGCGAGTCATGTAAAATGGTTTCGATCGATTGCAATTGATGAGGTGGTAATGAAGATTGAGTGGTTCAGACGAGTTAATAGTAGCGCGTTCTTTTCGATGCTCACTGTTTTAAGGAAAATTTTTGGGATATAATTATTTACAAATCGGTCTGCAAATTTTGTCTGTTTCTTGTTAGACTCGTATTAGTGGAGATGAGAATGTTTTGCGCAAATATACGTTTTTCGAGATCTGCTTCCCGAAGTTGGCTATCGTTCGCCGTTTGTGACCTCTGAGGATTTTGAAGACGCGGACGATCGTGCAGCCGGAAATGATTTATCTCGCCGCGGTTATAATTTTGGTCAGGGCATGTCCACAGAGATTTTATCGGCTATCGCTGGACGTGTGCACGTTGTAGATTCCATTCTGCCGGTATCGTCACGTCCCTCGAGGAGTTTTCAGAGCAATATACTTCACGTATAAATCGTACTAATAATAACATATGTTTCAATGTTACGTGTTATGCTTGTTAAACGTTTTATGAGAACACGGTGTTCGTTTAACATATTTTTAAATAGAAGTAACTTTTTAATCCATTCATAAGCTCGTTAGCTAATAACCTATATGATGGCAGTAACCATGCATGGCGAAGCCTTTATGTTTATCTCCGCAAGATTTTCACGAGAAATAGACAACTATCCATTAATTATAGGCAATTAAATACCGAACAATTGCATTCAGTGTAATCGTTTGAAAGTTCGAAACGTTCATTGTGAACATGTAACGATGCTACATACGCACTTCGATACTTTTCCACCTCTGTCATTATTCTATCCTTCAATTTTATCTCGCGTGTACAATTTTATACGATGTTCCGTTGCACTGCCATGGCAACCGTGTAAAAATCTTCTTTTCTCTTGTTATTAAATACCAATTGAGTACATCTGTTACGTTGCGTGATGAATACATATTATACATTCGAGAATGAAGGAAATTCATTTTTCAATACCTTTGGTGGGGAAGAAGGAACGCAAAGAGATAATCAGAAGGCATCGCGACGAAATACGTACTAACAAGCAGTGTTGCTCACTGGTGTTAACAGATTAACAGATTCCCTCGCGGCGGCTACCGATTAAGATCGCGTGCGATCAGCCCGCGAGCATCGCGAATCGCCATAAATATTTCCTCGTCTCGGCGAGCTTCGGTTATTCCATGGACCGCGGCACCGCGACGGGAGCAAAAAAGCTGCGCGAAGGAGCGTGTTACTGGCAACACTTGCGCTCATCTTGTTCGCAACAGGAGCCAGAAACACGATTATTCATCTGGCGCCTCGCTCATAGCCGTTCCCCTCGTAAAAACCGCTAAAAGATGTTCTCGAGTTCTTGCACGACAATACTCCTGGAATACCGCAGCCTCATCGTTTCTTGCTCTAAACTGTATCGACGCGTTTTTGTCCGTCGCTCTTGAGAATTACCATTCTCATTGCTCCGTAAGAAGTCGAATCGAATCGAATCGCCTTTGGTTTCCGATGAGAAGTCATCATAAATATTAAATAATTACAAGTGTTCGCGCGCGAATCAATGATACGTTACTGAAATAAGAGAAAAGATGAGAAGACTTTCGAGAAAAAAAGCACTTCCTCCGCTCCGATTTATCTCGATGCGAAATTACAGCAATCATCTGAAAAATTGCTCGCTTTTCCACCAAGGTTACCTCTTCGCGTACGCAGGTTCGCGGGCACGCACTGGAACCATCTGTGCTCAGGCGTTACCTGCGACGAGAGGGTAGCAGCGAGAAAAAAAAGGAAGGGAGAAGGAATAAGGAAAAATAAAAGTCGAGTACCCGGACTGTTGGCTCGCCAGGAATAGAAGCCAGCAGGAAAGCACGTAATGACGTTCGACGTTGTAAACGCGGTGTTCTTCGCGGGTATCGTGCGCGCGAGTCCACGCTCTTCCTGGATCCCCGCGTGGCACTCGCCGAGGGAAACGAGCACCTTACAACCGGCGATTCCCGACGGTTACGTACCGTTAGGAGCGCGAGATCGTCTATGTTGCCGCTGGCGAAAAATCTTCTTTTTCCGTGCGTCGAGAGCCACCTGAAACGGTCCGGTAGTTACACGGATCCACTGGCTTAAAATGGTCGGACGATACATCGTCGTGGAAATTGCTGGCTTCTTAAATCATGCTGACGTAGATAAGAGAAGTTCCCTATATCGATCGGACCTTATTACTTTGTGTATTTCCTCGTATGCGACTCGCTTGAGATTTTTCGATTTTTCTTATACGACTGATAGGCGTCTGGAATTATGATCTTGGAGAATTTTTCAAATTTATAAAATATTTTCGATATGAGAATAAATTCATAGAGAGAGAATAGTACATTTTGTTGGCGATTAATCTACGACGTAACATGTGTACAGATAGTACCCTAATTTGACTACAATCGCACGTGATACTTTTCCGTGGGAAGATCCTTCGTTCAGAGGTAACGAAGGACGGTAGTTAGCTTGCTCGCGAGGCTACGAGTTTTTCATTTTCTATCGAGAACTCAGTTCGACGATACTTCATTCACGATGAAATGGATATACGTGCTCGATTCTGTCGTTCCATCTCTTATTTGCTTAATAATAAATAATGATACAAGCGAACATTTCAATTTGCCCCCTCGTTCGATTCGATTTGAATATTTCGACGATTAACGTCCCGACGAAAATTTACACGTCCTTTAAGTTCACTACTTCAGTTTCCACACCGGGAGTGTGCCTCACATTCTGAAGAGCTCCGCTCGTGAAAGATGTCCGGCGTCCCTGGGAGGAATTTCGATCGCGTACGAAATTCGGGATTCGCCTCTCGTGCGCTGAAATTATAAATTATCGCATTTGGAGGAACACGACCTTTGCTTGTCCACTCGTGCTTGTGTGGCTTCCTGGTGATAATACGGGACGTGAGTCAGAACTTAAGAGGCCTATAAAAATTTGTGTTCGACTCGTCTGGTTCCCTTCTAAACGTTATGTAATGTCGCTGGCCGTAGATTCGAGCACCTCAGTTTAGAATCCAGTTCGATTAATGGTAAACCATGAAATTTCTATAAATTCGAATAGTTTCGCGTCCAGATCGAGACGAATGTCGCGCTCTTTCACTTCGTTTCCTGCAGAATTGCTCGCCACAGTGAAATTCGTAGCAAATATGTTATCGTATTCGTTTATAAGACAGAGAGTAATGTATCCCCGCTGTTTCTCACTTTTTCATCATTTACATCTGCGATTGGTCAGCTTTTTTATCCTGTCTACAGTAATTTATTCCAACGACGCGTTATTTCTCCAACAAGAGTTTTATGGATAAACTGTTACACCGATATGCAAATAACGAAAAGAGCCAATGTACGCGTTTCGTATCGCGTAAAGAAATGTTGAAAAGTGTCGACGAACTTTCAGAGACATTCGTGTCCCCTCGAAAAAACAGGCTTGTAGTCGACGTCGAAATATTACAACGGCGGTTTTTCACAATTGTGCACGCGCGCCAAGGACACTGCGGAGGCGTCCTTAAAAGTGGAGAACATCGTTAGGATGGATGCAGGAAAGCTTTGCACGAGGAATTGTTCGCGGTCATTCGCGAATTTCTAGGAAACTGCCAGCTAGCAGTTCGTGGAGGACTGTAAAACTATCGTCGCGCAAATAATGTTTGATTTACGACTTGTTAGTTTTTACTCTGGATTTGCGTGGGAGAATCGCGCTCGTATTTATTGAGCAAAGATCGGCGAACATTGTTCTCTATTTCTTTATTTACGATCAAATTATGACACTCCGTTAACGAATCTACTCAGATTGCATTTTCAGTTGTGACGATAAAGTATTTTAGATCGCGTACAAGAAATAATCTTTATAAAAAAGATTGCTTCACGGGAATTATTACAGAACAAAATGACTTAATTTCTTCTTCCGTCACGGTTGTTAAAAAAGAATCACCAACTGGCGAATTAATTTGTTTTTGTAACATAACGTTCCTTAATTAAGACGTCCACTAATTGCCGCTTGTCTATTGAAAAAAATCAGCAGCACAGTTCGCAGAAATACAGAAACATTCGACGATAAAAAAAATGGTAGGCGCAATTAGCGATCGAGTGAAATCACAGCCACCGATTTGTCCGAAAATCAATCACGCTGTTCCGTCCATAAATCACTGGAACGCCTAACAGCGACGCGTCGCGTTTGCATTTCACAAGACGTTAAACGACCCACGAGTCGTACCCTTTAACATCACCGCGGTGACAACGCGACGGGGGAACGAATCGTTGCTCGAAGGAATAAAATAAAATTGCGCGTCGAAAGAGCAACGATTTCGAACAATGACTACCGCCGTGGCGACGACAATCTTCATCGAGATCGTTATGAAGGATGAACACTTCGAACTAACACACCGTTTTTTCGTCCCTTGGCTATAAAAAGAATTTACGATGACCATCACTGTCGCCATTGACGAGTGGCTCATTAGCTTCTTTTACGATTTCGACGACAAGACTGTCAATGAAAAATGATTTCGTCACTTCGAACTCGTCTCTGGCAATAACGACAGCGAGCAACACGTTCACCAATTTATTGCGCGGCTTTGAACTTCGAAATTGAATGGAACGCGCGCACAGGGGATCCCGATAGAAAGACTTTGCGATCGCGATCATCGTCGAGATTGCATCTGGTTCCCCTGAAGAAGATCGAGATCGGTAACACAATCGACATCATTCTGATTCCGATTCTCGCGCGATGCCAGCGCACGCCGCGATGCTGTTCGTTAACAGCGGTATCATTGATCTCGAGCGTCCTTCGCGCACGCAACCACGTAATTCTCGGGGTTGATTAATGCGTGAATTACGCTCGCGCCGCGAGAAATTACTGTTTCTTTCTTCGGCTGTGCAAGAAAGCTGTCGCCCTCGCGTCCTCTGCGGCGGATTGCGTCGGACGAACCTGACGTGCTGGGCTAATTAACTCCGAGGAACCTGACGATATTAAACAGTAATTATCTCGGCTACTTTATGACTCATTCGTTACGGTAAAAATACATCGCCCGTAGATAGAATCGTAAATAAAATACGAAAAGAATAATATATACGACGCGAATCTTTCTCTCTCTCTGTCTCTGTCTCTGTTTTTTATCGTTTCGTTTATCTGTGGATGTGCGCTCGTTTCGTCAAAGTGAGTAAAGTTAACGTTGCGTTAATCCAAGGGGATTCTGTTGGAGACGAGGATCAGACGAAGGGAGAAAGGGCGAAGTGTATTTAGGCGGCCATCCTAGACCTTGAATCTGGTTCATTTCTAATTTTATCCCAATCTCGAGCCGGTTTTGGTATCAGTCGTGGACGCCTCTTCGCTGCTGGAAGGGTTGCGGCCAGAACCTGCTTGTTTTAATAACTAATTAAGCGGTTCGATTTTATAGCTTGTTAGGAATATTTATTACTCGTAAGTTTTTTGTGGCACAACGATTTGGATTATGTAAGAAATTGGCTCCTTTTTAATTTATTTTAATGTAACACACGATATAATTAGAATTGTTTAATTTTGAAATGTCTCACTGAAAAGATATTTATATATAATTTCAATTATTCGTAATAAATTTCAACAATCGCATAACACGTAGAATTTATGATAAGAAGTTTCGCAGCACTGTAGTTGAGAGTTCGTTCGAGTCGCTCGTGTCAGACCATGAAGATATTAATTAAACGTACAAAATCATTTCCTACGAGAGTTATCGAGCTGCGATCGCATTAATTACCAGTTAAAATATACGCGCGCCAGTCTTCGCGACATAAAATGCAGGTCGATATCGACTCGTGTTGCCGCGAAATTTCCGCTTCCTCGAATTTATCTATTAAAACATTCGAAGCCCGATACTCGCCGGCTGAAAAGTAATACGCTATCTATACCGCGCGCCAATACATAACGCAGGAGTAAAAAAGAAGATCCGTTAAAGCACGATCACATTTTTCACTCCATTTTATTGCCTTCTCCGAAATAGGATACGGGGAAACCCGTATGAAACCCGTTATGAAATCGTAGGTAACACGGCGCGGCCGGCATTAACATCATCAAGGTTACATTAGAGGACGAAAAGAGAAAAAAAAAGAGGCGCGTAATGTTTTGAAGAAACCGGTAATGGGACGTTGACTTTGAGCCCGACACGGAAAACGGCGCGCCGCTCCTTGTTGCTTGTCGCGGAAGCGTTAATGCTCTCGATTGGCTCCCATCGAGTTGTAACAACCTGTAATATTCCGAACGTCACAGCCGACAATTATGACACATGCCCCAATAATTGGTACAGCACACGTTAATGATTCACGGTGTTTGTTGGTAGAACACGGCTAACCAGCCACGCAATATTGGGTTAAACAAGTAACAGCGTGCTAAGCGATCCTATTGATTCCTTATATACGTATTATGCTATCATTAATTAGTACACTATGGTACGCAATTCAAACATTTAAAAAAATCTTCGTTTAACACGTAGCGTGCAAGTAGAAGCATTGCTGCCGATCTACAGTCGTAGAATCGAGCAATGGTAGCGTCGTACGAAAGCCCTCTGGATACCATCGATACCAGGATACCATCGATACCACCTGGATACCAGGATGGTCGATTTTCCATCTAAAGCCTTACGAATGTAATTACGAAATGACGGTGACGAGTGCAGCGCAAATGACAGGTCTCCCATCGCATCCTGACGGTGAGATGGCTCCTTTTTTTTTCTTCGTTTCCTCTCCCTCGTTACCCTCTTTTTCGTATCACGTCGGGGTATCCTTCTCCGCGACAGGCAATTACTCGCTGGCTAGAGAAATCTCGCTCTAATTTCGTATCGATTGACGATGGCGCAAAAATAGTGGAATACGCTCGGGAAGATGCGTGATAAAAGGAAAAGAGAGAAAAGAGAAGACGAGAAATGAGAGGCGGGAGAAAGAAAAAAGGGGAGAATCGCGCGTTCTCTTCTCTGGTCATAGTTTTTTAGACGCAACCGCGTAAATGGCACGGTCGTATCGCAGGCATTATACGACATTACTGCGTGGATCGTGTATCGTTATGATTATCTCGCAAAGAGCCCAAGGTCCGTCCCTTCTCATCCTCCATCGGCGATGTAATTGTTCTTTCGTTTAACGCCGCTGTGCTGTTTTCCTTTTTCGTTTGGTCTCTCGCTGCGCGAGGAGCGAGGGGCTTTTTGTGCCACGAGAGGAAGCGCGACGATAGAGGAAGGACGAGAAGCTTTTTTATTGGTCCTGATTTTGGACCAAGAAAGTAAGTTTGACACTCTCTGGTAATGGCATTTGAGAAATTGGTATAGCCAGTATAGTTTCAGAAAGTAGGAAAAGGTGCTGCGTTCACGTAATTCGGTAGGACGCTTAGGGATCGATTATGGTTGCGGGTAAGAACCGAACACCGATTGGTTGGAATCGCGGCATTTTTCATTTACACGAATATTTCAAATAGCCCGTTTATGGTCAGCAATATGTTTCTTACTATCTCCAGCAGAAAATATGCAGCATCATCGTGCCTTTTTCTCATTCCCTTCTGTACCGTAAATCAGGGAAGGCAATATCGGACATGAATCACCGTACGTACGATTCTCACGTTACAATCAAACAGGCATAAAAGGGAATAAAAGAAACTACACGGTTTCGTATCATTTGTTCATTTCGCGTTTATCTTACCCCCTCAATTTCACCTTCTCAATTTATAGCCTTCAGTATATTCAACGGGGACATTCTTTCGAACCTCCATATATCAGAGTGGTCATTACAAATATCATTATTATTACATAAAATCGTTTCCCACGATTTAACAATTGCACATTAACCACCCAAAAACCACCCTGTCCTCCAGTTTTCATAATTACAAATGGATAGCAGAACCACTGTCACCAGGGTTGTCGACAATATCTCGCTAATCCCTCGCAGCGTCCCTGTTCGAGGTTCGTACACTCACCTCCCGAATAAATCTCCAAATAAGTTTCGCCCATCGCCGTCTCGCGTCAGGGGGTGGGGCTCGAAGGGGGTTGGAGCGGAGCGGAGTCGAAGATACATCAAGCTAAGGCTAAGTTAGGACGAGGATAGCAGCGATTATCTTAACGATCCCCTGCAGCAAAACCTGAACGGCAACTCCGCTCCTCGTCTCCTCTCCTCGCGGCGAGTTCCGCCGCTAGTATGGGTCCCACAACAGCCTCGCTTCCCTGCGGCCGGTGGTGTTCCTCGCAGGCCTCTCCCGGCGAGGCTACCAAAGAAATAACGCTGCGGACGGAGAAAAGAAAGACGTGAACGGACGTCAGCTGAAAATAGCTCGCCGCCGCCACCGCCGCCGCCGTTGAAGAAGCGGTGCTCGACCGCCGCTGGAATCCGCGACGATTTTCCCTTCCTTCCTATTTTCTCGATCCTCTTTTTCTCGATCGCGCGCTGCAGATAGGACTGGTTTAGAATCGGTCGAGCGCCAGCCAGGCTAGTCGCTTGTGTCGTAATAATGATGTTATAATATTGTTATCGCACGCGGCAGGTGCGACGCGTTCACCTGACAATTCTGGTTGCTCGTTTTCGCTTGGAACGTTGGAAAAGTCGTTTTCGGCTTCTATCGAGTTATTTCGGGACGCGGGCTCGTTTACGTAGGCAGACGCGAATATGCAAATGATCGTGCTTGGGATTATTCTATTATTTTGAGATCAGAGTTCCTCGGAATAGGTTCTCCATCGGGTAATATAGATGCAGTCGTTTCTGTACCCAGGCTTACGCTTGCGTCAGGAATTTCATAAAAATTGTTTCGCCTGTTGGACACCAAGCGGTTAGCTTTTACGGGTTTATATGATTCATTGCTTGAAATCGTTACTTTTTTATCTTGTCTAAATCTACTTCCGAGAAAATAGTAATGGTATCTTGAAATAACAGATTACTTGGAAGTGATTGATCATGGTTTTGACATAATGTTCTGCGAGTAGTTTAGATAGCAGGAAATGCTATTTTTTATCAACTATACAAGCGTGTCTGAGAATTTAATGACGATACTCTCGTCCTTCTTTCAAACTGAAACGTTTCGATCTTGACGGTGGAAATGTAGTAGTCATCGAAGTACACGTGTACAGAAATCGTGTATTTCTTTCTGGCGTGAAGTAAAACCGCGCATCGATATGATTTATGAAGTTTTTAATTAGCTAATCATCCGAAGGTGTTTTATAGTACACGTGTCGATAACAGACTTGTTTCGCGTCCCCTTGAAAACGTCCATCGAGGGTTTTTCTAAACGCTGTACCCGAGGAGCTAACGATCGTAAAACTCGACAGAAGTTACCGTTATTCAATTCAAGCTGGCGCATTGGAAAAAGTCTCGACTGTCATAACAAAAAACAGGATACGAAATCTCGAGTCCCGCTCGCGATGTAAATTCCGATTTCGATCGGAACAAACACCGGCTGAAACCGTACTCCCATGAAAAATTGATGTCCAGCTTCGCGTCGAGGCGAGGTTGAACACGCGCGGCCCAGAGGTAGCCGTAGGAGGCCACCATTCGAAAATTCCCGTCCGAATAATGATAACAGGCGAGACAAACGGGTAACGAATTCGTCTCATACCCGAGCGATAATTCGACAACTCGGAAGCCCGTGAACCTGTCCAGCTGCCGGCAGAGCCAGGAGTAGCCTTCGATTCGTTCACTGACTCCGATTCCGCCGGGCTCGAGAGATACATCGACGAAGCGTAGCCGCACACAGCCACGGTATCGCCTCGCCTCCCCTGTTCTTTCGACGTGGAGATCGCGATGCTCCCGCGATGCTCTCGCGATGCTCTCGCGACGCGCTACGTACATTATATACCGTTGCAACGCTCGGGAGATCCTAGATCCTGACCTCCTCGAGAGGCGGCTTTAGCATCGACGGCTAGGCGTCTCGAAATATTCATGGTCGATCCTCTCAGCGTCGTCGTCATTGGCACACTTAGCTCGAGCAAGGTTCTGGAATACGAAGGACCCTCTCTTTCGCTCTTTCCCCGGCGTCGAGTCCTGCTAGGTCCGCGCGTGTCTTCAACGAGGACATCGTACCGGGCCCCGGTGCGCGTATCCTCCTGGCTTGGCCATTAATCCGTTGCCGGACATAAATCATCGACGCATCGGCGTAGAGCACGGGGGAGGCCCGAAGGGTGGGCATCGAGGTTTCTGGCGCGGTATTCGAAAGAAAGTCGCGGGTACGAAGGCAAGGACGAGAAGGTGGCGACCGGTTGACGGCTGTTGGGAGCCGGTCTACGCTGGTGTGTAATGCGTTACACAGGTATTACAGGTATTATCCGTATTACACGTATTACGAGTATTATACGGACGTACGTGCGACCTCGAGAGAGCAGAGGCCCGCTGAACGGCTTCTTCTTCTTCTTCTTTCTCTTGTTCCCCCTCCTGTCTCACCCCCTTTTGCCCTCCTCCCCGATACGTACGTCTGCCCTTCTCTTTCTTCTTCTTCTTCTTCTTCCCTCGATCTAGCGATGGGCATGATGCTTCTCAATTAACGTCAATTCGTAATGGCGAGGCGTCGTGGTATCGGATAAAATATCTGACGATTGTACGTGATGTTGGAAGTGTTTGTCGATGCATCGTTTGGATATTGAACATCTTACTATTTGTACGTTTATCCTCGATTTGTAACAGTTGGAACTGAAGTTGGAACTTGGCTGGAGTTGGATGTTCGTCAGTGACACGGTGTATTCGAGGTATCGAAGCGTGCCGGTTTACTTTCTCAATATTTTACGTTTCAATATGTAGAATTCTTCATTCTGTCTCTATTTCTGCTCGTATGAACCATCCTCATTTAAACAGTAGGAAAAGCCGCCCAGTTTTTAATTTTCCGAATCGAACCAGTCCCTCGAGCGGTCCCCGGTCTTTCGACGATAACTTTTCGTATTAAACGCATCTTCCAAAAAAAAAAAAAAACGCTCGGTCCAATCGATCGAATTGCTCGCAGATCAGTAGAGAAAGGCTGGTATCATTCCCATCACTACGTTCGCCTCCTCTCACCACCGCTGCGCCTCTTACACAGCCTCCGTCCCTCGCCCCTGCCCTCTCAGTCTCATCCTCTTTTCTCGCATTCCCTCCCCCTTCCCTGCCGCGACTCCTCTCATCCCTTACCTATTCTCCTTCTTATCTTTTTACCCTGCGGCTCCACGAGCGGGCGGTTTAACGTCCGCGACTTTTTCCCGCCCCTCGCCCCTCGCCCGGCGTCCCCCGGCCATCTACTTTCATGCTCGCCTCTTCCACCTCCGTCCTCTTCGTCCGACCCGATACCACGTCCTCTGCACGCTCGCGCTCGCCTCTCCTGGCCTGTTCGCCGCTCGCTGCCCGGGAGAGATCTCGCCTATCCATCTTGCACGCTCCTCTTCTCCTCGCTGCTGTTTTTTTATTTCGCTTTTGACGAATATCCGCTCGCAGGACTCCGAGGGGATTAGCCTGTCATCCTGCGCCGAGCGGGCCGAGCTACCCCTCCGCGAGACGATTCCCCGTGGTTTTGCAGCTCCCTTTCGGCTCCTCTGGAATTTTGCCGGTCATTGTCGCCGTTCGATGTCGAGTTGTTTGGTGGTGGTTCGGAAAATTCGACGGTGGCTACGATCTTAAAGAGATATCGACTGGTTTCGGGGTCACTGTCACGATTTCGAGGGATTTCATGGACGCTCTGCTTTATGGGATCGTTTGGTGGAGGGGCCCTGGGTTGGTGTTTGGGTAGAGCGATGGTGGTAATGATGGCTGCTTGGATAGTTTGCTTAATAGTTGCACCTTTCGTGTGCATTTGAGAGATCGTTCGAATCGAGGGATGACCTTTTCGTTTCTGTACGCTCTTCTGTGACTTTTCAGCGGGTTATTGGATGTGCGAAAGAAATATGTGAGATCGTCATACTTGAAGAAGGCTGGACAACGTTTCGAGAGTTGCTTCGTTTGTTCTGGAAATGAATATCGTGTCTCGAGTACGGATACGCTTTGCGTGAGGATCGTTGCTGGGTTCGGTTTGTAGATTGATTTTGTATCATCGATTTTAGCGCGTCACACTCGATTACAGGGTACTCGAGAGTCGAGGGGGGGAGAAGAAAGGATCGTTTCGCGTGAAATGTTTCTTGTTTACGTTGTATTCTCAATCTAATATATCTTGGGATATTAAAATTACATTATAACTATCAAATTATTGATCTTAATGGGAAGGATGTAATTAATCTCTGACGGAGGCACTAATTATACCCTAGCTGTTCTCAAGGAGTCCCATCGCATAAAGAATTCTGCGAACTACGCCTGCGGACTCGCCTGATGCCCCGCCGCTTGCTGATATCGTTTAATAAAAATTATTATTCTATCGTATAATAATGAGCAATCGTTGCGATTAACTTTTGATCGCTCAATCAGCTTCGCGCGTAATCACGGGAAATCGTTGCGTGTACCAAATTCCAAGTGATAAATCACCAATAAAACATTGTACGCGCGCAGTTTCGATTCTTTTCTTAACGCAGACATTTTCAAACTTTACGGAATATTTGATAAAAGTGGAAGAAAATGTTCTCTGTTCCGACAGTATACTTTTACGTAAGGTATTACTGAAATCAATGGTGTTCAATTCAAAGTGTACAATACGTGTCATTAAAAAGATGGTGTAATTGCAGCGTAGAATCATAACGATGCGCACAATTGCATAAACAGCGACAGAGAACCACGGAAACCCACTCTAATTGCGTCTCGCAACATTTTCTTTCTCACGTACGTATCACTCCCAACCGCTTCGCACGTCATTTAAAGCCTGGCAATTACTTAAGATTACAAACATCTTAACTAATCCCTCGAGCGCAGTTCCGACAAAGAAAATAATTCAACTGCTCTTTCGCGGAGACCTTTACCTCTACCCATCGAAGGAATTTCGCTTCTTCTCCAACTTCTACGTTTACAATCATCAATTCCTCCAAGTCACCAATCCCGTTCACAGTATCTCTCAACAACCAACTAATCTCGTGCAGCGTTCGAACGCAGAAGCTCGGCCAAACAGAAACCCTGGTCGAAACGTGGATGTTCGAAAAGACAGTCGCGACAGAGAAAAAACCAGAGAAAACCGCAGAAACCGAGAGACGTCGAAACGCGAGAGCCGAGAAAATGTAGCGAGCGCAGAAGAAGCAGGATCGCAGGAACGCCGCGACGTCCTCGGCGTGGAAAGCGGCTCGTCGCGAAACTTTCCTGGCCCTCTGGTCGCGCGCGAGGGGGCGGTCGTCACGGATCGAACGGGCCTAGCTTCGATCGCCGGTGAAAACGACCTCGGTATGATGTCCGACCTTTACGAACCGGTCTCTGGTGCGCTGCGCGGCGCATGTATTTGCATGCCAGCACAGGTGCATTGCGCCGCCGTGTCCCGCGTCGCAAGGCAGCCATGCCAGCTGACTGCGAGCAGTCGCAAGAAGGGATTATAGACGGGCCGATCGGGATCGTTCCGCGGCACCGCGGTGAATTTCACCGCTCGAGGAGCCGTAACGGTGGCCAAGCACCAACTTGGCGGCGGCCAAGGGGACCCCCGTCCATTATATGCGTCTGAAATGCAAAGTCGCGGTCTGGTTGCACAGTGCACGACCTTACGCGGAACCGGTCGCGAGAAGCGATTCGGCCTACTCGCTGCGATCGGTTACGTTGCCGGGCGTTTCGTTTCGTTCCGCTTCCTACGTCGAACGGAATCGAGGAAATGTTCCTGGTCAACTGTATCGCCGCGTACCGCTGCGCTGGGTGGTCCATGGAGAAGTGGAACGAGTCGAGCAATTATTCTGCGATCGCAATTAGAGAAATATAGGAGTATGGTTGTTGTTAATCAACTCTTGTAGTGAACGAAGATCGCTTTAAGAGCGATGCTTTTTAGATAGCGAGGATGCGATGTTTTATTTGATTATCGTTCAGTAACGATCGGATGGGAATGCGAATGACCTGTCTCCGTTCTACCGCGAGAACGTTTTGGTACCCTGAATTGATTTCAGCGAACCGCTGACTGAAACCTGTTTTCAATTACATCACAGACTTTTCATGCGCTAGTTATGTACTTCGATGAAAATTCTGACACGCTCGGTAGCTGAAAGCATTCGCTGTTTTTCTGCTCGTTATGAGTCGTAACGAGTGAAGAAATAAACTAGCCGAGACTCTATCCAGTGCAGATATGTGTACAGCTTGCCGTCGAACGAATTAGATCGCGCGTTAGCTCAAGGTTGCAAAAATATCGGTATACAAAACGTATCTATCATTCGTTCAGAATGTCAGCTGGTGGCAAGGATTCGAATCGCAGGAGGAATGAATAATCCGTCCTCCGTTGCAGCCAGCGATAGATCCTCGTCGATGAAAATGGCGTTCAGACACGCTGTTTGTTTTGCAAACTCGTTTTCCTTCGTCCGCGGCTTATTGCCTTATCCGGCGTTAATCACGCGCAAATAATTACAAAATGGTGTGTAATAACCATAATTTATTTTGCAAACAGTTTCGCAGATAGAACCCTGAAGATGGAGCAAAGTTGCGCGTCGCGAGCATTCGGGATTACAACGTCCGCGATACAAACGTGTACATTCGCACTGATAAATGAAAATTTCGCGAGAAACACGATCCACGCGGATGAAATTCGAGTCTGGCATTACACGAACGAACGAGTGAATGAAAGGAACAACTCTGTCGGCTGGCTTCTTAGAATTCCTACTCCTTTCACTCATCCTCGACACGTTACCACCCTTTTCCTGCAACAGCCACGTCTTCCACTTGTGTTCGCATGGTGTCTCTCACCCCTTCCCCCTTTATCCCTTTCTCTGCTTTACTTCCTCCGACTCAATCACTTCCGACGGTTTCTCTGTATTATTCTCCGAGCACCCTCCGCTCATCTTTTACTACCTTAACACCTTCACACTCTGTGCATCTTAAGTTTCTACGTTAGAAAAGGTGAATCGCGTGGTCGCTGACTTCTCGATCGCGAGATCGGGATCTTCGAATTAAATCTGTGAGAACGACGTTTTGCGCTACGAATATGATAATTCCTCTTTCCGATATTATCTCGTTCGAATTTAAAGTTCGACGAGATTTAGCAATTAGAGGATCTGCTTTTACCATTAATTACCAGACACCATTCACGGCTTGACTTTTTCTTCTAGCCTGGTTGTAGGCAAGGATAATTTTACGTAATTAGCCTTATTATATTTAAAGCCAAGCAGTCTTTCGAGAACGATGCTTCGATAAGGTTATACAATAAACTAATTTCAACGCTAAATCATACAGTTAATTCTTGTAATCGTCTCAGAGTCTCTCGGCTAGCTTGATAAATTAAAGAATCCCATCGAATAGTTGTGCCCTTCTGTCTGCGATATTCAGCACGAAACGGCGACGGAAGCGCGACGCGAGGCACTTCCTCTCCGCGAGTTTCCGAAAAACCCGGAAAGGGCTCGCGTCTCGAGGCGGGGATGGGGACGAAACCGGCGGAACTCATGCGCGTCACGCGCGAGACGGGGAAAAAGAGAGACGACGGGGCCCAATGGATGGTGCCTCCGATATATGCTCATTCATAGTTAGCCGTCAGCTGACGTGGAACGATCGCCGATGAATTACAACGCGAGGTGTTCGCGCGGTACGCGTGTGCGTATTCCGCGCCCCCTCTGTCCCTCGTTCGAGGGCTGTTCGCCCGGCCGCGACACGGGTCTCGATTTACATTCGACGGGTGGAGACGCGTCGTGTCGTAATCGGCGTCGTTCTGTTGCGCGATCACGAAATCCGAGGCGACCGCGAACTTGCCCGTCTCGTTTGCATTCAGGGTCGCGTCGGATTCAATGACGTAGCTAGTACGCGACCGTTCTCACGGTTGCATTTTGATTTTGCCGCGCCGCGGGATGCGCTGAATTCCGTAAGGACGTGCACCGTGCTCGTTGCTCGCTTCTTTCCTTTTTTTTCTCCTTTCTTGTCTCTTTTCTTCTTCCCGTTCTCCCTCTCCCTCCATTTTTCTCTTTTCGATCAGCTCTTAACGGTCGCGTTCGACCGCGCCGTACAGTGGGCGTCAAAAGCGAGGAACTTTGCGAGCCGCGAAACTTGTTCGACAATTTTTGCACACGTGCACGTTGCATATTCTCGTAATAGCATCTCGATAAATTGTCAACGACAAATTGAGTTCTGAACGGAGTTTGTAATACTAGATTAGGGTGTACAATTGAGGGTGGTGAGAGTGGGTTTTTAATTTCGAATGGAAGTTTATATGAAGAGCGCGATTCGAGGTGAACCTTGTAAAAGTTTGAGGAGTAGATTCCTTCTTGACATTCCTAGCAATGTACCTCGCACACGTACTCGCAATAAGTTCCTACAAAATTCAAGGCTCGCGTGTTCTATTCTAGGAACGAAAACTTTTCCCTCTCGATAAATCGTCATGCGTTCGACAAAACGGTCGTTAACCCTTTGCCAACGTACGCCGGGTCACGAGTGGCTCGCACGTCAACGGTGTTTTGTTTAGACTGTACAGTTGAAGAAATCTGGTAACATTAGCGATAAGGAAGCTTGCAAGCATCCAAAGAAGTACTTTGTAGTCGGTGTTCGGTGTAGCAGTGACCGGCCAGGACGAATTTCAAAAAGCTTTTCTGACACGTTTCGGTGAAAAAAGAAGTCGTACATAACGTTCGCCAACGATGCGAACGATCGATAAACCAACGTAATGCGTTGACAGAGCTTTTAGTTGACTTTATAGCGTCAAATGTGAAGAATTTTTAAAGCATATTCGCGATATTCACGTATCAAGGAATATATTATGTCGTGCACGGGTTGCATGCAGTTATATAAGCATTTCTCATTTTCAATTCAGGAACATGTTTCTCTCATTTTTTTTTTATGCAATCCAATGTGTATTTCGAATATATTGCACAGGTGCAATTTGAATTTATCATGCCTTAGCAATCTTTTGCGTCAGTAAAAATAGCTAATGAATGTAAATAAACTGTCGAAGATAGTATAAAGGGAAATTGACTAGGAATTCGTGTTGCGCGCGGCTGTCGCCACGTCTGACTTCCAAGGGGTAATCGAGAAACCAAACAAATCGCGATCGACGATGTTAATATTTAAGGAATTTTCGGTTATAACCATTTAGACACGTCTGGGTTTGGCCAGCGTTGAGAATAATCGAACAGAGGGACTGTCTGGCGAAATCTTTCAGCGGTTTTGTCCAAATAAAACGGTCCACGGTTCATCGAGATCCCTCATCCTTCTGGATATTTATGTTTCCCTTGGCACTTTCTATTTCGTTCCATGTCAAGGGAACGGCCACGTTAGAGCGGTCTCGCTCGACTCTTGCTGAATTTTTGCGAAATATTTACACGGTCACATCTTCGAAATTCCTCGCTGAATTGAAAAATCCTGTCCAATTGCCTCATCAGCGTCGGTCGTCTCTCGACTCGGTTTCGAAATTAATTTCAATTTGCAATTCGTCTCGATCGCCTAGTCCCATTTCTAAATGGCACGCGATTCACCCCACTGTTGGCCTCCCTCGTCTTGTTAATCAACTCGTTCGCAATTCACCAATAAAATTTATTTTTA
Source organism: Xylocopa sonorina (assembly GCF_050948175.1). Taxonomy (NCBI): domain Eukaryota; kingdom Metazoa; phylum Arthropoda; class Insecta; order Hymenoptera; family Apidae; genus Xylocopa; species Xylocopa sonorina. The sequence continues at coordinate 6,515,978 of NC_135200.1, forward strand.
TTTTTTCTCGCGTTTGATGGTAAAAAGCAAGCTACGAATGAATTGGCACCGCTCCCGACGTACTACACAACACGAGTACTAACGCGCGACTAACTGGAGCGAGTAATTAGCGATTAATCTAAGACAGACGATCGATAATATTCAAGTAAGCTTGATTCAACGATCGAATCGATCCAGTTTGACAACGATTCGATACGACTAAGTACCTCAACATCGACAGCCATGCACACGCTCGATAATACATGCCAATATTAATATTACTCATCCGGTACCAGCTTTATATAACCTTCTCGCATCTGCCATCTTCATCACCTAACAATCAGACAGTGATTCAGCATCTATACACCTTTCTCTTCCTTTGTTCCTCCCCGAGTCCTTTTCAGGTCACTGCTACCTGAATTTCATCGTAGACCATCAAACCGCCATTGTCTTTTTTCGGAAGGAAATGGCCAGACAACGATCCTAAGTATTCTCAACGTTCCTCTACCCTTGGCCCGTCCGCCATTACGGTGCTCCCGCGTTCGCCTTGCTCGTATGGTACTTTTCCTTCGTTGCTTTCTCGGACAGATCAGATATCCGACCGGTATTATTCCATTTGCGACCGTCACGGAACTTTATATTATAGTTAGGGCCTGGGCAATAATCTTCGCGCGTTCACGATCGACCACGGCAACCCTCGAGAGGCTGTCGGCGTTGGCGACGGCCAAAGGGCCCCCTTGTCTTTCGAGGGACAGCGTCGATTAGGGTCATATCAAACCGTCGGCCTTCGTGTTCAATTCACGATTGGAATCGCAACGGAACCTGCTCGCGTCGAGCTGACCGTGGCTCTGGAACGCGTTTCGTGGTTTTTTTTCAACGAAGGATTTAGCAAAAGTGCCGATTCTTTGGACACTCGCGATCGCAATATCGATGTTGATCCAGAATAAAATTAGCGAGGAGTACGGCTGGGTTTCTTTTCAGGATTTGTTGATGAGTTTAGGTGATGCCGCGTGACAAGCAGTCGACCAACATCTACAGACAGCTGGGATGTTTAATTCATACGCGTTTCTCGAAAATACCGGGAAGCGTGATTCATACGGTGGCCCAAGGCCTCTGATATTTCTCATAAATACCCAGGTCGCGACACTTATACTTCCTCCAGTTTGCCTTTTCCTTCTGCCTTGAAGACCTTTTCTGTCGGGACCATCGGTCGCGTAACATGGATCCATCGATGGCTCGCGAAAATGTCTTTCAAAATACAAGACCAGAGTTCTCCGTTACTAGCAGAACCTGTTGCATTTTTCCACGGTGTTAAACGTACGCGCGCGTATTTCCTTCGCACGCAGTTGCAGCTGCCTTTTCTCAGATAGATTACCAAGAAGGGTTCAACGATCATGTTCAGGTCGACGGTGTCCAAAGACCTTACCCTTCCCGGAAACTAAATCATTTTCGCGATGCTTATCGATCTAAACGATTTATTCAGGGCGCGACGCCACCTTGCGACTCTGCCAGCAGCCGTAGATAAGAGGAATTCTAATCGCGGATGAAATCCGTCACGTTGGCGCTTTTCAAATTTTTGCAACGCATTCGATTAACCCCCGCGGAAAGGGGGCGAGGCGTGCGTAAACATATTCGGCGCTGCGGGTTGCATTCGAATCTGGCTGCGAACACGCACCAGCGGAAACCTGAAACCTGGATTTATGCTCACCGTACCGCGTAAGATTGATGAAAAATCGTAAAATTCGAACAGTTTCGGAATCCCAAAGTCTCCGACAAATTGCCTGCGACCGTTGGACGTAACGTCGATGCAACTGCCAATCGCATCGCAGGAAATTGAAATTGTTCCCTGTTTGCACGAAATTGTGATCGTTACTGAAACGATGATAATAATATTGTTTGTTTGGCGAATTGAACATTTTTACATCAATTTTGTAGCATATAAATTCAACACAAAGTAACGATACTTCTACAATGGGAGAATTTTAATTGTATAAAAATAATATCTAGTTCAATGAATCTCTCGCGCAGCTTATCCATCTCTTGCTGAACAAAAATACGATTCCTAACGGCTTCACGTTCCGTTAAACAAGACGGAGTCTATCTTCCGTGATACAAGTATCAGTTAATTTTCCATCACCGAGCGCAAGGATCTGTTTCTTCGATCGAGACAGAGAATTCATCGCTCGGAGCGGTTTCAGAATCTCGGACGGCCATAAAATTGCCCGACATTATTGAAGATAAGGTCGATGGAATCGCAAGAGTACCTCGACTGTGCCTCTGCGTCCAGCGAAGTCGATGGTTATGCTCGAATCGTTAGCCAATTTCATTTACGTTCCCTCGTGATTTGAATACCACACGAGTTACAGGAGAAGTTACGGCCGATTTTCTAAGATGACCAGCGTTACGAAATCTTGAAGCGTCGCGTGCTAAGGACAATCAGAAAATCGGAACGCAAGAAACGGAAAATCGAGTCGCATCGGTCACGTAACCGGTGGACTCGAGCTGTAAAACCTGCAAAATACGGAACGCGGAGAAGTGACTCACACGGCTGACATCAAGCCTCGACATTCTCGTGGTCGCTTTTCGATATATTCCACAAGTTTTTCCAGCGCGCAGTCCCATTCCGCGCGCAATTCCACAACGTTAGAATCGTTCAATATTTGCTCGCCAATTTCATAATCCGCTACGAACCGCGGAACACTCGAATAATTTTCCACGGAACCGTTCATCGATTCACACTTTTGCATCATAAAACCGTCTGTTATTCTTCTCATTAGCCGAAGGAAGCTAAAGCGTTCGTATCCAGTTTTCAGCCGGAAACGTCCGTTTATAATATTAACTAAAACCCGCGTCGCGATCGTCGGTTGTTACGTAAACGAGTACGCATTTTCCAGCGGTGCTGTCTCGAATGGACATTTGAAAATCCACGTCGAACGACGCGGAGCAGGAAGCGACGAGTTACGGATCGTTCGTTATTCGATTCGTTAATCGCGCGGTTACGTTCGATGAATTTTCCAAGAGTTTCGCCGGGGATAGGTCGGGCCCGAAGGACGAAGGCGGGCGAATCTCGCGCATGCCGGTGTTATTCCCCCTTTCGACGAGCCTTGAGCGGTGTCAATTAGGAGAGGCACACTAATTGCATAACGCGAGTTCACGACGCGCCGCCGTTGGGACTTAGCGCCGTACAATAGAGCCGAGGGATTTGAAAATAGCCAGGCGTTAATTTCGGTCCAAGGAAAAGGCCAAAGTCGCGGCCGTTTCGCCTCCGCCGATCCACCGGCCGGGAAATCGTCGCGGACGTTAGCGAAACACGGTTGAGTAACCGTTCGCGGTGTTTGCTAACGGCGATCGTCCGCGATCGGATCTAATATTTGCTGCCGCGCCAGTGGACGGTCAAATATTGCCCCTTAAAAGTTTACCGTGTACCTACATTCGGATGTTATCGAAAAACATCGACAGAGAGGATGCCTCGACTGTTCCCCTTTGGTCCGTTCGAACTGAGATTCACTGTTACGAACGATCGCTGGCCTTTGAATCTGAGAAGCTTATTATAAGGAAGCTTGCACGAATAACACATATTTATAAGTACTCTGGTAACACTATCGAAGTGAACGAAGTTAATCTTGTTATTCTTATGAGAGAGAGAGAGAGAGAGAGAGAGAGAGACTTTCTCGATTATATTGATACCTAATTAAGCTTATCAAATGATCGGAATATCGTCGCTACTTAATAAACCCGTTGCACGCAAGGATAAATCATCCTCGAACCCTTTACCTCGCGCGCGTGCATTTCCTTGGTCCACGAGCACATGCGTCCGGTCTGGCACTCGCGAGCAAAACGAGCCGCATCCTCCAGCCGTCAGAGTGTCAATTAATTTTCCATCAATCAACGCGTATGCGGGCCGATACGAGGAATGAAAGGTGTTCGTCGATGGCGCGGGCAGTCGCGCGAGGGAAAATGGAGTCGTGCGCAGCGCGTCGCATCGCATCGCATCGCATCGCGAAAGACACCGTCGCAAAAAGATTAAGTGGCAGGAGAGGAGAAATAGAGAGGGACCCCGAACGTCGAGGCGGAGACGTGATCGTTAACTTCCTGCCGTATGCTCTGGCCGGGGAATGATGGATCGAGATCGGGGCGAACGGCGACGAATCGGCCGCGTTCAAAATAAGACGGAGGGAACGCGGCCGAGCGTGGACGGTGAACGACGAAACACGAAATAAAGGAACGGAATGCAAACGAAATGATCGACGGGCATAGGAGTCGAGATCGGATTTACAGTTACCAGGGCGGGGGGGAGAGCACGGGATTAAATGCGATTCGAGAGGAGAGAAGCGAAAAAAAAAAAATATACCGTTCGTTTTGTCACGATCGGCCATAGATCGATGGCATAATCGGCGTTGAGCAACTATACGTGTCTACGTAATGATATATGTACAGTGGTTGGAAAAAATATCTGAACCGATCGTCAGCATTGGGATCTCTGACGATTAAAGATGGACGATTGGCGAACGGATCTTTTATTCGTATCTAAAAACGAGTTGTCGAAGAGGTGAATCGGGTCGAAATTGAAAGGTCGATTTTAAATTTCGTCTGATCTAGTAGAATGTTCGGCACGTGTAATTTAAGGAATTTGTTACCGCGAAACGAGACACGGGTAGGCGTGGAAACTTTCTGGGGCCACTGTACGTTCGTTAACGAGGCGCGATCTTCGAGTCGGAAATGTATTATGTATTAACGCAGAACTGTGGGGAACTGTGCGCTTTAGGCGGTGAATTGGGTAAGAGGATGGCAACGATGGCGACGGAGATTTAGGTTCCTCGTGATTAACGGGTTTGTTCGTTGCGAAGGGTACGAGGTGTGGCAAGAGAACGAGACGAACGATGTAGTAACGCTATACTTTATAATACTCGCGATAATACCTGAATCAATTCTGCTTTATTCGATTTTTATTCGACATCCACTGGTCGCAGCAGCAACCCGCGCGATGAGACACGATGTTCGATGAAAAATTAGTAATCTGATGCAATCGTACGTGCTCCTTTTTTCCCATCAGTCTCATTGAGTCAGAGAATTTTAACATAATCTCGTAATCCCCTCAACAACTTGTACACGAATACACGGAAATTAAATTACAGACTTACTTAAATTTCTACGCGTACGAAACGATATTCAAAATATGTTTTAAAAATCAAATGCATTCGATACAATTGATTCGTAATGATAAAACGAGCGTGAGATCGCGGATCGAAGGAGAGTCGGAGAACCGCTTGGTAAATTTGTCCACCTAGATCGTTGAAATTGGCGCCGTGGCGTAGGTAGGAAGCCCACGGGGGCTGCGAGCCGCCGCGTATTAGCAGTCCGGGTGCGAACCGCGAGGCACAATGGACGCCACTCGACGATCTCAATGTCAGTAGTCAGCGCGAGCTAGCACACACGCCGGCCGGAAAAGGGAAAAAAAAGGAGAAGAATCGACGGAGGTTCTCGCCTCGCCTCTCTCCTCATCCTCCTCCTTCTCCTCCTCCTTCTCCTCCTTCTGCCCGATACTACGTGACGCGACTACGCCGCTGACAACGAGAATTAACAAACCGCTCTCTGCCTCCGCCTTCGTCGATCGCGGGAGCGTGAATTCACCGGGCGAATTAACGCGTGTACCGCCGCGCGGATCCGCTCCGCGGAGAGTAACGACCACGCGATACGTATTGACGGGCAATTAAAGCCGCGGGGAGTCCCCGGTTTGATGGATCGCGAGCTCGCGGTCGAGCAGCCGCTTCCGCTTCTGCGAACGCCCCCCTGTCGATCGTATCGCGGCCGGCCAATCTTGAATTGAAACGGCCGAGGAGGGTTGATTTTGAACCGTGGTTGTTCGTCGTGGTCGTACGAAAGGTTGGAGAGCCAATCAGAGGAAGCCAGTATGGTAACGAGGGTATTTAAATGCTTCTTCTTGTCGGAAGAATCGTTATCGTTGCAGTAGCTGACTTACACTGATTGGTTCGTCGCGTTTTCATTTATACGCTTTTTCACGTTTGGCTTGGAAGAGGATTATTTTTCGATGGCGATGTCCTCGCGAGAAGAATGAAGATTGTAAAAAACGTATTAATATCTCATAAATTATTCACGGGTGCTGGTAAACATCCGTAACGATCAATGGAGGAGCATTATGCTAGGAAAACATTGCAACACCCGTATCCGTATCGTTTCAGCGATTTAGAGCGAACGAGCTTGATACACGTCATTCAAACAATAGATCGGATCTCGATGTTACGAATCCTGCCGCGCGAGGGAAAATGATTCATCGTTGAAGGCTGCGGTTAATTGTCTTCTCCAGGAATCGATTCGTACGATCGTCGAGCGCTCCGTTTTTTCTTCGACACTGTTTTACCTACTTCTCGTAGGTCAATTAATTTTTTGTTCACATTTCTCACAAGTACGTTTCGCTAATTGGCTCGCGTTGCAGGCCTCTCTCCTTGAAGCTATAATAAAATTGCATCGTTCAAAGTACGGTCGTTCATTGATTGCGCGAGGAAAAAGAGCACACGCTTATTGTTGGCGAATCTACGGTTCCTCTTTGTTGCTTCTCTGACTTCAATTACATCTGTTGCCATTGCTATTCCACGTAGCTTTCAATATTCATTTTGTTCGTCTGGAGAAACGGGGTGCCGCGGATCAAGGGTAACTAAATGGCCTCCCGAAAGCACGGCCGCGCGCCATCGCGCATACGAATAGGGCGAACGGAAGGTGGCGGCTTAGGCGTCGCGGTGGTTTACAGGTCGTCTCTCGTAGGGCTGACCGGCGGAAGTAACGTCTGTCCGACGAGACGGATGCCCGAAAGAAAGTTCTCGAAGTCAATTCCGTAATGGTCGGCGTAGCATTGAATTCAATTGAATAATGGTCCGGTGACGGCGGGGGGGAGGGGCGCGAAAGGCAGCCGCCCCGATCATTATCCATCATTCGAGCGATTATCGTGATATTCCCGCGGCATTCGCCTTTATCGCCGTTATTCAACGCGTCGCTCGAGAGCGCCGAGAGAGTGTTACGCGCGTGAAAGAAGTTTCGAGACGACGAACTCGAATTCCCTCCTGCGTAATCGGGTTCCATTCCCTTGGGGCTGTCGGCTGCTGTCTCGCCTTGGAAGCGTATCGTCGTACCTATTATCTTACGACATTAGCTGAGATACGAATTCGAGTATTTCCAAAGAATTCGCCTTGAAAATTCGCAAGCTTACCATTTGTCCATTCCGCGTGTAACTATCGTCGTGATCCACGAGAAGCGCGTTGGATGTAGGTTGCAACGAATAACGAGAAAATAAGACTCGCGCGATGGAAGGCAACCTGTAACGTTCGCGTTACGAGAGAACGTTAAGTAAACGCCGTTGGTCTAACGTTAAAGAACCCATTTGCATACATAGAAACGAACGCGATCCACGCGAACGGCTGGAGAAAATCGCGCGTCCGTTCGATTAATCCCATCCGCGATCCCGCGTCCGCGCGGCGGTCGAATCTACCGTTAAAGATCGCCACGCTCCATTAAATCCGCGCCTGGCTAATTACCGATTCCTTCGTGACCGTTCCGATTCTCGTATGGGCTGCGCGTTTGCGCGCGATCGCGATGCATATGCTATCGCGCGCGGCTCCACCCGTTCGCTCCACGGCCATTCTTCGCGTTTCCCGCGTGTCGCCCGTTCCATCGATCCTCGCTATCTAAATATAACCGGTGCGACATCAGTGGCCTGAATCCGATCGAAAGCAAACACGGAAGATTCGCGCTCGTTCCACGGCCCCTGGGGTAATTGCACGCTCCCGAGCGTTGACTCGTGAACTGCCTTCGAGCCGTGTCCACGTCGCCTTTCCGTGCCGCTTCTTTCGCCACTGTTCTCGCCAATCTGTCCCATTTTTCCGAGATTTTCCAATACTCTCGCGTACTATCTTACGTTGTAATGCTGTCGTCTTACGTTACGCGTCTATCTATTCGCCATTGGAGCGAACGAATGGTCCGATATTCTACGCGGAATTATATAAAAGTCTTCTATTTTCCGCCTTCTGATTTTTCTAGAAATAAATTTAAAGATGGCTCGATATGCTGATGCACGAGAATTTATGAATTAATTGATGTTAATGTTTGATTGCGAAGATTAGACCGGCAACGTGATTGCGTTTATAATGATTATAATTGTCGGTTACTCGCAGGCTGTCGTAGAATCGTTGGATTATTCCCACTTTTTTATTCATCTCTAGATACAATATCTCGATTCCTATTTTGTTTCCAATTATTAGGCAATTATCGTTTACGTCAGCAGCGTTTATCATCCCGTATGTTTGCCGATATTTATGCTGATTCGATCAGTTTCCAATCGATGGTGCATCGTGGAATATAATTATTAAATTTCCGTTTTAATAGTCGTATTTTTGCAGAATCACAATATATTGTACGTCCATTTGCGATGAAAAATTTTTGCCGATTTTATCCTTGACGTTGACGGAGTTACGTCATAATTACTCTTAATCGCTAACGAAATACGCGTGTTCCAACTACTAATTAACATCCAGTTATCCTTTACACTAATATTGTCTCTCTCCGCTAGAAAATGATATCTATTATCCGCGAGAAATCAATGCGTGAGTTAAAAATATTTTTATATCTCGATTAGGCGACTCGATTTTATTTACTTAACCCGTGGAACGTTAATTTGGAGCTTAAAAATTTCCACGTAAATCGAATCGAGGCGTCGAAATCTTTCCTAGAATACCAACCGAGGAACCATCGATCGAACCGAGACGGATGGTGCCTCGAGCCGTGGCGTCGTAACGTCAGAAAGGAAGCCAGAGTCCATCGCGTCCGTCCGAGGAATTGCGAGCAACAGAAGGGAACTGGGTGTGCCGGCGCGTAGCTCGATCGAAAGAGACACGGGAATAAAAATAAGCGGCCGCACGGATTAACGGGTGTTCTCACTCGGACGTGGAACCTGGCGCCAGCCACTAAATTAGCTACTTGCCCGACGTGCCGTGGACGATTCACCGCGATATCTCATTCCCGCCTCGTGGTGCCAGCCGGCTCCTCCTTTTCCTTCTTCCACGTCTCCTGCTTTCCGCCGGTCAATTCCCAATCGCGATCGAGATCGCGTGACCGGCAGGGTTCACCTATCCGCGGGCACGTAACGAACTATTCGGTTCGTGATAGCGTTCCAGAGGGTCTTGGCTCGCGGTTCTGACGGGATACGGCTGCGCTCGCCTCGTTCCTGGATTTTATTTCGTTGCTACGCGAGTGGAATTTTAACCTCTCGTTAAGGGGAACTGCGTTAGACGAGACGCGTCTGGGGGAGTATTTTTTATAATCGCCACTGAGTTCATTCTTCTTCGTTTCAACGTAGACAGAATTCATTCGTCGACTGGTACCAACATACGTCCGCTCTGTTCCTTTACCTTAACTCGCGTAACTTCAACTTATCATCGATAAGTACCAAAAGTACAATTCTGCAATCGTCGCAAACACAAATGAACGAAAAAGAGCTTCTCCCGCAATTCACCGAAGCGTCCCGAGAACACGTTTCGAGCAGCTGGAAGACCCAGAGCGCATCATCGAGCAAACATCGCGGCCCGACAAAACCCAATTGAACGAAAACGAAGAACAAAAAAAAAAAAAAAAGAAAACAATCCCTTATAATTCAATATCTCGATGGACAAAAGGCCATAAGCTTCCTCCGAAAAAGTAATTCGTTCGCCACGGTGGAAGAATCGAGGAGCGTGATCTGAAAGGATCGTCCGTTCGGGGCCGTGTCCTAAGGAGACGGCGGAGGAAGAAGGGTCCAGTGGAACAGGAACAGTGGTGGCGGAGGGTGGAAAGCGAAGAGTTGGATGTAGGGCCTGCGTGGAAGATTGGAGGATGAGAAAGCGGCGGCGAGAGGGGGCACGGAGGGGCGGGTTGATGGAAAAAAGAGGAAGATGCACAACGGTGGAGCAGGTTTAGCTTTTTGCACGGGCGTTCAGCGAGCGTATCGGCGCGAATCCCCGTATACGGCCGGACGGGACGGGACAGTGGAAGACGGGACGGTGGAAAGGGAGTACCGACGGTGGTCGGGCGAAGGGCAGAGGGACTGGGACCCAGGTACCAAGGGGGAAAAAGAGAGGCGCGACGCGGTAGGGGAGAGGAAGAAAAAGAGTCACCCTCCGTGGCGCCTGAAGGCGATGAGCAACCAACGACCGGTCGCTAAGGGACGCGCGCGCTACGTGGACTCACCGCTCCGGGAGAGACTTCGACCTTCGAGGTTTTGCTGCGTTCACCAGGTTCACCAACCTTTTCACGGATCATTCCGTTTCGTTATTGAATAACGCAGGCCGTCTTATTGCCCCGGCTGGGATCGAACGATTCGCCCTGCCACGCGTTGTTCTGGGTATTATCTGCTACTTTCGATTCCTGGTAACTACCTTTTTTTCATTGGCGACGTCGCTGCCGCGACATTTTGTCGCAGTCCCGACTCGAGCGATCGCGGTCGCGTAATGGGGTGGGTTCTTAGCGTTCGCTTTTTCTATCGATGGATGACAGGTTTGTTGCCTCGTGGTGGTCGATCGGATTTAGTTTCCGAATGTGCTGCTCATTTTTGGTAGTCGCGCGTACGTTATCCATGCGGTTTGTTATTAACGATTGATGGAAAAGTAATTGCTTATCTTTTTTAGGGTAGATTTTTCGAGTCGAATAAATAAAATTCTTACAAATTTGGACGGTATATTTCTCGTCGCACAAAACCCACCCCCTCGCAAGTTTCTCCCTGCTTCTCGCTTTCTGAAAGCGACTTTCACCTTGAACTTCCACGTTCGAGAACGTTCAAGCTTTTCGACTCCTTCCCCCCTAAAAACTCGGGTTCGTACCCTCGATAGTTCTCTTCTCGTAGTTTTTTTCTCACTTCTGAATAAAAGTCGCCTCGCGCGAGGCGCGCTTAACGAGTTTTCGGGGCCCCACGCACAAGCCCCACACGTTTCATCCGCGCAGGACGAATTCTTAAAGCAGCGATAATTTCCAGCTGTCCGATGGGCCATGATATATATTCAGCCAGGCCCAGCGTCGCTGTCGGGCCGACGAAAAATACGACGCCCTGCTCGCTACACCGTCAGATTCTCTATGCAGATTAAGCGTCCGCCTCGGGGGCTTGCCCCGGGCCTGTAGATCTTAGATCTCGATCTTCGATAGTTTTAATCGACCAGAGGAGTCGAATTCGAAGGGGCTGGCTGGTACATTGGGGTGTTAATGGGCGTGTTACTCGAAGATGCTTCTCGCTTAACCCTTTGCTTTTGTTTCGTCTGTACGTCGTTTTCGAAGGGGTAGGCGTTGATCGTGCTGAAATGATTCACTTCGCGATCTCTATTTTATGTTTCAATTAAACTTTATATCTCTGTTTTATTGTACTTTCTATCTAATTTTTGTTCGCAAAAATCGATGCATCGATCGAATCGCGAGTGCACGTGATTTATCGAGTTGAAAGTGTTCTATATCCGAGCACGTAATTAGTTGAGTCATTAATATACAAGAGTAGTCGTTTAGACACTTTGAATACGACACGAAACAACTTAACCAGTAACGATCGCCGGAATTCAATTGACGCCAATCCAACCAGCAATTCCCTCTGCTTCCGTTTATCGTCGTTTCCACGAACCGCTGATGAACATTTACGATGTTCCATCGAAGACTAGTGTCCGTCACAACGATACGTTTCCTTTCTTCACGCGTTATTATTTTCCAGTGTACTCGAGCGTTTTCCTAGATTTATGCGCGGCAAATAATGCTTACAGGTTCGCGAGGGACTTTTACAAGTTTCAAAGTGTCTTGAAAATGAAAGAGGGTAGAGTCATCGCATTTATCTTAAAAGCTTATTACACATTATTATATAATATAGACATTTTCAGGAGTAATTCTGAATTCTCCAAAATTGTTAATAATCTAAACTCCAATCAAGACAAATTTCTTCTTCCTCGAAAGCTCGAAAAGTCTCGAATTACATTTAGAAATCGCGTGTCGAAGAACGATTCCGAATAGCCCCTGCACACGTCCGCCATATTTATCGCGCACGAAGCGATCCTCCGCGTCTTCTTGCGGTCACTAAATCGCTCTGCCTCCCCCTTTCCTTCAACCCGTTCTCCGCGTTCGTCTCCGCGTTTAGCTCGTGAATCGTCCGGTCCCGGACAAAAAGCTGTCACGAACGGCAGCTCCTGCGCGAGATCGCCCACAGGGCGGCTCTTCGTCGAGGGTAACGTCTCCGGGGCGTAAGAAAACCTTCGCAAGGTAAACCGGCTTACGCGGCCTCCGCGTCTCTCTGCGGGTGGCAAGCGCGGCGGAAAAGGAAGAGCAGGAGGAAAAAGTAATCCCGTCGACGATCAACGGCGCCCGCGAACAATGCGCCGCGCCCTTTGCTCCTTTTCTGCCGCGGGTCACGCACGCGGGGGTGCCCGCGCGTCGCCAACTTTTACGGGACGATTTACGGCTCGCCGTGAAAACAATCTCCGCGGACGTATCATTTGGTGCGCGCGGGAATTAGCCGCGCCGATGCGATCGTCGGCCGGAGGCGGAGTTCGCCCGGATGGCCCCATCCGATAATGCATCCGCGGTTGTTCCTTAAATGAAACCAGTTCTTACTGTTCCCCGCGATGATATTTACCCCCGTCGAGATATCGTACGCTCGTTTCTGATGTCTTTACTGCCGCGGTTACAAGCGCTACCCGATTCGCGGTTTCTCTTTCCGTTTCGTCGTTTCGTTTTTCTATTATATTTATATTCTAGGCAATTTTATTCTTGGATGTTACGCGATGTTTAAGAACGAGGATGGAGTAGAACGGGACGATTTTTGGTAACGCGAAGATACATTCTTAAAGTTCTAGCATTGAAATTTATAAATCAGATAATCGACGTTCTATAATTGTACGTTACTCGCATTTGGAGATATTCGAATTTTGCTCGAATATATATATTTAAACGAGACGATAATACCGTGTAATACGCGATAAAGAAACGGTAGACCGCTAATGCTCCAATTCATCGACGATTCAACGCAGTCGTTCTCTAACCTCGACAAACTTCCGTCATAAATAAACTACAACATTCCCTAGCACTCCATTCACTTGCAACCATAAATCCCATTCACTTCACCTCCCCAGCCAGTCATCTATCCTCGCAGCTACCATCCGTGCCTCGCCAGTCCTCTCCTATTCTCATCCAAATCAGATTACACCTCCGCGCCCTGCCCAGCCAACTTGCAAAACGGTTCTACCGGTCGTAAGTCGTCGCACACCCGTGATACATTGTACGAGATAGCGTGCTGGCCGCGGCTATCGCGGTATCAGCAAATTGAAATCAACAACTGGACGTAAGCCAGGCAGCGACGAGGCTACCGATTCCGCGATCCACTGCGCGCAGCGGTCGCGACGGCGTGAATCAGCCTTAACGCTCGCCACCATTGCTGTCGTAAACCACTCATATATCTCTTATCTCTATTCGTGTCGGTACGTCCAATTTGTATCGACGACTCGATCTCTGGTATCGATGATGGACGCGAAGTTCGAAAACGAAGCTAATTACCCGTTTATCTGAACGCGACACCAGTTATATATAGAACAGCTATATATAGTTATATATAGAATATACGACGTACAAATAAGTTAAAAAGTAACGCGAGTTCTACAAATACCGGATCCAAGAATAATTCCAGCGAACGCTCTCCATTTACTGCCTCGATTTTTGCCTCCATTTAGAACCTTGTCTGCTCGCCATTTTCTTCACAGCTTGTTACGTTCCGATTACGGGAAACGAGTTCTCCTAGCTTTAAATGGCAGCAGCTGCACCGAAGCACCGGTATTTACATGCAAACTATCGTTACTCGAACGCCTCGTCCCATTAAGTGTCCTGTACTCGCATCGAGAGGTATCGATACACTCGAAACATCGGTAGTACGCGCATATAGGCCATCGCTGTCCGCTTCTCGTTTCGAGACGAGAACGCGGCTTCGCGAGGCGCTCGTAACGAGCCGCGGTCTCATCTGCCCTTGAATCGATCGGTCGAAGCCGCGAGAGATCGGCAAAAACAAACGGTGGCTAGAAGCGAGCTGACGGGACGCGAAGGGTGGCCTAGGATCGCGCGCGGCGACCCGTAGGACGCAAGAAAACCTTCGCAAGGCAAACCAGCTCTGTCCTCCGCCCTCGTTTTCTCCACCCCCTCCTCCACCACCCGTCCCCCCTTTTTCTGGATAAAAATCGCGGTTCCCAGAGCGCATCAAAGATGCACCGCGAGCGGTGCATCTCTCAGCGGCTTGTCGGGTACGCCATCTCGTTACGCTACTTCCTTTCTGGAGGCCGAGCGAACAGAAGCTAGCGTACCTGCGGCCAGCGCCTGGGTCCTCCGGTTCAGTAGCGTAGAACTAGACATTTCCGTGAAATTTTTGTTCGCTGGATACGTGGAAGATCAAGCGCGTTTCCGTTGATCGATATGGTACACGACTGCTTGGGAAATCTATCGATATTGTATGCATAAGTGGAATTAGTCTGGCCTGAAATTCACTCGCTTCCGTTACTCTTCTTTCTTGTTGATTTTTAGCATCGCGTTTTTGCATTTGCCGACGAAGAAATTGGAATTACAGAACGTAACGCAGTGCACTGGTCGATCCGACTCATCCGCAGCTCCAGTTCGATTCGCGTTCTAGTTAATTCTATTTCTCGGCACAGGAAACGATCGCAGCTCTCGGGCCGCGTGGCTCGATTTCTCGAACGTTCCCGAACAAACGGGCCTCGTTTATCCCCGTAATTATGTAGAATTAAGTTGTTCGATGGCGAGCGTTCGCGGTCGGTCGAGCACGCTCTCGGCCCGTGTACGGGTGCTGCGAAAAAACCAACGGCGATCCTCGCGGGTTTACGATGCTCTGGCGCCTATGCCCAAGAAGGCATCCGAGCTGAACCAGTCGATCCTCCTCTTCTTTTTTCCCTTTCTTCTATCCCCGGCCTCCGGTGGAAAAGACACCTCGCGTGCAGCGCGTGCACCTCCCCTTCGGGATGCCTACTGCACCCTCGACAGGGCTATTTATAGATCTTGGGCATTACCTGCGCCGCGCGTGTTTCTGCCCGCGTGCGTGTTGCACCGCGCCGCGCTTGCTGCAACGATGCACGCATCGTTTCACCTGGAACGCGACCAAACCCATCCACCAAGGGCCCCTGTGTGTCGCAGATTTTCGAGACCGCAGGTTTCGAGATCGCCTCCTCGTTCCACGCGTCGATATTTCGACGCGGCTCCGTCGTTCGGATTTCACCGATTTTTCTTCCCTCTCGAACGTTTCCGATGACGAGGGGCACGAGGCACTCGATTTTTCAATTTCGTCGCGATCCTCCGTCGGGAGCATCGCTTAGCAGTGCACTTGCACGGCTGAATACTTGTATTCTCGATATTAAGAATCGACGGAGGAGAAAATCCTCGCTAGAAAGATAGAATCCAGCTGAAAGGTGTTTCGATCCCCGAACCGTGAACCCGTCAAGCTCTAAACAACGAAGCTCGAAGCCGTTCGAGTTCACGGTCCCGCTCGTTTCCCCCGGTAGCATCGAGTGGAGAAGGAGGGCCTGACTGGAATAATTGCACGGTTCATCCGCGGCAAGAAGACAAACAGAACCACTTGCCGTGGGATACCGCGACGCACCGCTGAGGATACCAGTCGTGGTACCAGTAAGAGTCCGCTCCTCTTCTTCGTCCAGGTCTATCTCCTGCTATTTATAGATCCTAAATATTAGCCAGCAGGAAGATGCGCGCTGCCGGACTGGTACTCGTTACACTTCTTCAGGATCTTCTTCGGGTACACCTTGGAACGCGAGCGCCTCTCTAACGCCCTGTCCGTTCTTTTCCCTCTAATTATCCGGCTCGCCAGTTCCCCTACGGCAGCCACCTTTCTTCTTCTTCTTCTTCTTCTTCGTCTTCTTCTTCTTCCACCGCCACGAAATCGCTCGGCCACGCTTCATCCACGTCGCTATTTATAGATCCTAGATCGTTGCGCGCGCGAGCCTGTACGTGAGGAAATGTTGGCCACCGACCAGTCAAGGGGGAATATCACGGTTTTCTGCGGCTTGATTGCCACGTACAACAGGCTCCCCCTCCTCTTAATCCCTTCCTCCTCCCCCTCGTATGTACGTCTACCTTGATTCCCTCCCCTTGGCTTATCGATTTTCATCGAAATTACTGTCGTCGACGACCTCGAGCGTCCCGTGCACTTGTCCCGGCTTCCCTTCTGCGAGGACGAGCGCTCGAATCAGCCGCGATTAGGCGCTCGAGTGTCACGCTGCCTCGATCGCTGCCTTTCGCGACGCTTTGTCAGCTCTCGTCCTCTGGAATTGCCAAGGACAATGCACACGATCTTCCCCTTTTTGCGTGCCCCGACCTTCGATCGACCCTTCTCCTTCTTCTCTTTTTGTCGAACTATCGGGGTCAGAAGGATCGACTCTTAGAAACGTGTTCTCCATGTTCGTTCTAAACGTTTACGCGCTGTTTCGTTTACAATTTCCGTGACTGATCAAATTTGGCACGTCTTTCGAAAAATATCTACCATTCCTCGACGTTATTTATCCGCGGACGCACAGTCATGCCACCTTTCTTCTCCCCAACCCCATCTTCCGATGTCTTCGATGTCGTTCAAGGTGTTCGATTATTCTTTTCGTCTCCCCTCCTCGTAGCCAAAGTTCTCCAGCCAAGGACAGCTCTATTAAGAAGGAAACGAGGCAGCTGGCGGGAGTTAACGCGAAAAAGGGGATTTTATCGCGGGTTTATTCACGCGGAGTTCGCCTGCAGCAGCGGGGCAGGTTTATAAATAGCCTGGAAGAGTCGCACGCGGGTTGCACGGGGCGCCTAGTACCCGATGCCGATTACTCCTGGCGCCAGTGTTGCGCTGCCTCCTCCTAGCTCCTTTAATGGCCGACGGTTAATGGGAAGTTAATGTCCGACGTTCTGTTAAGTACGCGACCGGTCCTTCTTCCTCTATCCACGCTTTCTTCTTTTCCTCGTGCCCCCGCCGTTTCTACTTTTTCTTCGTTCCATCTCGCGTCTCTTCCCACTCTTCCACCTCCTTTATCTCTCGACCTTCCTTCTATTCCGTGTCCTCTATTCTCTCCACTCCTGTTTCACGATTATTGTACCCCCTACTGTTAAAGTTACCCGAAGTCTGTCGATCTTGATGTTTTTAAATTTTACTTCAGCTGCGACCACGATTTGGTACGCGGAAGAAAGAATGCGTGTATCGTTCGAAATTGTCTCGAAGTTCCTTCGTAAATCTTCATGGTCCTTTAAGTATTCGTCGAGAGATCGGTACGGAGACGCGTGCTTCCCTCGCGCGCACGTCCATTTTCTCGTATCCCCCCCGATCGAGAAGAAATCCCGCGGCACAGGAATTCCTGACAAGGACTCCACCTCCGGCGCGCGATGCCTATGATGGATTCGTAATCACCAGTTTCTATTTGCAGTTTCTGTCGTGAGAACACCGTCATCGTGCCGGGAATAGAACCGGCCCCGTGGTCGATGCACCTCGCGGGAAACGGGCTTGCGCGTCGTAATATCGATCCGCGCGTGTTGGACCCGCTGTCTTTTTACTCTCGAGCTTCCGACTGGCGATCTCTTCTTTTCGCGCACCACTTTGAAACGTGCTCTTCGCTCTTCTAATTCGATCGTCCAGGATCTTGCGAATTTATCTCTTTTTTATTAGGAGATATTTGAACTCTACCTTTGGGGGATGAAATTTAAGGGGGGTGGTTTTCGATGTCAGACAAAAGTCAGCGTTTCGAACTGTTTTCGAAAAGATTTCTCGTGCGAGATAAATGTTCCTTGTACGTGTGTGTATGTTGTTTTATTATGATTCGAATTTTTGGCATCGACAGCCTTGTTGGACGTGCACGCTCGATGAGCGCATCGAGTCTTACGTCGTCGCTTCTTTATCCCTTCTTTCTTTGGATCCTCGAGCCGATCTTCCATTATCGATCGCGAAGGAATAATCGTACGTGTTCTTGACATCGTTCGGCCAAACCGGTTGTTAATATTCATTTGCTGTAAAGTTTTGTTGCGCGTCGAGATATTCTTTGTGGTAATTGTTTCTATGAAATTGAAACTTGTCGGTCGACTCGGTTACCGAGCCGAGAGGAATTTTATATATCGATGGATGTTTAGAGGAGTACGTACTCTTTCCTATTTTGCATTCGTACATCATGCTTCCATCTTGTTTGTGTCTTGTTTGGGAATTTTATCTTCTGAATGCAAAGAAATTACATCGAAGTGTGTACGAGTGCATAAACATTTTAATGAATCTAAAATATAGGAAAATATAGGAAAATATAGGAAAGAGTCAAGTCTGATATTAACATTCGATCGATTTAAATTCAGACGAGCGATTCGAGCACAGCCCCGTAGATAATCGTTTCGTTTCCGTAAAGAGGTGTTTATCGACGTCCACAGGCAACAATGGGAATAAACGGGAGAGATTATACGCGCAAAAATACGAGATCATTGCGATTGCAGACATGAGACACGTGCTCAGTCTATCCTCGGGTTTCCTCTTCGTTTCGTGACATCCGCTCGTCGCATATTCGATGCAGCGTTACGCATCCCGTCGATGCGTGTGCAGCTTCGAGACAAATGTCTGCTGTTAATCGAGGATCGAAGATTGAACTCGTGAAGTCAATCATTATTTCATCGAGTACAAAGATGGACGAACGCAATCGCTCTTCCGCGCACGAGAAATTTCTACAAATTAACATGTTATCTTGATGACGGTCTTCCAATTTACGACACAGAGGAAACTATCTATAGAAATATATTAAGAATGTATTAAAGACACGAATACTTATCTTGGCAACTAAAAACACATCATGAATTATACTTAATTACACATGCAGATAATATCTCGATGCGTGTACTTCGCTAAACTGCAATATCATTTAATTATTAAATTACATACTTATAGAATCACAGGATGGTACAATTAAAGCTACCAGAGGTATCAAACTAAAAGAGAACAGAGAAAAATCTAGTTTTCCGACGAAAATAGAGTTTCGCACCGTGAAAATTCTCACAGTGGATCAAAGTCAGACGGACGCCCGTGAAAACGTATTTTCGAAGGCTGCTCGGCGCGGCCGAGTCGCGGATGCAGCCGAGCGGGAAAAGCTTCGAGGGTTTCGAAGGTACGCGCGATGGTGGCCGTAAACCGCAGTGCATCTCATCCCGCAGGAAACGTTATCGTTCCAGGGGCCGCGTTTAATGGCCACGCTAACGAACGAACGCGGCTGCCGCGCGCAGGAAACCGCCTGTTAGTTTTCCGCGCGCAGCCCAGAAATCTCGCGTTTCCTCTTTCCGCACGAAAACGTTCCCACGATTGTTCGCGGGCCGAGCGAGCCGCGCGAGGGATCGCAGCGACGCCATTCTTCGTGCGCACGATTTTTCCGTACATTTTTCGTTCCCTTGTCTTAAAACATCGCAGAAAAGTTATCGTTACGCTCTGGATTCGTCTTAAAATTGTAAATCGCTATGTTAATCCAATTGTTCCGAGGATTGTGAGAATTTTCTAAGCATCAGTCGTTATCTCATGCTTTTAATTAATGTATTACAAATTCCAGCTTCATTATTTTAAAGTACAATTTTCATGGTGATAGTCTGGTATGAGAATGAAACTATCTTCTTCATTTTCTTTCAAACACGATTGGAAATCGAACTATCGCATCTGCTAGATAGGCTCGTCTTGATACAATTACAAAAATTGACAATCTTAAAGATATTTCGCGTCCACGAATACACAGCGATCAATAGAAGATAGAAAACTCGCATTCCACCCTTCATCTCCCTCCCGAACCACCCCTTCCGTCCAAACAATCGCTCTCCCTCGCAAACCTAGAATTTCTTCGAAGCACACTATTGCTTCTGGCCCCTTTAATGCGCCTCTTGAAGCGCATACCTCTGCGTCCTCCACTCGAAACGCAACTCGCGACCACCCCGCGCGTACCATCTAGAGTAAACGAACTTCCTCCGAGCGTGGAGGACGCGCGCGCAATCTTCTTCCTGCAATCTCGAGGAGTTCTAAAACCGCGGTTTAAGGGCGAGACAGACAAAAGGCGAACGCGGCGAGTGCTAACGAACGTATATATCCGCACGTAGGTGAATCCGTCGATGGCTGGGAGGTTTGCTCAGCAATTAGCCGGCCTAGCCTCCCCGTCCAGCTGGAATTCGACGCGCGCGGCCAAGTCCTAACCTCGCTCGATGGCGGTCGCGCGTTTTCGTTGCGCGTACGCGGGAAAAAATGCCACGTCCAACAACTACCGGCAGGTTCAACGGCCCCGATTTTTCGCGTCTCGAGATGACTTCGACGAACCACCGGCGGAGACGAAGAAGTCGCCGCGAAGAGGCCGCGAACACGCGGAAGTCGCCGTCGCCGCGGACAGATTTTGTTTACTCTGGCAGGAGCCCCAGGGATCGACGGTTGTTCAGCGAATTCCCATCGTCGATTGAATGGCTCGTTTACGGCTCCATTGATGGCGAGTGAGGATTAGAAAAGAATCGATAACGGAGGGGGGGGGGGGGGGGATATCGGTATTTCAAGCCTTCGTCGGACATGTTCGCGTGTGAGATATGTATGTAAAAGGTTCGTCGAGTTAACGGTGGATTTTGTCGTTGAAAATTGAGCTTGTACAGCAGTCGATAATGGCTGTTTAAACTGACGTCAGGTTTGTTAATTAATGTACGCTGGATCGAGTACGAGTTTGTCGAGGTGGTTGGTTAAATTCTCGTCGATACCAGCGGTATTCGAGTTCATCTTATATTAACGAAGTCGTAGCTGGTAAAGGGTTAAATCGCCTCGACAGTGATTTGTGAGTACTTTGGAGCGTTCGCGGTTAGAGAGTACGGTATTTGCGCGACGTGATTTATTATCGGTTTTAGGAGGATACAGCGCGAGTATATAACTTACTTCAGTCTTTGTTGCTTTTTAACCAGCTACAGCGAGTACGGTATACGCTGCTTGGTTGCGTGTAAAAAATGTATCCTTGATTTTAATTCATTGTCCGCGCAGGATTACCGGCACTTCGCGCTGGTAGAATAGCTGGCAGTGAATTCTACAAATTGCAATTCATCTGGCTAATCCCATCTACAATGAGTACACGTGTGCTGATCAACAGTGATAAAAAAAAACATGAGTTCGGTTACTTTTGCTTTTCCAACAATTGCAAGAGATTCAGTCTCTCTGCTTCGTCCTGTTTCGTTTATCGTCAACCACCACTTTCGACGAAAGAACTCAAGAATACTGTTCGAAGTAATTCCAAGTCATCTTTGGCCTCCAGGCAGTAATTTCAAATTTCAACATTTCTTACATAACCGCCGGTAACAAAAGGCCAGAAAAAACGGGCGCAGAAAAAAAGGAACCATAAAAACCATCGTGGTAACGGTTCCCCCATAAAAAAAGTGGAGAAAATTAGCGACCCGCGCATCGGTAAGAATAAATCTTCCTCGGTCCGTAATGCCTCATACGATTCAACGAGAGTATACGCTCCCGTCTAACTGTCCAGCGACGAGATAACTCGGCTCACTTGCACGGAATCGCCTTTCTAAGCTTTCTAATACGCGTTCAATTTGCACGCGTGAAAAAGAGCGAACACCTGCATCCTCGAGGAGCAGCGGAACGAGCAACGGTGTCCGCCTCGGCGATCCTCCGCGGCGAGAAGGAGTCATCGATATAATACCCGCTCGGATCGAGTCGATCGATAATCGGCTATCAACGCGTATTTATCACGGCGCGGAGCTATGCGCGTTGCAACGCTCGAGACCGTCCGCTCGTAGATCGCGATAGATATCGAACGGTTCCCGGGCAGATCAGTTGAACTGGAACCGATCCGTCTCTCCGCCGCCGGCACGGACCGTTCCACGATCTATGCAGAAGCGAACGGGGACCGTTTTAAAACGGCCTCATCTATCTGCGATCGCTGGTAATGATCGTCCTGTACCGTTACTCTCGGTCAAGGTTCCCGGCGAGATCGAATTGGAATATCTCGTCCGCTCCGGTCACCGATCTTCCGCGTGTTTCCATCGCCCCTTGGCTCGGCCTTTCCCTTCCTTTCTCCTGGCGACGCTTGTAAACAACGATTTAGAAACACCGCCGCGGTGATTATCGATACTAACTCCGGCTGCTGGCCGTGATTTATCCCGTTCGTCGGACACGGCCCACGGAAGGTCGAGAGTGCCGCCGCCATGCCGGATTTACGAGGGGAGATTTCAATATCGCGGAGGAACCGTGCAGGGATTGTCGTTGGGCTTGTTCTCCGGTTGCCTTGGTGGCTTCTTCGGGTTTCGAGTGTGTTTTTGTTTCATGGAAACGCGTGATGGATTTTTTTTTTTTGATCGTTTGTATATACGTCGCGATACGATCGTGGATATATATACGTCGCAACGTAGGATTCGACAAGGTCCTCGAGAGATGAATGTGTAACAGATCGTAATAACGCCGATTCCTGTTTCGTCTGACGCAACATCTTCGTAAATTGCAGAGCAACGAGTCGATTAAGACCTCGTTCATAACGAACGGTTTAACCGCGCGATAAACGAGCCGACTCGCTGCCCAATTTTAACACTTTCTTTTCACGTGAAAGTACCGTTCGCGAATTCTCTGTGTCGTACCACATCGCAGCAACGATACGAATGGTCTGCTTGGAGAGATACTTGAAACATTCGACAGTATATATCGACTAAATATCGATTAAAAACTCCCTAACATGTACCATATCCCATTCTATTATATCGTCGAACCAGCTATCGCTCGAATCCTTCGCGAGGTAACTTTTTCATCGCTCCGTCTCGAGATCCATCGGCCACCAAAATGGTCCAATGTCAGAAGCACCGAAAACTGCGAGAAAAAGCTATAGAATTCCATAGGAAACGCGACGGATCGCGAGTAGAAGATGACGAGACAAAGAGATGCTCGCGTGTGCCGCGGGAGGCGGATGGCGCGAGGTCGCGGCACACGCTCGAGGGATACGAACGAGCGAATAGGTTGAGGGTCGTGAGTGGCCGTTGACCCTGCGTGTGTACCTGCGCGGAGCGGAATGGCGAGCGTAGGTACCGACCACCTAGACAGGCTAGAGTCCACATTGGTAATAGCTTCTCTAGCCTCCACCGAGCTTCCACTCGTAAAAACAAATATTTATGGACACCGCGCCGCGTCGCGCTGGAGAACACTGGTCTCCTCGGCGTCTCCTGGGCCCTTCGGCGGTCGAGGTCGCGTGTTTAGGCCAGACGCGGACTGTTAATTGGTCCCTGAGCTACGATGCACAGTGGTCGTCTGCAGAAAAGCGATTTAGGAAGTTGTTGGTGTTTAGTTTGCGTCGAGTCGATGCTTTAAAAGCAGTTCGACTTTGGCTAGGAAGAGGAAGAGATCGTGAAAAGGATTTTTAAAGACAGTCCTTGTCCCTAACGTTACTTTCACGCGTGGGCCTTTTGTTTTTCATTGATCATCGAGCCGCTACATCGATTCGTAGATTCTTCAGTCCGCTGCATCTCTTAATGAAACGATCTTTCATCAATTACGTCACGAATTTGTGCGTAATCTTTTGCAGTACCCGGCCGGTGCATCCTGCGAACTTTTCCCAGAGGACAGAGGGACCGATTACGCACCAGCCGGGACTCTGCCGCCTAACGCGGAGAACCTTTCCGCGGCTGCGAAGGATATGCTGAAACGATTGCTCCAACCGGACCCCTGTTTGAGGCTCAGGTCCCTCTTGAGTTTGCAGAGGATCGCCTTCTACATGGGCTACGATTTGCGAAGCTACGAGAAGAAAAAGGTGCGAAATACTTCCTTTTTTCTTATTACTCGCGGTACCAACCGGTCAAGTGTGTTGGAATAATTATTGATAGAGTTTGGAAGTTGATAAATTGTGTAATTATACATTTTGTAGTTTCTTTTCTCGTTGATGTGTTTTTAGCGAGTCGTAATTTGTAATCTGACAAGTGACTTTCCGAATTTCCGCGCAGGAATCACCGTTTCGTCTGCTGGGACGAAAGATCGAGACTCAGCAGGAAAGGATGATCAGGGAGTTCTCCAACTTCGAGTCTTCTCTGAGGGACAGCACCTCTCAAATCGAGGATCGATGATCTCATTAAATGTGATCCGTAGCGCGATAGTATTTAGTAATTTCAGCTAACGCCAGATCAATTACGTCGGGAAGATGTTCACCAGCTATTTTTCTAACGTTTACATTCACGTTAGCTTGTTCCTCGCTGCAGCTTCGTCGCGAAGCGATCACACCACGAAGCCATCCATTACTTTTTAAGCGTTCTACCGATTAGCGTCAATTTTTAGATTACGTTGTACCCCCGAGATCGATATTTTTCGAACAGATTTTTACTCCGTTACGTGGATTACGTGGATACACGTCTGGTACTATTTTTGATGAAAGTGTCGCAACGTTCAGGGATGTTATTTTCTATCTATGCATTTTTTAAACGATTCGCCGCGACCTTTTTGTATCGCGAAGCGTAAACGTCGACGTGTCAATGTGCGATTGCTGCTTTTTGTGTGCGGTGTTCTCCAAGTACGTGTTATAGCCCTTCTACCTCGTTGCGATGGCGATGGACGGTGACGCGGAAGCGAATCAAACATATGAAAGTGATGTGTACTCTTATCGTAGAATAAAGGTAGATCATCGGTTGCGACGATTTCTTTCTTGCGGGATTCTCCGTATTCCTCCTCGCAATTTCGAAAGTTGTCCAACCTGGCGTAAGTCAGGCGAATACGCGAATAACGCGTCCATCGTTTTCTTTCTAAAGCACTCGAGAAAGATTTGCGCGCGATCTAAATAACAATCGAGTGATCTCTCGATGAGATCGTCTTTCTCTTGACTTACACTGGGTTTACCAACGATAAAAGTGGGGATGTTTAAGAAATAATACTTTTCGATATTTGTAGTGGCTTAATTGTTGAATCATAAACTTTTTTTCCAGACATTTCGAGCGACGAAAATATCCAGAGCGCTGTTCGTTTCACCGTACGAGACACCCGATTTCCTAACGATTCGTTACCAGGTATTCCCTTGGAATTCGTTTCAGGAGCAGCTTGAAGAATTCACGGGGACGCGGTTGGTCTCAGTTTACAAAAGTTTTAATTTTTTTAAGAATAGTTAACAGTATTTTTGTTACAGTATTTCATCGATAATACAATAAATTGCGATAAATCGTAGTGCGTACAAACTAACAACAAAAAACAGAACGGATCTGGATCGAAAAACGTAGCGGTCTTTTTTTGTTCTTTTTTTTTTCTTGGCTTTCGTCATTTTTCTTTTTTTCATCTTCAGTTTCAAATTAATGCGAGAACAGTTTCTTTTTCGTTTTACCGGTTCTCCTCTTCTCTTTTTCTCTTTTCTTTTTTTTTTCACCCCCCTTCGCATCGTTACATCCACGAATATTATACCTTTTGAGATTTATCGCTTCGTGCGTTTCAATTTATCTCATTTTGTATTCTTTCCTCTCAGACGAGGGGGAGGAGGCAGCTCCTTTCCCCCGGAGTGCAATCAATCGAAGTTTTTACGGTAATAATAATTATATATACATTATTATTCTTACACTTAGAGGGTTTCTCGATATATAATACAACGCATATCCCTTCGAATTACGTCCCGAACGACGCGTCGGCAACCGATCACTGGTCGAATGTTTCCATTTTCTCGTATGAATCGATAAAACGTGAACAAAAGAGGAAGAAACGGATCGATTAATTTTTGATTAACATTTCTCAATCGATAATACAATTCATTGGAACACGAAGAATCACGATCGCGCGTCCTATCCTTAAGAAGAAGAATTTCATTTTCAATTAAAACACTCGACATATCTCCGCGAGATAAAAGTCGAAAAATTCGCGTTTAAGAATTTGACAAGTACAGAGAAACTAGACGCGTTCCTCCATCGTCTTGGTCGCGCGTTAAAAACCAACGTTCCTTGGCAAAAGAAGAACGATAAAACAGCCCGGTAAACCGTGAATAAAAGAAGGTAATCAGCAACTGGAAGGTGAGCTCTGTCTCGTTTGGGGAATGAAACGAGTTCGATGCGCCAGCGATCGTTCGCGGGACGCGTCCGCGTTTTACAAAATTGCGCCAACCGCAAAAAAGCCGACGAAGCACGCCGTTCGTCGCCTTCCGTGGACCAAACTGGGCGTTAATCGCGACCAGCCGTTGGTCGTTTAACAAAACCGCGCGCGCGCTCTCGAACGAAATTCAATAATTACGTCTAATATTATAATAACTGCTTCCACTCCGCGACTCGCGAAGTCGTTTTGGTAAAAATCCTTTGGGCCGGCCGCGTACGCTGGTCTCGCGCGTCTCCCCTTTCTTCGCTTCCGCCTCCGTGGGCGCCGCGATTCGACTATTCGAAGAATCGCCGGCTGGCTCCCGCGTTTTCGATCGATCGATCGATCGAGGCGGAAGTAAGGAGAATCGCGAGACCAGCGGCCTGCGATCCGTGAAGCCCGTTCGTAGCTACGAGGTGCTTCTCTTAGTGACACATCGATCACTAACTCGCGTACTCGTCGCACGATTTAATCGACACGCACTCTCTTTCTCTCGCTCGCATTCTCTCTCGCGCACGTACTCTCATTCCGCTCCACGCTCCCTTAAATTACGAGTTACCTTATTGTTTGTTACTGTTTCGTTATTGTTTATAATAGCGCTATCGTAAGAGATTATGATACAAGTAGAATCGGCCGCGTTTGGCACGGCCGTCGATCGCGACAATTTTTATTTTTACAGCCTGACTTCTCTTCCCTTCGCCTGCTTCCTCCTTCTAAATTTTCTTCCTTCGCCTCGGCGGATCGCGCGCCGGCTCGACCACGCGCTGTTCGCCAGTTTGGGAAATTAATCTCTCTTTAAATCCACTCGCTCGATGTCTACGGACGTCTAACTTTTGTCACAGTTAGGGTAACCGTTTCACTATTTCGTGATCGTAAAATCGGGGGTCTGGTGTGTTTTAATAGAACGTTAGAAGCACGCGAACGCATTTGTAAACGAATTGATACTTTGATCGAGTGTAGGAATCGTACAGTCTCTGGTAGCGACGTCACCGCCGCCACGCATTGAAATCACCGAACCTTCCATCGCGCCAGTTCCCAGCTATCGCGATCTCTTCCCCACGAGAAGTTGCTAAAAATATTTGAAATATCAAAATACCGGTGTCCTATCTTAAAAATTTGGCAGAGATTGAGTCTTTTCCGAGAATCTCCAACAGTCCTTGCACCCTTGCGCACCCACGGTGAAACCTTAATCGGCATCAAAGCGTCAATTATCAATTGCACCTGATTAAAACAGTGGCAAACACGTTGGGAGCCAACGCGAACGAGCCGAGCCAGCGCGAATCGTACGTGTGTGTAGAGCAAATCGAAATTGCACGGGGTGGCGGAAAAGTCCGGGTGCAAGAGTCGATAGCGAATTTCGATGGGATCGATCGATCGTGACTCGACAAACGGCGATTGCCAGCGCTGAGAAATCATTTCATCGCGCCTCTCCTACACAAATCATAATAATAATAATAATAATAATAATAATTAAAATTGTAATAACTAGAATACAATAATAATATAATAATAAAATAATAATAATATAATAATAATAAAATAATAATAATAATAATCACGCAGATTGGACAGAGCGCGGCGAAAATATCCAACAGCAATTTCTCTCTCTGGGTACGCGTTTCCGTATTTTTCTTTCACCCTTCTCCTTGCTTCCTCTTTTTTTTGTACACAAAATACCACAACTATCTGTGCTGGAAAACGCACATACTGCTTGTACGCCTCGATATAATAATATATATATATCTATGTATATATATATATATATAATATTTATATATGTATATGGTGTGTATCGCTCGCGTTTAGATCGCTAGTTTTCCTTTTTATCCTCGTTTACCTAAAGTCAAATATTTATAAGTAGTCACTCGTTCTGCCATGCGTAATTATCGTTTAGCGTGTTAGCGTGGATCACTATCGCGGTGTGTTTTACAATGTGTATACGCCTAGAAATCGCCTCTCCCCTTCTCACCCTTTTCTATTATTTACAATTGTTCGTCGTTAATTAATTATGTTTCGCAATTTCGTGTCCTGTACACGTCGCTCGTGAATCATCCACCATCGAGAGTGACGTCCTCCGGCGACGAAAAGAAATGGAAATTGACTCGAGAAAAAGAAGAAAAACCAGAAAAAAGGTAGAAAAATGAAAGAAGACAACGAAAAATAGGAAAATTCTGAGGGGAACGTTCGACTTGCCTCTCGTTCACATTCTCCTCGATTTTTCCCATTTTCACTCTCGTCCTTCTATCCCTCTTACGTTTCAACCCTCTCGCGTTTCAACCCTTAAACTACTATCGATCTTCGTCGATCGTTGCTCTTTCTCTCTCTCTCTCTCGCTCATCTCTTCTCACTCTATCATCTTTTACTCTCGATTTAATTAAACACTCGCACACACGGTCGCACTCTCATACCACACGCCGATCCGGAAATTAATGGATATATTTGTTTGACTACACGGTAGCCACAGCGCTCGACCAATGGAACGAGAGAGACGCTTCATCTCCCTACCATACATTGTTCCTTAATCACTTGCGTCTCCGTGGTTCACTAGAAGGTCTCGATCTTATTTTCTCTTCCCTCCTACCTCCCCTTCTTTTCGTGTCTGACACCTTCGACGACCGCGAAGTTGACGAAATTTTTTTATTTCTTCTTTTTTTTTCTGCTTGTTTGTTTCGCTTATAATATCGAACAACTGAGTTCACCGACGGGTTTAACGAGAGAGATCGACCATCCGATCCTCTCACCCCATTGGACGATCGTTAAAACTAGATTACTATTTAGAAGGAAAATCGATTCGCGACTTATGTACGTCCGTAGGGGGAAACTCGCGTGATCGAGTTCTGGTATCGAGAATTACTAGGATCTTCGGAGTTCCTCGGTGTCCAGAAGTTGCTCAGACAATCAGAGATGTTCTTGAACGTCTTTACGTAGCACGCGAGTTATCACCGTTCAGACTTTTGCTTTTTATCGTTAATTTAAGTAAGAGGAATTTTTGTTTAATTTTAAGTAGAAAACCTAAAGCTTTGTAAGGCTCTAGTAAATCGATACATTTTTTTATTGCCAATTAAATGGTATTCGTTTCGAAGTATTAATTTTTAATGAATGAGAGTCCAATGTTCGCGAACATCAGGATAATCTTCCGAAAAGTTTCGCACCTAAAAATTTCAACAGTAATAACCGCGTACCAAAAAGTAGTCGCAATTTCTAGCCGCGAGAAACCCGAAGAAGAGAAATTTTGCATCTCTTTTTGAGATCATTCGTTTTCTCGCTGTTTTTATATTCCGATTGTACGAATTTCGTTCTCATCGAAACAGAAGGTGTCAGCGGCGAGTTCCCTTTTTTCGATTTGGCTTCGACGCGAATTTACACGAGCTTTAAAACGGATGACGATCACATGCTGCAGAGACAGGAAGCTTCGAGGGGGGGCTTTAAGCGTGCAAGACATCGAAGCACGTTTCGATTCTCTAGATATTTCCCGTCAGATTTCGTTTCCTCGACGATCTGCCCAATTGATTAGAACGTCTACGCGCGCCGATCGAACGGATTGATATTTCCCCTAATCTACGGCCAATTTTCAACGGGACGACCAACGGTACGATCCAAATAGCGTAGACGATTTTTCTCCGGTCGCCTGTCAAAAGTATGATGCTCCCACGATCGAAACGCGTGATCGAAAATCAACGAGGATCGCAGCGTCCGCTAATGATGACAATAACAATAGTAATAACCACTAAAATACGCTCTATGTATATTAATTCTGTACAAAGTGTGTGTGTGTAATTGCACAATTGCATTTTTCTTCCTTTCTTTCCCTTTCGATTCCTTCCATCTCCCTTTCCTCGCTTCTCATCGCGTTCCTCGCGAGAACGGATGCCGTTACGTCCGCGTTTCTATTTCTCTATCTAATTCCGTTCCCCCTTCTCGCGATCATTCCTTTTCCCTTCGCCTCTGTCTTTTTTCACGTTTCATTTCGTACAATAAGTCGGTAAGCGGTTGTGCTCCTCAAGGCAGCTCCGCGAATAGAGAAGTAGTGATACCTGGCAGTAAAAAGGAAAAATAGTTTGTTTGTTTGTTTCTTTTTCTTGTCAATTCGAACAAGATTGTCATAGATAATTCGCACACGGGTCGAATCCTCAGACACGCCTCTGTCCGCGCGCAAAAATGGAACAATGCTTAATCGTAATAAAACTACGCAACGTTTACCATGACACGAACAACGAATTCATCGATTTAAAAAATGGTCGATTAAAGATCACGGTCCGTGGAATTATACACGATAAATCACATATAACAACCGCGCCGTACACGGCGAAGCATTGAGTTACTTCAACTTTTGTTCGATCGTTACGATAAAAAACAAAATATTCATTTCGTTTCGTCGAATTGGCTATCCTTTTCCTTTCATCCGGCTGATAATAAAATTCTCTCGTCTACTCATGCTCGATTAAACGTCAACATATAAAAATATCTCGAACTAACATATCTTTAAACAATTAAATCGAAAGCTAAATCAATCCATTATCGTTTACGACGGCTCCCGACGACGTTTTATGCGTTCCTTCAATTTCTACTCTCCATCCGCCATGGTGCGCGCATCTCGCTTCCCACGTCGAGTTTGAGTATTTTCGCAAAATTACCCGCGGGATGTACAATATCACACGAACGCTAAATACTTCAATGTTCCTCTCTCGTAGGAATCGTTTCACGTGGATACGCGTTTGATGCCAGGTGACACTGACGAGCTAGCTTGATGGCAAAGAAGTATGGTGTTTTCGGAGAAGAAACGTTCACACGCGAGCTCACGCCGTATTCTCCTTCGATCGAAGAAACATCTTCGATCGCGGCAAGACAAACGGATCAACCCTTGGAAACGCAGCGATCTTACTTAAGTGAGATTGCCTCACTTGCAGGGTGGACCAACACGCACTCGCCACTGACCTCAACCATTTCTGTTCCCTCTTCCATTTTCTTTTGCTACAAACGAATAATCGTATAGAACTGAAAGCGTGATATCCACTGAGCCACGCTAGGCGATCGTAATGTTTTTCTTTGGGTCCTGAGTATTTGAACGAGTGTCTTAAGTCTGGATTCGGAAACCTGTCCCTGTAGCACATTTATGGCAAGATTTGTGCTTGCTTGAGTCGAGGTAAAGAGGTAAAATCGTTGCATTACAAACGAAGGGAATCATTTTGATCATTGAGCGCGAGCTAGTGGATGGCACATTTTCATGGTGTACGCGACTATTCGTTTGTAACAAAGAAACGATACGGAAAGAAGAGATATCTGAGGCTAGGATAACTGTATACATTCGTTCGCGAGCGATTTATGGTCCGCTCTGTATATGCGGCGCGCGTTGCGCATTGTTCAACCCCTACGCAGCGAAGGAAAATACAAACGATTCGTTCGAAACGGAATCTTCCGGTTTGTCATATTATACGCGACAAGAATATTTGATCAGAATCTCGCGATAGACTTCGCTGTGTTCCAAAGAGTCAAAAGGCTGCCTTCGTTGATCACGCTACCTCCTACCCTCTCCCATTGATCCGACTACCCTCAAAGTATGCATTTAACTTGAACGTTACTTCAAAGTGTGTCCGAAAGTTTATCTCAAAGGTACCTCCCTTTTCAATTACTCGTCGTTTCTAGTTAAAAGTTACTCGACGCCTCGCTTTAAACTGTCCGGAGAGCTAGCAAAGTTTACCGGGCGACAATGCTCATCAGCCTCGTGGAACAAGAGGGCAAGCAATCAGCCGCTATTACGAACGTTCGTACAAAAAGAGTCTCCTTACCGAGATTACCGTGGAACGACGTCTTTGCTTCTCAAAGTTGCAATTTCCCAACAGTCGAATCTTAGGCTCTACCGTGCTTCAAATAACTCTGCCTACGATTCGTCGCTACGCCCGCTTTCTTCTCCCTCTACGCATATACTCTTCATAGTTAGCATCGAGAGAATATATGCAAAAGTGCTGGAAAAGAGCGAAACCCGCGCTGGACGCTCGACAACGGTACGCATCGGCGTGAGCTCAAGCGTGGACGAGCCTTAACGAAGAGAAATCGACGAGCGACCCGACGACGCGAACCCTTCCTCCATCTCTATCCCTTTCACCCCTCGTCTCTTTAAACTATCTCTTGGGACAGGGCCACCTTATCACAATCGACGCCGCGTACGCACGTTCGTCGTCACCGCGGATGGCGGCACGAGCCAATTAACGAGGGCGATGGCGGATCGATGACGGCTACCGGATGAGAGAGACGCGATGCATGTGAGACACGATGACGACACGTGGACGACGACGA